>NC_092858.1:13071718-13212096 GCF_032062135.1 Pyxicephalus adspersus
AAAACTGATAGGCTAGGGTTTTTGAGATAGAAAGTCTCATTTTTTATTTGTCTATTAGTGTTTCATCGGCATGCAGTTTTTATTTTCCTATTTTTATTCAGTGTACTCCAGAGGACAAATTGAAACCTCAAATAACAACCCATGAGCCCACCACAGCTTATTGGGTTTCTGGCTTTTGTGCATATTAACATGTATAGATATATAAATCTCTCTTAAAATACAGAACAGCATTCTCTTGTTTCCCTCAAACATGTTTTTAAAGCCATCTGTAGCAGAGGAAATCATCTGTTGTGCTCAGCTTATATCTGCAGCATTGTGCTAGGCAGGAAATTCTATATAGCTACTTGGAACAGAACCACAACCCTGTATGTTAAAGTTATTAAAGTGCCTGTTATAGCCATCTACAGCCTGGATCCCCAGCCATGCATGTAATTGTCTATTTGTTTGTAATAACTATGCCTTGAGGCTTTATTAGTGTACATAATGGAAAACCTGATGGTAAGCAACGGGCAGGGTAAAGCAATAGCCCATTTTTAGTTATTGTATTTTTAATAATAAATAATAATAATTTTCTATTTCTTCCTACTGGAAAAAATGTCATGTCCGGTTATGTTGATGTTGCCAAACAGGAGGGACAGAAACAGCTGCTGATTGGCCAGCTCTATCCGAATATTACTGTTCTGAATAAGTTATACCATGTGACCTTCCACTGGAGGGAGCCCAGAACTATGGATTCTTTGGGAAAGTTAAGCAGTTGGGGGGATGAAGTTAGGGATAGGATTGACATTCTAGATCAGCCTCTCCTAACCTCCTTAACATGGGGCAACCCTTGCAATAACTTTCAGGTCTTCAGGGAACCCTTGCTATAATTACTATATCAACAGCTCACAGTAAATTAGTGTGGTGGTCAGAGGGAAGAATGCCTCTTACATTCAATTTGGGATGTCATCCTTTACAAATAGCCAAAAAGACCATTGATGTCACCTAATCCAACCTGTGAGGCACAGATTGCTCATTATCAAGAAACCCCTAGCAACCTCTGGTTGAGGAACACAGTTCTAGAATATGATGCGGATATAGGGGTGCATTTGGGCTTTTGAACACTAGAGGTCTATTGGTAGGGGCACCAAAATGACCAGAAATAGCCCTGCTGCAATCCAGTTTATAAGTTCACATTTAGGCTATGTTTGGACTAGCAATAAAAAAAATGCAGTGTTCAGCACTCCCGGAGGCCTACAATCCACAGCTATGCACCCGGGAGCAGTTTCACACAAAAATGCCTATGGCCATTTTCAGGCATAGTGTGGGGTTCCAGCTTATATGAAAACCACACTCTTTAAAAGCCTTGGGGCCTCTTTTAATAGGAAATGGGACAGCGAGCATGTGTGCTCCCTCCTCTATGGATAAAAGGCCCTCTGGAAGAAGAAGGGAGCATGTATTTTTTTTGGGGGGGCCATCATTGGAGGAGAGGGACTCATCTCCATCTCTCATCTTGTGTTGTGTGTGGTCCATAGTGGTAAGATTAGTTAGAATCTTGAAGCCCCCTATTAAAAGGGCTCCCAGATATCCAACTCGCCCTAATGACCAAGGAATACAAAAACTGCTCTGAACCGCTTACAAAAACCGCAAGTCTGAACATAGTCATAGTGTGTGCTCACAATTTAAAAGTAGAAGACAAACTCATAACACAATAAGTAATCAGTATTTATGTCTGCTTGATTCATCACAGCTTTTGCTTAATATAATGTATTATTTTTTTAATAAAATCACATGTAGGCATTCGAGGAGGCAGCTGTAAGCCTTTGTTAAACTGGAACCGGTTACCTTTTTGCATATACAACAATGTCTTTTTTTTCTTAGTTGAATGACAATTTGAATTCTTTTTATTGCTCTGCAGATGTTTCACAGCTTGTACAGTGAACTTTTGAAAGTTTAATTACTACAGATCTCAGTATCTTCAAATGTTATCAGAAAACACTTAGACTTCACAGTTTCCATTTCACACTTTGGACAAATTTTGTGAAATCACTGACATTTTCTAAATGTCACAGCGAGCGATAGTCTTTGTGGTCTGGGGAAGTTTATCGGGTGGGCGAGATAAATAGAGAGTACAATCATTTAAAAATTAAGGGACAGTGCTAATTAGATGTGTCTCACTATGATGATGTGTACCTGCTGGTTGGATCAAAGTCCTGATTGTTTCTAATAAGAAACTTACCTAGGGTAGCAAGACTAAAGGGCAGAACATGTGAAAATGTACAAATCCTGATAATTATTACTTTATTTATGTGTGCCTTGTATGTTCACCTCTCCACAGGCAGAGCTAAGTTCTGAATGAGAACTGTAGGGAGTATAAGCATGCCTAAAGGAAGAGAAAGTAGAGTGAAAGATGACATTATCACTTTCCAATTTTCTGTCCAGTAACTGCCTGCAGAATTACCCGGGCTCAGAGAAATTGGGTTGATAGATGGTGGTCATCAGACTGGTGACATCTATTGGCAGAATAAAGTACTTTAGTTTAATCTTTGGATTAAAGATGAATTTTGCATCAAATGCTGGTTTTATTATTTTGTCTTTTGATGGACTTTTTATTTTTGTTTGGCTGGAGTTCTGCATTAAACCATCTCTCTTCCCTTTTTAAGTGGTTTGTACAGTTGAAAAACAGTTCTGCATAAAAAACAGACCACATGCTGCCTCAAATAGCTCATTCTAGTGGTAGTTTTACTAAAATGAGCTCATGACATAAGAGGCAGAATATCTACTAAATCCACTAAAAAGCAATAGATTTTACATGTGCCTTGGACAACTAGGTCCTGGAGGTACATATATGTAACATTCTATTTAGTCATATTCTAGTCCCGGAGGTACACATATGTAACATTCTATTTATCCGTATTCTAGTCCCGGAGGTACACATATGTAACATTCTATTTATCCGTATTGCCCTTGTTAACTTATGAAGCTTGATACACAATGTTTATTTGTACATTGCCCCGGATCATGTGGGTGCTAAATAAATCATTAATTGTGTATACTGAAAATGTATGCGAGGTGTATTAATGCACACACTTGTTTGGAAAACTTTTAAAAAGTCTAGAGACTCCATGGAGGTTTTTAGAAACTCGACCTAATACGGTTTAGGCAGCACTTTGCTAGTTTATTTTGTAGACTTTGTACTTCAAATTTCAGCTCAGATTCCAACAGTGAATGTGCCTCCGTACAGTAATAACTCCCTCTGTGTCTTTGCAATCCTAAACTTTGTTTTTTTATAGTGTGTAATTTAAAAATAAGAGTCAGACAAAGCAGAAAGTGAGTGAGGAGCTCAAGCAGGGATTTCATTGCCCCGTATACTACTGCCAAGTCCCCGGAGTTCTATATTGATGGCCCATCGGATTCTGAATTCTTCTTATTTATTTCCCTACATGGTCTCTGCTTGGCGGCTGTTCCATGAATGTGTAGATGGACTTTTCTCGCATTTTGCTATTCTTTTATTCAAACATTTGTAAGAAATATTAAGCTCAGTCAACAAAAGCATAACACATGCAGTATTTGTTATTCCAATGTATTTATTTTTTAATTGCAAATAGATTGGGATGCATTTACTGTATGGATCTCATCTTTATTACATGCCAGTTTTTTGTATAGATCAATATACAAAGATTATCACACAGATTATTGCTCCTTAAAACATTTAATTTTACAGATAAGGGTTAGTTCATTCCGGCATGCTAATAATGTGCAGAAACATTATTAAACATTATTAATTTATTTTTTTAATTATTAATAAATAGTATTTATATAGTACCAACATATAACTCTTTACAGAGTCCAAAGTCATGTCGATAGCTGTGCCCCAAAGAACCCCTACCATAGTCATATGTCTTTAATACAGTCTTAAGGTCAATTTGAGGAAAGCCAGTTTACTTAACTGCATGTTTTATGGTATGTGAGAGGAAACCGGAATACTCGGAGGAAACCCACGCAAACGTGGGGAGAACCTGCAAACTTCCTCACACCCTAGAACTGCTCACATAGCATGTAACATCCCTCAAGGGGCCACCCATAGGGAGTGAATGGGGCCAGCAGTGAACAGTTCAGAACAAGTCACTGTAAAATGTTCGGTGCAGCAGGTGGGGTGGCAGTCTAAACAAGCCCTTATGGCAGTGACTTCACAGGACACCGGACTGTAGAATTGCAAGCCTATCACCTCTTATGATTGGTCGCAGTTTAGTCCTCTTTCCATTGGAGCTATGTTATTGGTTTACAGCCAGGTTTGCATTACCAGCCCTTTGCATTTTAGTTACAGAATAAATACCTTTTGTGCTTTGCTGTCCTAAGCAGTGAAAAACAGTGTATGGTTAATCTAAGAGAAAGTGAATAACTGCAAAAATAAAAATGAAGAATTGCGTATTTAACACCGCAGGTCCTGCGCCAGTAAAATACATGCATGCCTGTATATTGTAATTGCAAATAATAAACAATTCGTTCAACTCTCTTAACAAATTGTCATGAGTGACCTGATCCTTCACTAAGCAAATCATCTAAAACAGTTGACATTCTGTAGCTTTCCATCCATCTTATATAAGTGTCCTTGTGTTTTAAGGCTGCACTGAGCATGATGTATAAATTGATGGGTCTGAGTGCCACAAAAATGGATGGTTGAATGTCTTTACCTATGTTGTGTATCATTTGCGTTAACCTTTTTTTTTCTCTTTTTTTTTCATAGGTAACACTGCAAACACATTTAAAATTGAACCAGTATTGGGTATCATCACTGTTGCCAAGGAACCAGACATGACCACGATGGGTCAGTTTGTTCTGTCTGTCAAAGTAACTGACCGTGGGAGTCCACCTCTTTCTGCTGCCGCCATTGTGAGGATTTCATTGTCCATGTCTGACAATTCAAACCCAAAATTCACACAAAACGAGTACCATGCTGAGGTTCAGGAAAATGTGGATGTAGGAACACCGGTTGTGTTAGTGTCGGCAATAAGCCAGTCCACACTAGTTTATGAGATCAAAATGGGGAATGCCCAAGGAGCCTTCACCATTAACCCCTATTCTGGAGTTATAACAACTCAAAAAGAACTTGATTATGAGCAAATACCATCTTACCAGCTCATTGTGCAAGCTACAAACATGGCAGGAATGGCTTCCAACACCACCATCAATATCCAGATCCTTGATCAAAATGACAATGCACCAGTGTTCCTTAGTTCCCAGTATATGGGTAGTATCAGTGAAGCAGCTCCAATTAACAGCATAGTTCGGAACTCTGACAAATCCCCATTGGTTATAAGAGCAACCGATGCGGATAGCAACCAGAATGCCTTGCTTGTCTACCAGATTGTCGAATCAACAGCTAAGAAGTACTTTACTGTGGATTCCAGCACTGGTGCAATCAGAACTATAGCCTATCTGGACCATGAAACCATTTCCTATTTCCACTTTCATGTGCATGTAAGAGATAGCGGAAGTCCCCAACTTACTGCTGAAAGTCCAGTTGAAGTTTCTATTGATGTAAGTGACGTCAATGATAACCCTCCAGTGTTCACAGAGGCAGTATTTGAAACAACGTTACTTCTACCAACCTATGTTGGTGTTGAAATCCTGCAAGTCAGTGCTCGTGATCCTGATTTAGCCATTCCGCCTGAGCTGAGTTATGCCTTGACTGAAGGAAACCTAAATAATTTTGTAATTGACTCTAACAGTGGAGTGATTACGGTAAAAAACAACAGTTTATCTAAAGATCATTATATGTTGATGGTCAAAGTATCAGATGGGAAATTCTATAGCACTGCCATTGTAACTATATTAGTGAAAGAAGCCATGGACAGTGGTCTACATTTCAACCAAGACTTTTATTCTGCATCCATAGCAGAAAATACTACAAATATTACAAAAATTGCTGTTGTGAATGCAGTGGGTCACCGTCTCAATGAGCCAATAAAATATACAATATTAAACCCAGGAAATAAATTTAAGATCAAATCTACTTCTGGAGTTATTCAAACTACAGGGATTCCTTTTGATAGAGAAAAAGAAGAAGTTTATGAGCTTGTAGTGGAAGCAAGTCGGGAATTGGATCATCTTCGTGTGGCACGAGTTGTTGTTAAGGTCAATATTGAAGATATAAATGATAATGCTCCATTTTTTGTAGGTCTTCCATACTATGCTGCTGTACAGGTTGATGCTGAACCTGGTACACTCATCTACAAAGTCACTGCCATAGACAAAGACAAGGGAAAAAATGGAGAGCTGACCTTTTACTTGGAAGATGACTATGGCCATTTTGAAATTGACAGACAAAATGGAAGTGTGACATTAATGAAACAATTTGACTCTGACATCTCCAACTTGGAGTACATACTAATTATAATTGCCAAAGATCTTGGTGATCCATCTCTTTCAGCTTCCATTGAGCTTCCAGTTACCATTGTCAACAAAGCCATGCCAGTATTTGATAAGGCCTTTTATATGGCTACTGTAAATGAAGATGTTGGAATGAACACACCCATTTTAAGTATTAATGCTACAAGCCCAGAGGGACAGGGAATTATTTACACAATAGTTGATGGAGATCCATTTAACCAGTTTAATATAGATTTTGATACTGGGGTGCTAAGTGTTGTGAGTTCATTGGATTTTGAATTGAACCCATCCTTTAAGTTGACTGTACGAGCCAGTGACTCACTTACCAGCGCACGGGCTGAGGTTATCGTAGACATCAATGTCAATGAAGTTAATGACAATCCACCAGTGTTCCAGTTTCCATCCTATAATGCAACCCTTTCAGAAAGCTCCTTAATTGGGACACCAGTCATGCAAGTTGTCGCCACCGATGCCGATTCTGAAAATAATAAAATTATAAGGTATCAGATTGTCCAAGATATGTTCAACAACACCGATTCATTTCATATTGATAGCACAAGTGGTTTAATACTTACAGCTAGACTACTAGATCATGAAGTATCACACCAAAGCATCCTGAAAATCAGGGCTACAGATAACGGTTTTCCATCACTTAGCAGTGAGGTGCTAGTTACAATCTACATAACTGATTTAAATGACAACCCTCCAATTTTCAATCAGTTGATTTACGAATCTTATGTTAGTGAGCTTGCACCAAGAGGACATTTTGTCACCTGCGTTCAAGCATCCGATGCAGACAGCACTGACATTGATAGATTGGAGTACAGCATTCTGTCTGGAAATGATCGCATGAACTTTGTTATGGATAGCAAAAGTGGTGTCATCACTCTATCTAGTCATCGCAAGCAGCGCATGGAGCCAATGCACAGCTTAAACATTTCTGTCTCTGATGGGCTCTTTACCAGTACAGCCCAGGTGCATATAAAGATCCTCGGGGCAAATCTTTTTAGTCCTGTCTTTGCACAGAGTGTTTATGTGACTGAAGTAAGAGAGAATGCTCCTGTTGGCACTAAAGTCATTTACATCAAAGCAACCGATGGAGATTCAGGCATATATGGCCACGTCACTTACACAATTATAAATGACATAGCCAAAAATCGATTTTACATTGACTCATTGGGCCAAATTGTTACAACAGAGAAACTCAACAGAGAGAATCCACTTGAGCAGGACATCAGTATATTTCTGCGTGCTTTGGATGGCGGAGGGCGAGCTGCCTTCTGCACTGTTCAAGTTCTAGTTGTAGATGAAAACGACAATGCTCCACAATTCAAAGCTACTGAGTATCGAGCAACAGTCAAGGCTGATGTTGAGAAGGGCCATCTAGTGACTCAGGTTCAGGCTTTTGATGCAGATGATGGAGCAAACTCCAGAATTACTTATTCACTTTACAGTGAGGCCTCTGTGTCTGTAGCAGACCTTCTGGAAATTGATCCAGACAATGGCTGGATGGTTACAAAAGGCAGTTTTAACCAGCTGAAAAATACAGTGCTTTCTTTCTTTGTAAAAGCTGTAGATGGTGGAATTCCAATGAAACATTCCCTTATTCCTGTGTACATTCATGTTGTCCCCTCAGAAACTGTCTTACCTTCATTCACCCAACATCAATACACCTTTTCAGTGCCAGAAGATACAGTGATAGGAACTATCATAGATTCGTTTCAGCTTACCCCTATCCAAGATGCATTGTTCAGCACAGTCAATGGCGAATTTCCTGAAAACAATAAAGATAATATTTTTATCATCGACAAAGACAGTGGAATGTTAAAACTGGACAAAAAGGTTGACCATGAAACAACACCAGTGTTCAATTTTAAGGTTGCAGCCAGTGTACCATTAGATAAAGTGGACATCCTAATAACCGTTGATGTAGAAATCAAGATCTTAGATCTGAATGACAATAAACCATTTTTTGACTCCACACACTATGAGGCTGTACTAATGGAAGGGATGCCGGTGGGAACCAATGTAATGCAAGTAAAAGCATTTGATGCAGACTGGGGTGCAAATGGACAAGTCACTTACAGTCTTGTTTCTGAGAGGGAAGGCGACAAAATTCTAGAAACATTCACCATTGATTCAAATAATGGCTGGATACGTACATTGAAGGAACTAGACCACGAGAAGAATCCAGCCTATTCATTTACTGTGGTAGCATCTGACCTTGGTGAAACACTTTCTCTTTCTGCTTCTGCCATGGTCTCAGTAACCATCACAGATGTCAATGACAATGGGCCAGTCTTTGAACATGAAGTCTATAAAGGATCTATAAAAGAAAGTGACGCGCCAGGGGAAGTGGTGGCAATACTTAGTACTTGGGATGATGACACCTCTGATATTAATCGTCAAGTCAACTACCATATCACAGGTAATACATTTTTTTTTTAAATTACAGAACTAATTTAAGAACTAATTTAAATGGGCTTAGTCTCAAAAGGTGAAGATTTCTTTTAGGTTTTATCTATAAATGATCTTGTTTTTTGCCTAAGGAGTACAAAAGAAAGGTTAATAGTACTCTGAGGGCCCTTCTGTTTGTGTTCACTCTCTAAGATTTGGGGATGTCACTATTTTTCTACTCATTGTTTTTTTTTGCTGGAGAGAAAGCTTTTTCTTGTGGGCCCACAGTGCAATTTACAGTGGAAATTATGTGTCTGCTTTTAGCTTGTGTGGTTCTCTGATTCTTGGCCCAGCATAGTGGATCGAGAGGGACATTCTGAACACAGTGGCAAATACCCAATTTCCTGCCACCACCTTCTCCCACTTATCATTGAAATGCTCTAATATGTTTCAAGAATGAGCATTAGAAAACATTGACCCCGACGCTAAGTTTTTTCAGCTTTTCTATTACTATTTTTTAATTTTTAATCCATACTAACCCCTAATATGTCCTCATGCCTTTGTAAGGCCCCAATAGATATTCAAAAACAAGGGGCTCATTGAACTCCATTAGCATACAACCATGCATAAAATTAGGATTGACGGACCGTTTGTTTTTTTTAAGTCATTATATGTATGCAACATAAAGAAGAACCACAATGTCACAAATCAAACCCAACTTCATATTATTAATATTTTTTTTTTCCAAATATTAATATTTTTATGAGCTCTATCAGTTTCTGCTGATGGTGCTAGCAGTTAGTTTAACATAATACACATCAGATTAGGTAGAGGAGTATGCAATGTTCTGTTATTCATTACACCTTGGTGCGCTGTAGAAATTGGCAGCCAACATGTTAATATGATCTTCAGAAAAGGCCCAGGACTCTGGAATTTTGCATAGCGCAAGTGATGAACTGTTTAACTTTTGGCTTTCAGTGAATGCATAAACAGACTGTACGGAGCGTATGTAAATAGCGGGAGCTAGAACTGGTACAACCAGGATAGGAATCTGGCCTCCGGGGAACAGAACACTGAAGGTTCTGTAATGTAATCTGTGTTGTGATGTCTGTTATGCTTGTGATGACAACTAACGGTGCATATGTTAATGGAGGGCTCCTGGCCTGTCAGCAACACACCAGCAAGAGTGCCAAGGTTAAATAGCTTTATAAACACAAGTCCAGCATTCATTGGATGCCTATTTATGTTTCTTTAACATGATTGTATTGAATTAATTAACTTTAATGCCTTCTTCAATCGAGTACCAAAAAAAGGCAATTGGCAAGCATTTTGACCAGCTTTTACCAACCACATCCCCTTTCTCACCACCGGGCCTGGCTTGAGAGGAAGTGCTAAGCCAAACATCTCAACATTCACTTCCGATTGGCACAACATCACTCTGCACTAACTCTTTTGGACAATGTTTAACCATTTGCGCAATTGAGCGACATTTCAACAAAGGCTGTCATGATATGGGTGCAGGAAAAGTCGTTGGACATTATGTGTAGGCATCTGAAGAGGGAAGGGCGGTCTAGTTTAGGTTGGGGCAGGTGAGAAAAAAAGATAAATTAATTTTTAAACATTCTAGCTTTCATTGGAGCCCTATTACTTTTTCTTTAACATAATTTTTTGCTCTTTTTCATTTAATATTCAATAGAGGGATAATGTCAAGCATATTCACCAGCTTTTACCAACCATGTTCCCTACCTCATCACTAGGCCTGGCATGAAAGGAAGTGCTAAGCCAAACATCTCAACACACACTAGCGATTGGCACAACATCACTCTGCCCATGTTCCCTACCTCATCACTAGGCCTGGCATGAAAGGAAGTGCTAAGCCAAACATCTCAACACACACTAGCGATTGGCACAACATCACTCTGCTCTAACTCATTTGTACAATGTTTAGCTGTTTCAGGATTGAAGGGCATCTCAAGAAAGGCTTTTATAACATGGTCACCTTTGGGTGCTGTGTGTAGTGTAGGCTGTAGTGTACCTGAGAGGTAAAAGAATGGCTAGTTAAGGTCAACGCAGGGGAGCAAAAAGTGACATCCCAGTGTTTCTTGTAGAAGCTAATCTATAACTAATATTTTTATGACTAGCAGCTTTTAACTGCCGTGAGCTCACTGTGTTAGATAAATAATGATGGATAATTATTGTATACCTCATAAAGTTTGTCCTTCCCACTATATAATTGTTAAAATGCATATAATTCTTTCTGTTAATCACTTTAATTATTAACTGCAATATGATCCTATAAAAACATTCTTCTTTCTTCTTTATTTTTGAGCTTCTATGAGCTTCGGATATTGTTAATATTGTCCAGGGTTCCCTAAGTCCTGCAATTCTAGGGTTCCCCATGTTAAAAAAAAAAAAAACTTGATAAAGGCTGCTCTAAAGTAAAGTGTCAGGATTAGCAAAATAAAATAGCTAAATAGAAGGGGAGTATCCTTTGATAGGGTATAGGTAAAGCCCAATCTCCAAGCTGATTTCTAATGCTCCTGCCCCCATACCCATAGTGGCTTGTTCTTCCATTCTCCTGTTCACCTAAAAAAGTAACAACAGTTCCAGTGGGGTACAATATGTATTCAGAAATTATTTCCTCCACTCTAGACTTGAAGACATTCTTCTCTCAAGATGCTCCACTCAGACCTAGGCACAATTACTCAACTGGAAGAGCTAATCTGTTAAAAATAATAGAGGCCTCTCTAGAATTTATTTGTGCAGATGTGTTATGAAAAAACATTGACCAAAAGTGGCTCCACGGACACAACCATGATGTATAAGCCTGGAGTGGAAACTAAAATGGGGAGAAGAAGGCATCTGACACACCTTGAAGTTTCAGATACAGAAGATTCTATTAGCTCTTTTAGCTCTGTGAGGTCTAAATCAGACGATACAGGCAGCAGTTACCAAGCAGTTGATAGTTACCCACCACTGATTAGTGGCTCCTGCCATACTCTATGATTTAAAATATTTAAAAACATTCACATAGGCAGTTTTGATAGGCCACCAATGTTTGATTCTGCATTCTCAGATGCTTCTCGCAATGTCCCTTAATTAGGCTTCATTTGTCAAAGTTAAACAAACTGAACAAATGCATGAACTGCTATACACATTTGTAGGTAGCTGATTACTATGTAGTTGGAAAGCAGTAAATTCAGGTGTTCACCAATATTCAAGCCACAAAGCTCCAAGAGAGCATCTGCAAAAAAAGTACCAAAAAAAGTTAGTAACATAATATTAATATGATAATATAAGGTCATGATAGGGTCTCTTGGCGTTACTGGAAGATTGGTATTGATTCGTATTAGACCCATCCAATAAAAAGGGCATGAATGCTTCCATTTCTTTTCACTTCCTCAATTACTTCCCTCCTGTGATTACAGTATATTCACGAAAGTTTGTTATGTGCCATTATGGCTCTCTGAAGAGCACCTTCTGCTTTTAAAATAAAAAGAAAAATCAATACAATTATTCTAGCGAGTTACCAAAATGTAGCACACTTAGCTGTGTGGCAGTACTTATGTCACATTGTAATGATACATTCCATCATTTTTACATCATAAGAAAGGTTTACTAAAACCAATAATAATTGTAAGTATAATGAGATTCACTTGGCTTGTTTTAATGGTGATTACTAACGAAAATGATATTGAACCTTTTGTATAGCTGAATGAATAATAGGTACCGTAGTGGGGATTGAAGATTCCATATTCTTAGTGAGTAATTCCAGAATGGAATCTGTATAATATTAATTCAGCAAAGCTATAAAAAAAAGTATAAACAAAATACTTTTTGTGAGTTAATTTTACTATATCATTTGGCAGGTACTTATAAAAAGTATTCTTTTTAGACTTTGTCTTTGTAGACATCCGGATTTTGTTTTAAGGCTGATTGGTCCCAGGAATGTAATGATGAATTTAAAGACTGGTTGCTTATTTCATTTTATTTTGGTTTGAGTAAGCAATGGCCATTAAACAAATTATTTCTTGATGGCCTACAGAGAAGTAGCCACACACAGGCCTAGATTTCCGCTCCTTCTTTTACCCATGGCCAACCCATTACCACACTTTGCTTAAGATCTGAAAACAGCAAAAGGATACCAAACATTTTAGAGAACATTTTAACATATTGCTTTGTTCATGGGCTTGCTGGCATTGATAACAAACAGTAATTGAAGACTTGAAAAGTGTTTCTTGGGGAAATGGTGATCCAGCTTCACTTCACTGCTGGCTACAATTCTCAAGATCTAGATACTTCATCAACATGCTGTCTGCTAAAAAAAGGAATAGCAACCAATCTGAAATCATATGATCGAGTGCCTAGGTCTTCAGGTATGTGATCAGCACATGGAACCAGTTGAAACATATTCTGACATTAGGGTAAGTAATAAAGTCCTTCTGCTCCTCTTTATATAAACAAACTTTATATTCACATTTAAATACGTATCTACTTTGTGAATTTCTAAAATATATATTTAAAAAATGCAGATTACATAAAAAGATAATAAAGTTAAAATATATATCATCAGCGTTTAGTATGAGAATAGTTGTGTAATAGAATTTCTCCTATCTTTGTCTTTATGTGACTATACTTTGCAGCTGACTTGAGGATTCAACTTGAAATTAATGAAGCATTGTTAATCAATCTCTTTTAGAGGAGCACTTAGTGTGTGTACTCTTGAGGAAAGGAGAAAAGTGTTGAAAATTTACTGTCAACGCAGAAAGTTGCTGACAGCCTCGGTGCCGGGTCGTGTGGCGGCACAGTCAATCACCGAGGACAGCCAGCCTAGAGAGTGTAATCTGCTCAATAACAAGCACGTTATGACCTGGGCTGTATATTCCCTCCTGGGGAGAAGCTCATTACAAAGCTCAGAAAGTTTTGATTGCACTAATGAACTTTTTTGTTTCTTTTGCATGGGGACAAACCTATACGGCTGGCTCCAAAGCACCTTCAGGGCCACCATTAGGGAGTTGGAGTTGTATTTACTGAAATGTTCCTGCAATATATTTCTGCCTCATTACATTGGTCACTTTTATGTCACTTTTCATTATTCTGCATTGTTTGCCTTTGCTAATTTACAGGCTATAATCCTGCCAAACTTTGTTTTACTAATATGAAACTCTAACTTTCCTGGTCTGACTTGTTCTAGATCTTGGACTCCAAAAGCATTAAAGCTTTAGTAGCCATTAATGTTGGTAGGTGACTTTTTTTAGGTTGCCACCAGTGAATGTGAAATGTAACATTCAATGATACTTTTCAGAACATAAGCAGTCTGTTAGTAAACGCTTATTGGGCTGGCGATTCCATGCTGGGCACCACCACAGTATCCCACGCTGCCTATTTTGTCCAGCGATGTCACTTGCAGTAGCAAGGAGAATTATAAAATAGCAGCAGCCCCTGCATCCCTTTAGCCGTGCAGACTGAGATGTACTATCTTGCCATCTCCTGCACACTCAGAGGCTGTGAACAGCTGAAGGGGATTTTAGAAGCAGATTAGTCCCTAACTCAATCCTGTGCTGCCATTGGCTGCTAGGGCTTCAAAGCTTCTCTGCTCCCATTCACCAGTGCCTGTTGTAGCGTTAAGCTAGGCTGACTTGCTGCTTTTTTATTTATTCATTTTTTTTACTGCTGTTGACCATTGCCTGTTCCTGACCTATTGTTTGTATGCTGCCTGGACTCACCTTTTTGCTTGTCTTGCTCTTGTGTACGAATTACCTGTGAATGACTTTTCTCTTGTATTCTAGACTTGTCTCTTTTGGAACCCTAATACTGCTTAATCTGTGGGCTCCTGCTCCTCTGCCAGCCCTTCCCCAGACGCCATGCCTTGCACACTAAGTCTTGGGAAACGTAACTAGTCTCCTGAGGCTGATGGGGGGGGGGGAGCTTGCTATAGGTGAAGAGTCCAGTGTTAGTTTGGGGGACTGGTATCTGGTGAATACTGTTGCTGAACCAGGGCCTTACATACTCTCGGCCTATAATGTATCCCTTCCATTACATACGAAACACTTTCCACCTGCTCATCTCTCCTCCTTGATTACAATCATCTAGTCAATAAACTCTTGTTAGGAACTCCCCATTGGCACTAGAATAGTTGATCTTCTATAGCAATTGCGTTGCCCTCCAATTGAGTATTCCAATTGGGAAGATGCTGTATCATTTTTTGACCTTATATCAAAACAGTTTTTGACTCCATTCCAATGTCTCGTTTGTCAACTTTCTCTGCTTTGGTGCTGCAAGTCCTGCGGTATGTGAGAGTTGACAACCCAAAACACTAAACAATACCACCATCTCACCATATATAAAAAAGCTTTGGAGATCTAGTACCGCCAATCTTAAACATTTTAAACATTGACTCAATTGTTCCTTTTAGTTTATCTGTTGCTGTAGAAAATCAGGAAGGTATTTTTTCCTTATGGAACATGTTAACGGATAATCTTAAACAGCCCCAGATTATCCTCTTAGATAGAGGTTATTCACTTGTCTGGGATCGCAGAACTCTTTTTCCAAGGAGGATGTGTCTGTGCAGTTTAATGATGTGGAAACGTGTTATTGCCTCTTTCAATGTCAGTGTTCAAGCCTAATAAAAGGTTGTTCTGCTTCATCTCTTGCACTCCTTACCAGCTTTCATTCTGATAAATTTCATCTAATTGAAACGCTTATCTTGAACCTGCTCCTCAAATGACCCCTCGTTAGGGCTGTTTTGTACTTATGTGTCATCTCTCTATCGTGAACTTCCTTCCTGAAAATTTAAAATTAAAAATTGTGCATGACTGTATCATAACTCTTAATTATTGCACACTTCTGCAAAAGAATCTGCTGATTTTGCTTGCTTGCCTAATCAAGAGGTAATTACATTTTCCATGTAGCTAATAGCAGCAAAGTGTAATGTTACCTTTGACTGATATCTGGAGTTGCTTAGGTTCCGGTTGTGTCTCTGAGAGTTCATTCACGCCTATGTAATTTAAAGGACTAGTCAGTCCATAATTAAAATTAATGTTTGTGGTAGATTCTGGAAATTTAAAGTGTATCTAAAGTCATTTTTGAAATTGTAAACAGAGCAGGGAATGTTTATGTCCAATTGGAGAGATTCTCCTTCACTGCCTGTCCCGTAAACAAAACATAAAGCTAGAAGAAATCCCTTTGATTGTGATGGAATGCCTCATCTCAAACAGTAGTCACCACTAACAGTGTCCTTGTTGAAAGATTTCCAGTGTAATGACAACTCAGAGTCTTTCTTGGTGATAGTGACCACCAGCGCAAAGGTGAAGTTTCACTTGATGTACTTTACATTATTGAAAGTGTAGGAGGGGAACTGGAACATACAAAGGTGAGAAGATATACCAACTACTTTCAGGTGGCTAGGAACAAAGAATTGTGTCTGGGAGATCTCTCTATTGGAGTATCCAAAACCAAGTTTGTGGTTACGTGATGCATGAGGTGCTAAGTCTTTTCTTTTGTTGGCTATGTTGATCCCTGGCTGTTATGGACACTTCCTTTTGGCTGTCCAGTGGTTGGATTCTCCTAGGACCTGAAGACTGCAATGACATGATAACCTTATGATGAGGTGACTAGTCATCGTGGGCGCAGACTGTACCTTGGCCCCAGAAGTGGCACCAACGAGGGTAACAAATGGCTAGTTTTGGTGGTTTAGAATTGGTGGTGTGGGGGGTTAACTTTCCCCTGAGAAAAATTATCTGTCATTTAAATGTGAAAGATAATTTTCCTTAAAGCGGAAGTAAACTGAACAAAAAAAAAAATACTCACCTGGTTTCCTGGTTCGGGTCCTGCTTCGTCCTGGTACCTCCTTTGTCCCAGCATGGAGGAAGCACCAGGTATCTCCATCTTCTTTGGCCTTCTTCCTCCTTCTTCAAACATCACATGATTTAGCACTGTGCATGCGTGACATTTGCATTTTTTTCCATCTTGCCTTTCCTTAACTTGATGGAAAAAAATTCTGATCCCACGCATAGGTATCCTGGACGCTTTGCGCTCCCATTCAGTCTTAATTGCCACAACAATCTTTTTAAACCCCCTCCCCAAAAAAGAAGGTACACATTTTTTGTTTAGGTCTGCTATAGGTTAGCACAGACCTTGTTGTTATTCCTTTGTGTGTTCAATTGAACTTCCACTTTGTTGCACATTACCCGATCATGATTGTAAACAAATACGAAAATGAATGTTAATGACCCTTAACGCAAAAATTCAACCCTATGTATTGAAAAAAACATGGTAGTACAAGGAAAATATGATTTAAAAGGCTTCACAAATATCTGTTTTTATCAAAGAACAGGACTTTCAATCATCAATGTAAAGACATTCCATAAAAGCAACAAGCTAACTGAAGCTGTCTATGAAGTCATGGTCCTGCTTTTGTGTGCCAACCGGTGACAGTGTTTTCTCACTTTAATCCAACACAAAGCTGAAAAGTTGATTTGGTGGTAACATTTGAAGTATAACGGGATCTTTGTATATGTTATTCAGCTTTTTGTGTGATAGCAGCTTGCCAAGGCTTTCTTTCTTCCGCCAACTATACTTTTTATTTTTAAATCATAGCTCAAATGTAACTAGTAATACTCAGAGATCTATCATTATGGGCAGTTCAGTACGGATAGAGGAATATGGCTGTACAAATATCAACTATTAGGAAAGGATATTGTAGGTTGGCTAATGCTGCACAAGTGCAAATTGGCTGTAACTGTTCCCTTTTTTTTCTGGATTGAATTACCACTTATCTACATGATTACTGCTGTTTGTACTAACTCGATGAATATAAACTCTAAATTGGTGTTAAAAAAACCAAAATAAAAACTGGAGATTTGTATAGAAGTCACCTATGCTGTGCTGGCCCTATATCAACCGAAACATAAATGCTGTATGCCTGAATATGACATGCCGGTTAGCAAGAGTAGCCATCTAAACCTGAGCTGTTGAAACTGTTCCCCAAAAAGGGCTAACAGAAGATGAAAGAATTTGGAAACAGCATTGCCAGTAGGCTTACTACAAAAGGTCTTTTGCCAATACTGACTTGTCTAGCCTTGTTCTTTTCTGTGTCCTTGCATGGAGAGGCCATCTTGGAAGAGTTGCAGGACTTTGCTTTCTCATATTAGAACTTCCACCCGGAAACTGATGATCTAATGGCTGGTGGGATTGGTTATGATCAAAAAGCAGCAAAAGAGGATTAGGAAACACACATCTACAGAGAGAATAAAGTAAATTAAGGGTGATTCTTGCACTGCAGGTCCTCAGGTACAATTTCCTCTCCAGCTATGAGTAATCTCAGTAGTGACATCACCAAATATCACTTCAAACCTCATAAGATTTACAGTTAATGACAGCAGTGCCTTAGATGATCTCACCGCGCAAATATACCACTATGAGGATCAAGGCACAAGAATAGCTAAGAAACTTTATGTGTGGGGAAGTATTTTAAATAAGGAAATGTAAAATCAAATGTAAATCTTTGAGGGTACATAATGAGGAAATGTACTATTTAGTCACAATTACATCTTCATTTTTGACGTTCAGATGCATATAAGCATTTGTTCATTACTCTGCGTCTTCTGCTTTCCCCCTTCAGGAGGTAACCCCAAAGGAAAGTTTGGCCTCGGACTCATACAGAATGAATGGAAAGTTTATGTCAAAAGGCCATTGGACCGTGAGGAACAGGACACATACTTTCTGAATATCACTGCAACAGATGGCCTTTTCGTCTCTCAGACAGTTGTGGAGGTTTACGTGGCTGACGTCAATGACAACAGTCCAGTATGTGATCAGGTATGGACTAAAAGTTTATATTTTAAACTTTTAAGGCTCTCTACTCCTTTGTTGTATGTGTTATGTTTTGGACTTCTTTAAATCTATCTTGTGTACTAGGGACATGGAAACATTTTAGGGAGCCCACCCAGAATTGGTGAATGAAGGCAATACCACTGCTTCTTGAGCTTAGTTAGGAGCAGAGGTGCATACATGGTGTTTAAGTAAAAAGTGTTTCAATGATGACATCTGAAATGCAGGTAAGTCTAGGTTTTCCTTAATGTTATAGTGTAGCACCAACATATTATGCAACACAAAGGCCAGTTTTAGGTGGCAGCCAGTTAACCTAACATGCATGTTACCAGGGGAGGGTGGGACCTATTCAGACACAGGGGGAACAGTGCAAAACTTTTTGCAAATAGTGTCCTGGCTGAGATTTGAATCTGGGTTCTTAGTGTTGCAATGGCAAGAGTGGTAGCCATTGAGCCACTATGCCATTCCACTGAGCCACCAAGCTTTAAATGTTTGCTTGTATTGAAAGTACTTGTTTTTTGCTTGCAGGTTATAAATATGGCATCATTTCAAGAAGACATCCCTCCTAATAAGATGCTTCTTAAAATCAGTGCCAAAGATGCTGACATGGGAACCAACGCTGAGATCCGTTACTCTCTCCATGGACCTGGTGCCGACAGTTTTTATTTAGATGCTGAAAGTGGTAAGTGCACCCACAAAGGCCAAGATGTTGTGTATATAATTTAGTGTTGTAGTACCACTTTTTTTTTTTCAACCCGGAAGGCAAACTGTGTTTGTAGAAACCACCCCCTGAAGGGGCACTGATATGGCATTCTACCCTCACAGTGCAATAATGCAGTGTGGCTTTGATACCATTGCAGTGCTCTGCACCATCAAAGAGCACCCATTACCAGAGGAGCGAGCCCCACACGGCCTAAAGCTTTCTGGAAATGGTAAGTATTAACAAAAGTGCATAAAATACCCTCTAGATGTCCTTTAGAGGTTAAAGAGGGAACAGCAAAAGAGAAAAGTCTGAGCTTCAAGTTTTACAAATTGGAGCTTTTCTTCAGTTCCAAAGTACAGCGATATGAGGGTATGTGCTTGAAGAAATTGTTTTCATAAAGCTGGAATTGTGATTAAAAATAAAGTCAAATATCAGTTATAAATGTTGCTTCTTTATAATGTCCTCAGGTTCTTTCAGTCCTAAATTTGTTTTCAATTTTCTGTTTTCCGTGTTGCTTTATAACTGATTATTACGAAAACTTGCTTAGTAAAATGGGTTCAAACCAGACTGAAAAAAATGGAATAAAGGGAACCCAACAGTGTCCTTCTACTTTTCAGTGGCTACATTGTACAGAGTTGAAAGAAAAAGGGTGACATCATGCTGTATTTTTTTTACAAAGAAGAGGTAATGGATGGAGAACAGACAAATAGAGATAAGACCATTGTTGTGCTGCAGTTCCCTTCCTATAGGGAATAAAATTAAAAGTGGATCACCTTGACACTGTTAGACACATGTCAAAAAAGAATCCCATTAGGTTTTTTTTATTCAATTTTGTATTATATAACTTGTAGCTTATATATATAGTGTATAGCCAAATCTTTGAGTTCAGGGGATTCCAGTGCCATTAATACTACAGAGTACAAAAATATTTTAGACAATTGTGCACTTTTAAACTTGTGACAACAGTTTAATGAAGACCCCTTTCTGTTTTTCTCTTCCATCTTGACTGTGTCACTGTGTACTATGCCAGCTCCATAAAGTTCCATGAGTTTGGTCAGGAGGTACTTGAGTGATCTTCACAAAGCCTTGACCCTAACCCTACTGGACACATTTGCAATGAACTGAAATTACCAGCCAGGTCTTCTCATCCAACGCCATTACCTGACCTTAAATAAATGCACATTTCCTTAAATAAAAAGATGACCCCTCAGGTTTCCAAATTGTACAACCTTTTAAGAATACTGGAGGCTGTTCTAGTTGCAAAAGGGAAAGATAGGGTTCATAATAATGTCTAAAATTTGAAATGTGATGTCCAACACACTCTTGAAAATGTGACAGTCTGGTTTCCAATAATGTTTGTCCATAATGTTTAATATGAACTCCACGTAACATAGTACATAAGGTTTACCATAGTCCTATGGTTTGGGTTATTCCTCCAACAGTCCAAACCTTTCATGTGTTGGCTTATTTTGGGAAACCTACACAAAGCAATATTGCACACATATATGGACTCTAATTGGATTTATACATTCTTTGCAGTAAATCCTATTATTGTATTACTGTGTTAATTCATAATGTCAGCAACCTAACCTTGCCCCCTAAGACAACTAACCCATGTTTCATAAAAACCAACACTGCACATCCATTGTTCTTGACACTGTAGTAACATCAAATAAAACAGCATGGGCAATTTATATTTATATCAGGCATTCCTAATCCTTTATGGGTTGTGTGGGCTTTGGATGTACCCATTGTGCCCAGTGCTAAGTGTTCACATGTTACAATGTTAACATATTAATCTGTGAAGGCTGTTTTCCGAGTTTGGATAAAAACTTCATACAACAATAAAATGTCATTCCTTAATTGCTTTCATACAGAGAATGCAGGAACAGATTTAAGTTTGAGCGATGTTCCTATTAAGCCACAGATAGGGAATATGGCACATGTCACACTGATAGATGCTGTCATCTTGTACTTGGAAATAATGGCTTACGTCTCCAACCATCTGCAGGTGAATTGAAAACAATGGCCCCCTTGGATCGAGAGAAAACACCAGTCTACCATCTAATTGCTAGAGCCACAGATGGAGGTGGAAGATATTGTCAGTCAGAAATACGGTTAATTCTTGAAGATGTCAATGACAACCCCCCAGCATTCTCATCCAGCTACTACAGTGCCAGCGTCTATGAAAATACCAATACCAAAGCTTTATTAACCCGGGTGCAGGCCAATGACCCTGATGTTGGTGAGTAAACCTCCACCATGTAAAGTCCAATGGTATGGTTATAAGTTAATACTTGTTCTCAGGTATGGAAAAAAGAAATGTTTCCTAGCTGGTCATGTGAACCAAATTCAATTTGTATAAATATGCATCAATGAGCGGATAGACCAACCAAACTGTGAGTAACCCTTAAAGTGACCCTGTTATGGGTATTTAAATGGACAGTACCCTACGGAAGATAAATGTAAATGCCTTCCAGTTACATCATTGAAAGCCCATCTTTTACCAAGGAATCATCCCCCAAGAGTCTACAAGGAAGCAAACCTTTCCCGAATTGTCAGTTTACTGTGTCTTACAACTTTCATTGGTTTCTCCTGCTGACTTTCCTTCATTACAGACCAATATGAGTGGTCAACAAAAGAAACCAAGGTAGCGATAGACAATACCAGCGGGTACAAACACCTAACAATACCCTCAGAACCTCTCTCATTATGGCAGTTGGTTCTGATAAGCAAAGCTCCAATAGTTATGGGTAGTGTTAGATTAGGCATTAAGCTCTACATGTTCTGATTGGCCCATCACTATAAGAGGTAGCCTGGCTGACCAATAAAAATGGAACACATGGGATTTGGCCATGATTAAAACATTTGGAAGTCTTCTGCAGAAATGTACACTTCCAAATGTCTTCATACGAGTTTTGTTGTGATGAAATCAGTGCATTCTATATCCATCTTCTAATATAAAATGCAAGAAAATCTGTAATTATCACATTGGTTTTAGTTTGTTGCAGCAAAGACCCATCTGATCTTTTTTTAAAGCTGTTGGAAAGGGCAGGAGAGGCCGTTTTTGAATAAATAATAATTTTTAATACTTATCTTCCCAATAAAAACAAGGCTCCCCTTGTCCACTTCGCTAGGTAGCCCAAAGCTGTCGGGATACTTGATACATCCACTGGAACAAATTGTAACTGTGTGTATATCAAAAGCAATACAAACACCAAAAAGAAATGGAGCAGCTGATTGTCTCTTCATTCTACGCTCATACACTAAATCTATGTTGACATTTTCCCGTAACTCAAGTTCCACTTTATTTATTGCTTCTTATATGTTTGGAAGATATTGTTCACAGGAAATGTTATATTTGAAAGATTCTGATTTAACATCTGAGTTTTTATTGATTGGGTTCAATAAAGAATGAAACCCCATTTATAGAATTGTCAGGAGGAAGACCATGATAGATAGATAGATAGATAGATAGATAGATAGATAGATAGATAGATAGATAGATAGATTTTGGATAATCCAAAGAATACAGGGATTTACTTTTTACATACATGTTTTATGTATTACCAAACGAAAATTGGCATACAGAAAACCTACAGATTTTATGTATATAATGTACTTAGTGGAAATTGAATACAGAACTCCAAGGGATTTGGTAAAGGACAATGGTGCTTCCAACTGAGCCACCATGCCACCTCCAACATGTCTCACCTATGTGAATATAAACCAAGGGATCCCCCCTGCTCCTATAATGTAATAGAGGCTATTGATAATTTGTATGAACAGTAAAGTCAATCGTTCATCATGCATTGAAATGCAGTGACACGGACATGCTGTTCCTAGAATATAATTTACTGCATTGTAATGAGCTGCCATGGCAAGTATAAAACTTGATAATTGGTATATCAGGCAATTGAAACAACTTGACTTTTGTAAAGTAAGTACTACTAGTAGTACTTTTTTTTTAATTGAACTCAACTATATATTAATATGATCACTGTTCTAGAAATCATTCCTGTACATATTTTACTATTTAGCTCATTCCAATGCCAGCCACTGAGCACAAAAGGGAAATATTACAAATATTTGCTGTTAATTGTTCTTAAAACACAAAGTAATTCCTACTTCAGCAAAGTTCTGCTTCATATGTCAGACAAGTTATGGCCTGAAGCTATAACATTGGCTTTTTTTTTTTTTGGTTCTTTTTAGCAGCCACCTCTGCCTGAACCTTCCGCGTTAGCAGTTTAATCAAAAAGAAGCTTGTATCATCAAGATATATTCTTCCTGATACTATTGAAATGACATTTCTGTGGACTTTTCATTTTTTTCAAAAGACATTTTTCTCACAAAATGATATAGTTCAAAAGGAGACGTGTTAGATCTGACAGAAGTTTAAACGTTGCGGAATGTGTCTGGAATATACACCTTAATTGCCGCATTGTAAAAAGAGAAAACCGGGGCACACTTCTGAGAAACTTTTATAGAAATATGCTATTAAAGTTTTGGCAGTATTTTTTGTCAGTGTGCTCTTTTCTTAGAATCCAGACCTTTCCAAAGTGTCCTCAGCGAACTGGCATTATATTCCTGGTAAATAGTCATTGTTAAGGGAGTCTTTGTCCATTTTCCCTGCTTCGTCTTTTATCACATGTCCTGTACAGCCCTGTCCCTTTGTTAGACATGATAACCCTGGGCACCCTGAACCATAGTTCCTGGTCTGATATTTAGGTAAGCCCATTAGCTAGTAAAATTGTCTACAGATTGTTCTATATAATGCCGTTTTTCTCAATCAGGGGTTTGCGGAACCTCAGGGTTGCAAGGGGTTCTTTGAGCAATTTATGACTCTCAGGTCAGTCTAACACCAATGATCTTGGATTTATAAATGATATTCAAGAGGTAAGTAAAAGATGCCACATACCAATAAAAGTTCAACACAAAGAGAAAAAAAGTTCTAGGACTTTACCGGCATCCACCTCTAACATTTATTACATAATCATAGAACTTTGAAACATCACAACACTGGTAAAATACAGTTTTTATTCATAGAAACATATCTTTCCACAATAACATACATGAGCATGGTATCTTTGTACACATAAAATGTAACAAAATGTGTCCTTAAAAACTCACCGTGTTTCGCAGTAAAAAAATCATCTCCATCGTGTTATATACAAGGATGTAACATAGATCTAAAAAAGTATACGCACACACAAAGTCATATTGATATAAATATAAAGCACACAAAAATTCATAATATCAATAGCTTTTAAGACCTACACCAAAATACACATTAAAAACCTGTTCTTCTCTGATAACCCCTACTGGGATGGCAAACAAGTGCAGGGAGGGGGGAAAAGGCAAATCAGACGTCGGAAAACTGTCTAAAAACTAACTAAACTTCTAAGTCTAAAGATTAGTACCCTATTTACGTACAGCGCTGCGTAATATGTTGGCGCTATATAAATACTGTTTGATAATAATAATAATCAGTAATTCAAATCTATGAACATATCGGAAGGAAACTCATTAGAACCCTACCAGTTATTAACAGATATTACCAGGCAAAGTCCAATATGTAATTTACTGTCATGCAATCCAATGCCTCTAAGAAAGAAGAAGAAACTAGAAAAAAGCACTACCTTATTTTGCCACAACCAAAAACATCTAGCTATATGGGATGCCTAAGCCTCCTGAAATACCCTGCATGGGGGAGCCGTCACCAACAGCGTCCATAGGTGGAGCAATAGCTCGCACACAAGAAATGATGCAGGGGAGTATATTGGGATCCTCCTATCCACGTGACCCCAAAGCTAACCCCCTATCATCCAGAACACAGATCACGTGAAGTGGGGCACAGGAGATCCACAGAAAGGTGAAGCGCAAGCTGACAAAAGACAGCAACCAATGTATGGAAGATCTTTGCACCGCCAGATCAAATGTTCCATTTAGATTTTCAAAGCTACCCACTTGAGTTGGGTTTAGCTCAGAAGTTAGAAGAGTTAAGTCTCAAATAATTGAGCTACTGAAAGTAAATCTAGGAGGTACCCAGAGGCTGGATTTCTATCCAAAAGCAAGCAACTTCTGAGACTTGCACTTCTCGGTTCCCTACAAGGCAGTGCCGCCATGTTTTAGCCATGAGGAATGTTCAGGGAGAAGTTCAGAGAATATACAGCTCAAATAAATGGCTTTAAATCAGCAGCTCAGTGGACACTGATAGAAGGTTTGGTTGTACAGAAAAAAAAGTTATTCTAGGAAAAAGTTTTTTTTTTATTATAAAAATTCTTATCATCTACTTTTTGGCCAATATAATTTTAAGGGTCATTAAACTGCTACTGTGTTTATAGAGAAAAATCCTGCAATATCATCCTTTTCCTGTAGCTGATAAATTGTCTCGCTGTATGCTGCTAGGAAAATGCATCTTCAAAGTGCTTTTGTTTGGTGTTGACCTCTTGCTTGATGAACTCAGGTGTTCACACCTAATAAACATGATTTTTCATTGGTGGGATGCAGCCAGCCAATTAGAAAACAAGTTATGGCTTTTTATTGCATCTGCACTTTAACTTCCAAAATGATAAAGTAAATTCATTGTCTGTGCCGCTCTAGGATTGCAATATTGATTGAAAAGACAGCGTAAGCTCTCTCTGCGGGCTTTGAGTCTTAGCAGAAAGCAAATAATAGATAAATTCTCTGAAATAATAAGTATAGTTACAGTTTCATGAAGGAAGTCTGAATAGACTCAGCACTCATGTTCAATAAAGCATGTGTTTACTTATAATAAAGACATCACACGATTTAAAGGTCAAGATTTATTCAGTTTAGAAGGAGAATTCCAGGAGAGGAAAATGACTTGAATAAAAATATTGGCTTTGAAAGCTAAGACCCCTTCATCTGTTTAGAAAGATGACATGTCATATTTAAGAGATGCACCATCTGCTGGTGAAATCTTTCATTGCAGCATGACTATAACTAAACTAGACAGCTGAAAGTATGTGAATTATTGACTATTACACCTATACTATATATACAATATTATGTAAACACCTAACCATCATACCTATGCTATATATTTAATTGTATGTGAACACCTTACCATCATACTTATACTATATATATATATATATATATATATATATATATATATACATATATATATATAGTATGTGAGCTTATATATAATAGTATATGAACACCTGACCATCACACCTATGCTATAAAACCAATAATATTTGAACATCTGACCATCACACCTATGGTATGTAGACAATAGAGTGAATATATGACCATCACACCTATGCTATATTGTCATTAGTGTGAGAACACCTGACCATCACACCTTTGCTATATAGTCAATGAACACAGTTTTGTGACTTTAAATTTTGCCATCATTATTAAAGTGCACCTAGAAACCTACCATATACAAAATATAAACTGATCCCCAATATAAACTCAGTTAAAGAAAAACAACTCAAGTATAAACCTAGGACATAAAATGCAGCTTTCAAGATTAACATTTTAAATAGTAATTATCAGAAATACCAATAAAACCAATGTCAATATATACACCAATACTGTGATCTTTTAAACCAGTTCTAAAAAAGGAGAAAAAAAATAAAATCATGTTGGTTCAGCCTGTTAATGTTTCCCTTTTTTTGCAGGTTAAAATACATTGGTCTTCTGAGTTTGTTATGATGGGTCACTTCTCATTTCTCAGATGACAAGGGTTTGTTTTACATTTTGCAATAAAACACAGCACCGTCTAGTGGTATGGCCTGTGTATAAACTGCGATTTATTTTCCAAAGACATTCAGGTCAAAAATCTCAGTTTATAAAATATGTATTATGCATGCTAAGCGATATATACTTGTAATACTTCCAGGTTTTCGCTACCTCTCACAGTACTCCCCCTGAGAATGAATTTATCTGCTTTTCTCCCTGAAAGAACTGAGTCATCTTTGTTCAGGCATTAACTAGAATCACTAACTGTAGCTCAATGACTGCCTTGATAAATGAATGTACTTATGCAGAGGAATGTATGCAAAGGAATGTATTTATGCAAGCTTGTAAAGTTGTTGGAAGTTCCACTTTATGGAGAAAAATTCCAAACAAGGGCTGCTAGGGAGATAAAACAGCATAGAAAAACATTCATATTTTCCATTGTATTAGAGACACAATGGAAATTGTTTCTACAAATCTAAGCAGAGGATCCCTTTGGAATGTGGCACCTTTCTAGATATTTCCCAGCCAGCAACACCCAAGCCTGTGACATCAGATCATTTATCTGCCCAGGCAGGAGGTGATGCTTGTGCATTCTGTTTTAATTAACACTGAAATGACTCTTCTGGTGCAGAAAGTGCACACATGCATGTAGTCTCCCTTCAGATCTCATTATGGTTTCTGCATACAGATCTACATTGTAAGGACAAAGGGGGTAGCCTCAGCAGCTGGATCAGCAAAATCTCATAGTCACCGAGCTCACAGATCAGAAATATTGCTTATTGCAGGAGTTTAGCTCGGATAATCACAGTTCTAAATGCATGAGAAATGTGTGTGTTTTTGTATGCGGTCAGCACACTGTCTGTTACATCCATCATGCCATCTGCTAGTATAGCTGGAATGACTCAGATAGCCGCCCGGTTGGCAAGCAGCGTGAATGCCAGCGTTTACAAGAGATACTCAGACTTTGTTGCTTTTTATTATTTAGGTTTTGCCTCAGTGAGAGATTATAAGGTCTGTCTGCTTGAAACATTACTAGAATGACATCATAGATGAAACACAGACAATGGGCAGGCATACAGACTCTGCTGAGGAATTGCCCATCTGGGATGGATTTGATTGAGGTTATGTTCTAAAAAGCTCAGTGCTGTAAACAGTTTTAATTTGAGTTTTGGATAAAGTAATGCTAATTAATATTCTTTTTAGGTTTTAGTTTCTATTTGTGACCCCATTGAGGAAACTGTCCTGTAATATCCACCCAGGAAAAATGGGGGATGTGGGCATCAATGGTACATCATTGTCTAGACAACAATAGAAAAATATCAAAAGTTCTAACTTTTCTTGGTTCTACTAAAACTATGTTTGTGCCCCCCACTGAGCAAAATATTTTGTCTGGAATTTCAACACCAGGGGTCTTCAATAGCACTGAAGATGTAAACGTAGATGCACAGTCCCAACATCTGTGCCACCACACTAATACCAAGTAATATAAACAATGTAGAGTGGCCTTGAGCATGAGGACCACAGGTGGTGCCCAGGCCAAGATTTGGGCCCTACTTTAAAGTTTGGTGTTTCTACTCCTTTTTCAGGTATAAATCGGAAGGTCGTGTATTCCCTGGTGGATTCTGCTGATGGTCATTTCTCAGTGGATGAACAATCTGGCATTATTGTCTTGGAGCAGTCGCTGGACCGGGAGCTACAATCTACTTATAACATCACAGTGAAAGCGTCTGACACCAGCCCCGTACTATCTTTATCTTCCTTCGCTGTTGTTACTATCACTGTGCTTGACGTAAATGACAACCCTCCAATTTTTGAAAGAAAGGATTATCTGGTTACCATCCCCGAGGACACTGCCACTGGCACAAGGGTCTTATCAGTATTTGCTGCAAGCAAGGACATTGGAACAAATGCAGAAATAACATACAGCTTCAGGACGGGAAATGAACATGGCAAATTCAGGATTAATCCAAAGACTGGTTAGAACCTCTTCTTTTCCTTTAAATAAACTCCTTTTTTTTTCTTTTCTTTTTCCTTTAAATACCACTCCTACCCTTAACATTTTTTTTCCTTTCCTCTCCATTTTCGTTCCTCCACTTACCTCTCTTCTACTCCACTGTTCTTTTACTTTTTACTGCTATTCTTTCTTCTTTATCCTATTCTTGTGTCTCTTTTTCTTTTCTCATCTCTTCTTTCATTTCCTTACCTCTCCTCTACTTTCCTTTCTTTCCTTGTCCTTCCTATCCATGTCCTCTTCCTATCTATATCTTCTCTGCCCCCTCTTCACCCCTTCCATTATTTATTCTCTTCAACTTCTTTCCTACTTTTCCCTTTCTGTTTCTTTCCATTCCTGTCCTTTACTCATCTTTTGTCCTCTCCCCTTTGCTTTCCTTAGTTTTCTATTCCTGCTTCTTTTCTTTATTTTCCTCTTCTTTCCTCTCCTATGATGCCTTTTCTTCTCCGCTATCTCCAATGAAAATTTTTCCTGAGGAAAATTTTGGTTCTATATCATACCCTCATCTGCAAAGTATTATATATATATATATATATATATATATATATATAATTTTTATATACAGATGTGACCAGGTAATTAGAGCCCCCTAGGTATTAAGAAACTACAGGTCTCATTATGCAGCAGCAGCAATATATTACCAAAAATAAACATTAATTATTTACCTATTTATTGAACTTATATACTTTACCCCTTTTTAATTTGTAGGGGAAATTCTGGTTGTCAACTCTCTGGACTATGAAAGCAGCAAACACTTTTACCTGGTGGTTGAAGCTAAAGATGGTGGTTCCCCTCCTCTCAGCGCAGTGACGACTGTTAACGTCAACCTGACCGATGTCAATGACAATGCACCAACGTTTAGCCAGGAGGTTTATAGCGCTGTGATCAGTGAAGACGCCTTTATTGGGGACACTGTCATTAGGGTAATATACATCTTAGTGTTCTTGGTGGTTTTCCTAATGAGAGACAACATGCTTGAGTAATGTGCTTCACAACACAGGTGAAAATTCTGAAAGACAACTGAGAGACAAATACAGAGGCCCTGATATTTGAAAGCTCTCCAAGGCTGGAGACAATACTCTTTCATCAATGAAGCTAGGTGATCCAGCAAACCTGGAATGGATCTGATCCAGGGATTAAAACCTTTGCTAGCAAATACCAATGATTTTTAAAAAAACATTCCATGTTTTTTGGATAATCCAGTTTCATTTCTGAAAGTGTATTCTCTCCAGCCTTGGAGAGCTTGCATAAATCGGCCCTAGAGTGTTGTCGCCCTATAACAGGAAATACTTGACCTCAAGATCCTTAATCGCAGATAATATTAGAAAAAAAAGCTACAGATTTTAAATTACACTTATTTCCATCTAAAATGTAATTTCTTTTAGAACCATTATGAGGTTTTAGTATATAAATATAAATTAAAAACAGTTCCAGGTGACTCAATGTCAGGCTTGTATTGGGACGCCATGGTGCCCCTAAATGATGATGCCCTTGTGTTCCATTCCTTGTGTCAGGAAGTTTTATTTATTATGTTTATTAGGTTGATTTTTTTATGGGTCCTTTACACTTCAAAGCTTGTCACTGTTATATATATATTAATGGAAAATACAGCTATCTGTATGAGATATTCATTATTAATAAATATTGGTTAGTTTTCTGGAGAGAGAAGGTGAGGTCTGAGCATTTATAGGAAACAGCTGCTTCCCAGTAAACATCCCTTGCTATGTCCAGTAGATAGAACTTCCCTGTTAAAGAAAGTGCAACAAAACCATTCACAATAATGTATTTATACAGGTATTAACCAAGAACTCCAAAATCAGTGAGTGATTCAGCCGCCATTTTCTGTCTATAAGTGTAGTGCAAATGTTGGGTGGACTAACCTTTTAAGTGTTGACCTCATAAGATATGTGAATTGGTCACATATTGGTCAGTATATGTTTATCATTTTTCTCATTACCATTACATTTCTCAGGTCTTTGCTGAAGATCTTGATAGCCCTTCTAATGGACAGATCAGCTTTTCCATCATCAATGGTGATCAAGATAACCAGTTTACAGTGGATCCAGTCCTGGGCCTGATAAAGGTTAAAGATAGGCTGGACAGGGAAAGAGTAAGTGATTCATTTATTTTATTGGACTACAGTTTACTACAATTATATAGAAGTGTATAGACCTACCTTAAGGTTGTACCTTAATTTATAAATTCCCCCCTATGTTGTTATAAAGTAGCAGTGCAAAAGAATAATTGTATTGTTTTAAATCCAAACTATGTGCATGAAATGCTTTTGAAAACCTGGATACAAAAAGTGGTGGTATCATCATTGTGATTTACCTAACCTATGCAGTGATTGGGTGGGACAGCTCCATCTATTACAGGCTGCATGCAGAAAACTATAAAGGGGCGGGCACAAGACCATTATTCCCGCAAATAGAAAGTGACAGGTCGACATTACTAGAAGTTCCTGCACCGAAACATGGTGTAACAATTGTTTTATGCTGAATACTTGTACATGGATCTAAAACAAATACCAAAAGATACCAATATTCAAGTAAAAGCCCATGGCTCTTGTATCATACCACTATTTGTTTAGCCTGGATTTCAGCTTTAAAGAGTCATAACCTAAGCGATCAATCATTCAATATCATATTTGTAGTACATTTTATAAAAGAGAGACATTTGTCTTATGTGCTGGGATGAATTGCAGCAAGCTTTTTTTCAGTTACCTGTACAGCGCTTCTTAGAAATGTTATTTACCAAATCAAATCCAGAGAATAGCTCTACTGCAAAGCCTGTAGAGAATTGTACTGCAACCCCTATGACCTCCTGGGAACTTATGGTATTATAAAACTGTGCGGTATATGTACAAAAGTCATTTATATCAATTTGTAGTGCACTTGTCATTTTCTTTTGCTGCCAGGCTAAATTCAGTGCCTGACCCTCCTAGCACAGGATAAATTCCCAAAGGCTGCAGTATCGCCCCATTGCTCGCAACATTGGATAATTTTCATACACACCTTAATCAGTCTGTCAAATCTGTACATTGTGTTATTTATTTGATGTATTCATCACAATCTTGTTCTGAATATGTACTACATCATTTATACAGCGCCTACATATTCCATTCCATTCAAGGGATGCCTGTGCCAAGTCAACCAAGCCAGTATATAAGCCGAGCTGGAATTAGGCATAGCTATCATTGGAGCCGGGTGTTTTAGCATAATTTAGGTTTAAGGAAAAATGGAAAAACAAAGTCTAAATAGCAAAAAATGGAAAAATTTTATTGGAAGTTTCATAAATGGCATCTGAGAAAATGGCTACCCATTAACCAAGGGTGGACCATGCATGCTAATGTCACAGACTCTTTGATTCTGCCTTTGGTTAATAAGTAGACTTGTCACATCTTGACAGATGCCCATCGGTCATTTTTCCTATGTCCTAGGGCACCATTTATGGAGGTTCCATAAAAATTAGAGGGGCTGGGCTTAACTGTCACTTCGTAAAGAGCTGCGGTGTACACACGGTACAGTACTAGCCAACACTAAGAATATTAGGGGAGCTAAGGCAACTGCTTAAGTTGCCTTAAAAATGAGACACCTCTTGACCATAGGCAGGACACAGCTACTCACATAATATTTTGCTGACCCTGACTGCTGCCCCTTTATGCAGTTGTTCCTCATTTTTACTGTACATGCAATTATGTGATGGATTAGTATACCGTATACTAGTAACAGTTCGCTCACTTTTGCTCCATACATCCAAATCCAAACTGTCGGAAGACTAATGAATTAAGTCAAACAGAAAGGAACCAAGGGTATACTATATAATCCCCCATAGGTGGATAAACAACGTAAAGCGCCATCTGAACCATCCTACTGACCATCACTGGTTCTATACGTATCAACATTGAGTAAGCCAAGTGTTTGGTTGAGTCTCTATTGCTTTTTTAGTTATTTAGTGCTGTATTGTTTAATACTAAGGCAACACGTTAGGCCAAGAGATGGTTGGCATAAGCAAGGCTACCTAGCACTTCATTTGGAAATATGGCATTGGTGATGCCATTAGTCCATTGTTAGTTGACTGGTTTCATCTTTAGGTCAGCTTTTCCAACCTGTAACATGATATATATGACATTTTTTCTTTAAACAAGAGTTATTGTTTTCTGTTTTTCACATCTGTCAAGGTTTTCATTTATCCAGGTCATTGTGTATCTAGTAAAAGTTAATCACATTCAACTGGACTTGTTCCTTGTTCCTGTAATGCTTCTTCAGTTTTTTTATTTCTTTTAAAAAATCTTTTAATGTGTATTATCTCTCTTAATTTTTTCTCCATAAAGGTATCTGGATACTCACTACTTATTCAAGCAAAAGACAGTGGACTTCCCCCCCTCTCCTCCACGGTGACTGTGAATATAGACATTTCAGATGTCAATGACAACAGTCCTCAGTTCACACCGGCCAACTATAGCGCTGTGATTCAGGTAAGCCGTCAGTGTTTCATCAAATGATATTGGGCCCAGGTGGGGCTTACTGAGATGAATAAGGTTGAAGTAAAGTAAAGCATATTGTATTACTGGCCTACAAAAAATTAAAATATTCTGAGCATGCAGGTATTTATTAAAGAAGGGATAAACTCACCTACCTGTTTGCAGTGTTTTCTATAATGTACTTTGGGCTGTTCACGTTTAGCTCAGTGTAGAAACCTACACGTCATTTAAGTTACATCATTTTGGCTTGGCCAATCAAGATGGTCAAAGGCCCTGAAGAGAACCGGGAGCTGTTGGTGGCATTGGCAATAGAGCTGCCAAACAATTGGCAACAATTAGGTAAGTTTATTTTAGTGCAGAATAGTCACTATCTGTTCCTTCTGCAACAAACAACCTAAATGCTGGCATATTTTTTGTTTTTACAGTATAGTTCCACTTAAACTCTACTTTTTTATGGAAGACAGTTAACTGAACAGTATGTACTTTTGAGATGTGAGAAAAATAACCCAAACATAAGGAGAACATACAGGCTCCGTGCGGATAGTGTCCTGGTGTAGATATGAACCTTTGACCCTGTTATAGCGCTGCAAGGCAAAAGTGCTTTTTACTGAGCCACAATGTTGTAAAGATTCTGTAGAAATCATTTAGTCACATCTGCCTTCTGTTATCTAGTGGTGTATGGAATGCTAACAAAAATACGGCGCTCCATGTCTTATCAACAAACAAAATTTGAACATTATAACATTGAATTTGAAAGTTGTATTGAGTGAGATGGATTTTTCTGTAGCCTGTAAGTTAATAGGGAGGCCTATTATGTTGAAACTTGCTATACCAAGCCTGTAGTCACCACTGGTCAGCCCATGCAAGTGAGAGGCGTTCATCCCAATGGAGGTGGAGTGCACTTTTATTGGAGCTTGTCCAGAGAAAGTGGGTAATGGAGTAATCTGCCAACACTTTCAGTAACGTGTAATAAACTCAGGGCATCTGGCACCATGAACGAACCCACCACCAGTCTGGCACCAAGGCTTACTTTTATTCTCTACCCACACCATATTGTTACAGCTCTGCTCTTCTTACTATTTCCTTGCTAGAGAGGAAGAGTGTGGATCATGTCAGGTGGATCATATACAGAATGGTGCTTCCCTGTCTATAGAACTGAATGGGGCTGTACACACAGCATCATTATGTTCAATAATGGAGGGAGGATAAGCGAGCAGCAACCTGTGTGCTCCTTTCCATAGGAATGAACAGTAGTTGTTCTAGAGCAGTTGTTCATTTATCTGCCAAGACAGAATAATGAACATCCTTGGGGGTCACTGTACACATTTCAGATTTTTACCCAGCACGATCATTCGACAAAGATTTGACATGAGTACGTAGTGCACAGAAACACCAACCATTCACCTGGTAACACAGCTTCTTTATATGTGTTTCACATATGCGTGCCTGGTGTATCATCTAGATGTGCAATATAAAAAAAAGTATCTGAATGTGAACATTTAATTTTTTTTCATTTGTATTTATCATATTCCCTAAAGTTTCACTTTCAATGATCTGCTTAGGTTCCTTGTCTGCTCTTTCAAATTCATTTATCTGCAAAGGATCAGTACACAACATGACAATAAACCCAATGAACCCCTCACATAAAAAATTAAACATCTGGTGTGTTATATGACATCAGGCCATGTCCAGTGCCATGGATAATACACAGATCAGAGATTTCCTGCAAAACGCGTTTCACAGTTGTGATCTACACAGCTCCTGCACTGGTTTCTTCTTCTGTCGGGATGAAATAAATTGTTTAATGTTTCTCAGTTATACAATAATAGTAATACAGTCATTTTTTGTATCCCAGCAGAAAAATATTGACTTTCCCTGCAGGGCATGTGCAGCTAAGCAGAAGACGTTTAATATCTAAAGCAGGTCATAGTCGGGTTATTCTTGTAAACAAGCTGCGGCGAGACTTAATCACTTGACTGAGGATTCCATGTGACTGGGACTTATAAATGATTTCTGTTTGGTTTTACTATGCTGGAGCACTTCATTATGTTGAAGAGACTAGGCTTTATGAAAGTAACTGTTGTGTTATTTAAAGCTGAGCTCTGGGCACTGGAAACATTCATTCATATGTATTTCCCAGTAGTGAATCAGAATATGAATCCCCTTTTTTGCACCAATTGCCTAAGCAGACTCAGAAATTACCTTGTGAAAGTAGCAGTGACATCCTTACTGTGCTCTACATAGAGAAGTGCATGGGCTGCTACAGGGGGCAAATTAAAGTCCCCTCACCCTGAACAATGAGAAAGAGCAACAGTGACTGCTCTGCCTTATTGGAAACATATGCACAGGCAATGTACTGGGCTATTTAAAATCTGGATTCCTGCACAAATCAGAAAAATAAAAGTATGCAGGCAATAGATACTTTAGAAAATGTAGCGAGTCGTTTATTAAGCACCGAGTAAAGTTCACAACTTTGTGAAAGAAAAGGAAAAAAATCTTATCTATGATAAGGACAGACTTTAGCATACATTTCAGATCTTTAGGGCCCTTTCAGACTCCTTTAATCCACACAGTTTTCTGCACCCAAGCACACAGCAAACTGCTGCCCTGCAACTGGAAGAAGTAAATACATTTTTTAAAACCAGATTTTCCATGATACATATCTTCAGGCGATAATTGTGTGGTCAAAAGTGCCATGCCATTTTGGGAACTGCAATCTTCTTTAGCCACATGCAAAAAATGGTTCCAACCTCTCCCTATCTATGGAATGGGGGAAGTTGGGACCACAGTTGAGCCTACATAAGAACAAATATATTTTTAAGATTGTATAAACCAAGTAAATTGGTATCTGGTCAAGTATATCATCTGTATCAGGAAGCACTGTTTGAATAAAGTTCAAATGTTTGCTTGTTCAAGTTTCAGTGAAGCTGAGGATATGTATTGCTTCTGGAGAATTTATATACTCCTATGGAGAATCTAATACAGGGTGAATAATACACTAGCAGGTTTGTTGTGTCTTGCAGAATGTACATAAATATTCCTATGGAGAATTCAGTAGATAGCTGTGATCGTAGTAATCCAGTAGATTGTTACCTGCCATTAAATATTACAATTTATCTTTCAGGAGAACAAGCCAATTGGAACAAGCATTCTACAGCTGGTGGTCACTGACAAAGACTCTTACCACAATGGTCCTCCATTTACCTTCACCATATCAAGTGGAAATGAAGGAGGCACGTTTCTCTTGGACCAATCTGGTGTCCTACGTTCTTCTGTGGTTTTTCAGCATATGGTCGCTAATGAACATCTTCTTACTATACAGGTAATGATTGGCTAATGTGCTTTTTCAATTAAGCCTTTTCACCATTTTGTTATCCCTTTAAGCCCAACTCCACACAATCATTTTTATTTGTATTAGATAAAATAGAGAAGAGTAGGAAGGTTCTATTGTTACAGGGGTAGAGTTTGTGGTTTTAGCTTACATATGCCTGGTGGTCTTCTCTAAGGCCTAGGGTTCGATGTCTCAAAAGACTTTGGAAAGGCAGTACTAAAAAGTCTACACCAAATGGTCACTAGTTTGTGTTGTAGGCAAAATATACAAAATACAGAACAAATGAAGCACCATTATAATAGTAATGTCCGAGTAATAAAGTCTGTATATTGGCTGAAAAATCCATTAAAAAGGACTTTTTATCAAAGGGAATTTCTTATTTCAACTTTACCTCTGGCCTGACACACTCTTTGTTCTAAATAGAACATATGGAATCATAAATGGTTTTATTGTTGTTTCTGTTCTATTGTTGTGTTATGAATATGACATAACAATTCAGATTCATAAGGCTAATTCATATGGTAAACTGTCATTGGTATAAAATTGCTGAAGTAACAATAACAGATGGAATTTCCATATTCTAGTCCAATATATAGCAAACACAATCATTCACCTAGAACATCTTATATATAAAAAGCGGTATTTTTGCTTGGCTCCTTCATCAGGCAATAGTGATGCCTTTTCCCATCCTTTTCATCCTGTTGTATTGATATCCTGACACATAGGCAGGATATCCGGAAATTTTGCCACAAAAGGACATACACAATGATATTAGACACATAGTCACAGTTAGGAAAAATCCCCCTATTAGTAATATAAGACCATCTCAGTGGAAGATTTCCCCTCCTTGTTTGTTTCATTGACTAGTGAAGAATGTTGGATTTCTCATTACTGTCTGGCTAAGAGACAGGATTCGGTAGGACAAAGGCAGTGAATCTTTCCAGTAAGGACATAGACATGAATAACAATCTGATCTTAACCCTTCCAGAGGTTTTGGCTAAAGATACACTTTCAGGATCCTGAACTCATGGTATTATGTCAATTAATAAAATCAGATACCTTTTTTAAATAATTTTTTCAAAAAATACTTTTGTATTTATTTTGATACAGGTGAGAGACTCGGGTAAACCACCTTTGACCTCCCAGACTTACGTACAAGTAAAAGTCATCGAAGAGAGTGTTCACAAGCCATCCGCCATCCCCTTAGAGATATATATCGTCACTATGGAAGACGACTTCCCGGGAGGTGTTATTGGGAAGATTCACGCCACCGACCAAGACATCTACGACGTCCTTTCCTATACTCTAAAGTCGGAGCAGAAAAGCCTGTTCAAAATTAACAATCATGATGGAAAAGTGATTGCACTTGGCGGTCTGGATGGGGGCAAATATACTCTCAATGTATCAGTAAGCGATGGGCGCTATCAGGTGTCGGTTGATGTGACTGTTCACGTGGAGCAGTTAATGCAGGAAATGTTACAAAACGCTGTGACAATACGCTTTGAAAACATCTCCCCTGAAGATTTTGTTGGGCTCCATTTGCACGGCTTCCGACGCACTCTGCGTAATGCGGTCCTGACACAGAAAGAAGATAGCTTGTATATAATCAGCATTCAGCCCGTGGCCGGAACCAACCAGCTCGACATGCTGTTTGCCGTGCAGATGCAAAATGGAGGCTTCTACAGGCCTGCATATTTGATTCAGAAGCTTTCAAATGCAAGGAGACATTTGGAAAATGTAATTCGGATATCAACAATCCTGGAGAAGAATTGTTCGGGATTGGACTGTCAGGAACAGCACTGCGAACAGACCCTGTCTATTGATTCCCACTCACTAATGACCTACAGCACAGCCAGAATTAGCTTTGTTTGCCCACGGTTTTATAGGAACGTACGCTGTATATGTAATGGTAAGTAGTATATATCCAATTTAGCATTTTTCATTTAAAACAGCATATATATATATATATATATATATGTATATTTTGGGTAAACGTTGGGTGAATATTAGTATATATATTACACATACTCTTTCAGCTCTGCTTCTGGATAACCATTTCAAAACCCAAATTAATTTTAGTATTATTTTGTATTTATATAGCACCAACATATTACGCAGAGCTTTGCAAAATCCATAGTCACTGTCTGTCCCTTAAGGAGGCTCACAACCTAATGCAAACAGTGCACTCAGTGTTGTAAAAGTACGAGTATTAGCTATTGAGCCAACAGTTCTGCATCCGTATAGACATAAAGACATTGTACTAGTACCATCTCCTTTTTTGTTGCACCTGGCAGGCAGGCGGTTGGCAGGAAAGGCACAGGAGAGGCATAGCCTTTTTCTCATTGGACCTATAACTTTGCATTTGTTAACAAACAAATTTTCTTATTAAATTTTATGTAAACAAATGTGCAAAATTTGTGTTAATCTTGGGTGACAACATTTATATATTATTAGTATACCTATGTTTTTAATGCATCTCTTTAGGAGAGGACTTCCTACTATTTATTGTTGGGAATATGGATTACAAATGGCAAAGAAGTCTAGAGCTTTTAGTTGCTTACTGTATAAAAATCTAAAAAAAACATTTTTCTCCACCACTGGTGCAGACAGAAATCAATGTAAATCTTAGGGATTGAATAAGCTGTAATGAGCAACTTAAATATAACTGGTGAGGTCATTTTTGTTCTTCACTTTTTTATTTTCTTTTTTAAACTATATAATTTAACTCTAAACATAAAGAATGACAGGTTAGGTACAAAGCCTACAATGGGCCTCACAGTAGCACAATAGGGAAATTGCTTTGTGGTTGGGCTCTTAGCGTATTCAGTTGTACAGCCAAGTAGATCAAAAGTTAATTCTGCCTCCATCTCTGCCACGATCATGGTTTTCAAACTTGTAGATACTCCTAAAAAAACAAGAGGCTTGTGTAATTGTTGTTCTGCAGATAATTACAGGTTTTGGTATTTTTAGAAAATCACGGTAAAGCAGCGGTAGCTGTCTTGGTATAATTACATATTGTTACGTAGAATCAGGTCTAACCACGAGGACTGTGAGCATGAGCACAGCTGGGGCTGTTTTGTTCATCATTCATCAAACTCGCTGAGGCGGGGAATAAGGACGATCTTCTCTTGTTCTACTGAGATCCTAACCATAGGTTCGCCATTGAAAACAAATTAAAGAATGCATTAGCCTCCATCGATGAAAGGATCCCAGCAGTGCCAAACCGGTATTTAGGGTACTTACGAAAACAATAGTTTCCTCACGGACACTAATTAAAAGACTGAAGCCTCCTTTCTGTTGCGTTTCCCTTTTTGGTGTTCCAAGGCTCATGTGTTGGAACACAGAAGGTTTTCACATTCCTGTCATAGTATTATGACATAGTTAAATTGCTTAAAATTCCTGTATGTATTAAATCTGAGTCCTGTGACATTCACGGCATCGTTTTTTCTGCCTTGTTTGACAGCGTCTGCAATACTTGACCCCCTTAACAAGGTCATGAATGGAATAATGTTTTAATCCAGAGATGAAAGATTGACCTGGTTTCGTCCCCATCTGTACTTATTATTCTTCGTTAAAGTGAATGTGTCAGCCATTTTTAAACTTTTAAAAGGAATAGTTCTGCTACCACAAACATGTTTATAAAAGTGTATATCCCCTCTCCCAATCCTAGGGAGATGTTGTTCTTAGAGTTCACCGCATATTGGTATTGCTGTTGCTGGCGGTCCCTCCCACCACTATGCTATTTGCTAGTTGACAGAAATACTGAATACTGGTCCCTACATTACTTAAGCATGGAAACAAATGGGACAAAGGGAGTATTTCTCTGTCCTGTTGCTGGCAAGTTTTCACCAGTGACTGGATTACCAGTGTGCAATGGGTCTAGACTGAGCCACCTTAACCTTAAGACTAAGACCCCACTCCATACCCAGATCCCACCTGTCCATAATCCAATGATACTGTGTCAGTGGCCAAATCAGGAGACTTTTAGTGGACTATGAAACAGAAGTTTGGAATTGATTAGCTTTTCATTGGTAGAAGGTGAGCCTTGGTCCAAGAGCGAGCCTCTTACTTTGCCTTGAATGGACAGTGTGAAGGTTGGTTAAAGAGCCCGTTACCACCATATCACTTTTGTATCATTCTGCAATGCAAATTACATGCATAGCTGTAATCTGTACTATTGATTATATCCCCCCCCCCCACACCTCCAAAATGCATGCGCACTGCAGATTAGTAAGATACAACCTGCTCCATCTTTATGTTTGCTGGTATGCATTTTATCCTATTATATGCTAAAAAATGCATGGGCATGAATGATGCCCTTTGGTAAAAACCCTAGCCCTATATTTTTGCAAAAAAAAACTAAAACAAGAACTGATTATTGGTGGCAACAAACACATAACATCCTATGATTCTGGTGTTCAGATGACCAAGAAAGAGAAAGCACCTACAACTACACATAGGGCCTGATTTATTAACACTCTCCAGGACCAGAGAGGATAGACTCTAATGGAGGAACCTGGGTGATTTATCAAACCTGGAGTGGATTTCTGAAAAATTATTTGCTATTATTTGGCAAATGTTTTCAATCCTGGACCAGTTCCATTCGGGGTTTGTTGTCCTATGACAGTCTATCTTTTCCAGTCTTGTAGAGCTTTATTTATCAGCCCCATAGTCTTGAGATCTCTCATGATGTACACATGTTTAAAAAAATTTCCAAGCGCCGCACATACAGCGCCATTATGCTCTATGGAGAGGGTAGAATGACTCTTTCCCCTTCACTTCTATTATGATCGTTCTTTGTTCTTGGATCTGGCAGGATGGATCCATGAACAAAGTCAGACGAGTGCTGTACACACATTGAATTCTCATTCGATGGTAGCCCTGGGGCGTTTATCGGACGAGAATCATCTGATGTGTGCACTTAGCCTTACCCTTCTCTAGTACACACTGTGGTTCCAATCCACTTACTTGCAGAGGGAGTAAGACACACAAAAAAAGATTGACTGCAGTTTATAAACTCTATGGTTTTTAACCTGCTGACTTAGAAATCGGTTTACAAGTGGTTTATGATAAATATAGCTGAATGCATGAATAACCCCTAGCTGTTTAGTCCCTGTATATTTTTTTAATGCTTGCTGACCCAGCAATTGTCATGGCAACAGAGAAGACAGCTCTAACCCAGTGTGACAGTCAGTTTTCTGTATAAATGAATATATAGGTTATATGTCTACTAGATTAGCAGAAAAATACCTACATACTGTCTCACTGCATTGGACTGTTTGATAGCAAAAAAAAAAATAATTTTGAAAATAAACAGAAACCACTTGCCAGCTGACATAACATTCTTACTGTATAGGAGACCCAAGGTTATCCCCTGCCTCATGTATGTTGTATGGGAATGGCTCATGAACCTGCCCCAAGATTGGTGAACCCTCATGTAAAGGCGTGAAAGATATAGTTGCCAAATGTACCTGCTGTCTAGAAACCTGCAGCTCCCTTTGTTGCCTGCTGGCGGCACTGTTGTTTTGCACGCCTTGCATGTGCTTCTACGTGCAACCAGCAGGTGCCTTGCTGCAGATTTACCTTCTCGTTTTTCAACCCCTGTGGCTTGGTATTAGTAAAGCGCTATATTCTGGCTTCTAAAGCTTCTTAATGTCTTAGCATTGGATCTGTATCCTTGAATCTATCAATCTAGTTCATCAAAAATCCAATAGTTAATGAGAACTGTGGTCTCCAGAAAAGCACCGAAGCTGCTGAAGCCACCTGTCCTTCACAGATACATTTGGAATACGTTAAAAGCAGATGTGAAAGTGTAACAAATGCAACACAGATACAGTTTTTATTGAGAGGGGTCATTTCAGTAAAACATGGCTTCTCTGCAGCTCGCTGATCGTTTTCTGAGCCGGCTGCCTTGCATCTTTAATCAGGTTTAGTAGAGACACATGAACATCTAAATTACCTGTAATCCAGACCATCTTGATGTGATTGGTACCAGATGGCACATATGTACTGAGTTTAGAGGAATGTGGAGCAGCTTGAAGGACTGTGTGCAGTCTAATGCTGCTTACTTCTTCTCAGTCGGTCTAAGGAAATTCTCCACAAAGTCTGTAATATTGGTAATATCCAAAACAGTTATAGGTAGAGGTGTAGGTCCTACAAGCCCACCATACCACATACAATTATGTGACATAAGCATAAAGGGAGTCAGTATTTACCCCAGAAATTTTTTTAAACATGGTGTGAAGAAGTTGTAGGCGGGTGGGGGCCCCTGTATGGTGACCCAAATCTTTAGTAACAACCTAAAAACAGCTGGGTGGTTACTGAAAAGTGCCAGGTGGTGCACCCAGATAAAAGGAGCTGGGAGAACACTGGAAGACATGGCACAGAACTGTGGTAAACATTTTGATTGTGGCTTTTTTTGGGGGGTTTAAATCCATACTTTTACTTTATTTCTTTTATTATTACCAGCCACTTGAAAATGTTGGATTGAAAAGACTAACATCAACACCAACACTTTAATTAGAAAACCATAAAAGCAAAACTTAACTAATTTGTATAAAGCTCGTCTTATTTACTTGAACACCAATAATACGGGCAAACTGGGAGTGATATTCCACTGTTCATCCACAAATGTGGACAATAGTACTTCCCAATTAAAGTTTGCACAATGGAAAGACAATGAAACGGTGAACTCAAGGGCAGGATTCACCTAGTTCAGCAGTGTTGTTAGGATGCTGGTTTCAGGTAGAAGGAGTGGGCATTCGAGGATAGTCTGCATGCAATCTTTTATGTATTTTATGCAAACCCCTGCATGTAATGCAAACATATGGCACTGCCTTGATTGACAAATAGACTAGAAAATAGATGACAAATGTGGAGAGAGAAAAGTGTAAATGTGAAGGAGAGGGCTTGATGACACCATCATCCTTCAGAAAGGCAGAATCCATCAGACACCATCAGAGAGGACTTGATGAATCCATCAGCCTGAAAATGAGGTGGGATTGCTTGGGTTAAAAGGAATTTCTAAAGCTTGTTTCGAAAAATCAACAGTGTGCAAGAGAAAAAGACTAAATGATCTCAGAGCAGAAGGGTAATATCAAGAAATGGGGAAAAAAAAGGCAAAGCCAAATTTTAACATCAGCATCCTCATTGCTGTATGCAATTTATTCAGCAGGCGTAAAAGAATTCAGGTGCTTTCCACCCTTTAAGGTGTAATTCAGGTGCTTCCATGAAAACCATACTTGGTGATACTTCCAATAAAGCTCTTAATTCCTGCACTTCCGGTTAGAAGTTGACGGTGCTCTATTTTCCCATTTTCTCACATCACCATCCCGTAGACTTCTGATCCAGCGTACAAGTGTCCCCGTTCCTTTACATATTACAAGGCATGGTCTACTCTTGTTGCCATCATGAAACCCTTTTTGTGAAATGCCATGCATCCATTGCGGGAGTGAATGTAAAAAGGAAGCAGCCGAGATGTAATGTAGGATGACAAAAAGTAAAAACCAAAAAAAAAAAAGAAATTGTTTGTGATGCACAATACTTTAGCAGGCGAAATGTCATTCAGTTAGGATGAACATCTTCTTTAAAGGCATTGAAAAAAGCCACCAGTACAAACTTCTCATGAGCTTCCTAAACCATTATTGGTTAGATGTAGCAGATAAGCGAGAGATCATTGAAATGCCAACCTCGATGTGTTTAAAGGGCACAATCAATTTGTTTAGCTGTATTTGAATGTTTTGAAATGCAAACCTCTTTGCAGCATTAATAGTATCAGGTGTATTGCTCGAATGAATGAACAGCAAAATGAATAAAGATATGTTGACATTTCTAAATCTCTGTTGGGAAAATGAGGTTAGATAATTCTAAGACAATTATGGCTTTTCAGTGGCAAACACTGATAAATAAAGTGGGAATTCCTCACTGCAGATGTATTAACACATACTATCTCTTGTAGCCTTTAAAGTGTACCTGTCACCAAGACAAAAGCTCTCAGCCAAGCATCAGTGCCACTAATTAGATGGTCTCATGATTCCCCCCCAGGCCTGACAGTGTCTAGACTCATGTTACAATGTAATACTAAATTCCCTTTGGGCACAGTTATGTTGAATAATTATTTTTAGTATCCAGACATAAAGCATTGCCAAGATGTACATGGTATGGACTTTTTCAGGTATTAAGGACAGGAGCATGGCAGATCTTATTGCTATCTGGATAATGTTTTCTTAAGTGCTGTTCAATTATGTATATAGTGATACGTGCCGATATACGTTTTGATGCTTTTTCACAACATTTAGACACAAAAAGATATGAATCCAGGTATAGTCTGTATCTGAAACCCATGTGACAACACTGGGCACTGGAAGAGAGTTGTTCCCCCATTAAAGAAAGTGTCTGAACAAGGATGCATCATTGCAACTTCACCAGATATTATTTTAATGAAAGTTGAAGATTTAAGCCAAATAAATAACATTAACATTTTAACGCTTTAAGAATTGGGTTTACATACATTTTAATGGACAGCTACAGGTGTCTCCATGTCTTGGTTGTATCGGACACCATCTTGCCCCAGGTAGTGAATAATGACTCCCTATTGTTAACGTCTTGGCCCTTGTGTCATAAGGCCATTTAATAAAAGCAAATTTTAGTACTGATGAATGCCCCATGTGCAGCATTACTCCTCAACCATAGAAACCACCAAACAATAAAAGTGTGGAAGGATTGGATCCCCTGTCAGTTTTTTTTTCTTCTGTTTATTCTCCAAATGGTAAAATATGCCCTTGTTGTAATGATGGAAACTTACTCAAAGCAAAAGAATACCCCACCATGTAAATCTGCCACTAGCACAGGAGAAGAAGGGGAATCACCCAGTGGGGATACTCGTTGGTTTTCCCCCGAACTATCCCAGGTCCATTGGGCTGTCCAAGGTTTCTGACCATTTCTTGCTGCTCTCACAAGTTTATATTTTAGCAGTTTACTGGAGTAGCAAATGGAGATGCGGGAAAGAACCCAACAATGTAATCACAGGCAGTTTGCTTCGTAGCTTCTGTGCACCTAACCCACATCTGTTTAAGGAAAACTACTGGATTCCATGGTTTTCCGTTGCATTCCATTGAATAAATCTGACAAGGAGCAGCTGTATTGAAGTAAAACCTTGCCAGTCCATAGACTTAAAAGTGGTGATCATGTCTCAGACCCTCTGGCCCCCAATGCAATGGACGCTGTAATTCACTGAACACTTAAAGCTGAACTCTAGGCAAACAGCTAAACATACAGATTGAATACATATACACCAACTGTTTTATCTGATGAATTTCTATTTCTCTCCATTAAAGTTCCCAGCTTTGCTGCACCACACACCCCTATGTCCTTTTCACCAACACCTGCCCCCCTTATACTAACACTCCCTGTTAGCCTCACTCTAGCCTTCTTTGTAGTCCCAAACCCGTAACCATGAGGGCTTGTTCACAGTACTACATTGCAATACCAAGTAGTAACACAGCATGCAAGTGATTTTGAATTGTGCTACCATTTATGTTTAATGGCATTACAAAGCACCACCATATCTTGGGTGCACTGCATTGCACCCCAAAGCAGGATGTTTGTTGTGATGCATTGCAAAAAAATTCAGTATCCTTACTGGGGAATGTTACGGCCCCTTGAATTAGCTGGCTTTTACGTCTTTTTTCCACATACAAAAAGAATGTGCATCTTGCATCAGTGTGTCTTGGCATGCATGGACCTCAACACAAACCCTCAAAAACACCCTTCCGATAACCACAGTCATCAGATTTTTATAATATATATATTAAAATCCTTAGATCTCCTGCTCTTGGATTTTCTGCATCATAGTCCAACTTATCCCCATTGGCACATCACACATTCTCAGCCCAATGTACTACTGTTTCAAAAATGATTTGTAACTCCGGGTCTCAGCAGGTGCGTGTCTTTTGGCAAAAAAAAAAAATCCTGCATTAAGTATTGTTCTTCTTTCCCATTTAAGAAATGTGGGACATATGGCAGAGACTGCAAAGCCTTAGAGAATCCCACATTTTTCCACTTGGTGTTAGTTTTACCCGGCTTTTCACGTTTCTTTTTATGCCGAGCTTCTGCCAGGTTATAATTCACAGTGAGTCTAATGGACAAGGTGGCAGCATATTAACTCTCGGCGCTCGGCCTGTCACTCCCTGAAGACGTCGCTCTAGGTCTCAGCTGGATTAGTAACTGAACTATGTCTTTTGTGAAAACAGTAATTTACCCATTTTCCAAAGAAAATATATATTTTCTTGGGTAATATGAGGCCAGTCAGGAGACGTCAGCCCAGCATTTCCATGTCAGCGCAGCGTTCACTTTCTATCAGCCTCTGTAATTGATTGCACAGTAACTCGCAAATACGCCTGCCAGATGGCACTTACTTAACTTAAACGTCCCACTGTATATTTTTCTTTTCACTCGCCTGAGTAAAGTTTACATATCATAACTCTGTTAAGCGGAAGAATAACTTTCTGCGGAGAGCGAAACAAATGCCAAAGCTTTCATGAGCAAGACGTGTTCGTGAGTTTATTTTTAAATCATAAGATTTTTCTTTTTGTGGAAACAATATGAGAAAAGGTTTCAAATCTTTTATAATTAAGCTGAACTCCATGCAGATATAAAAGGGAAAAAAATAATTCAGCTCTTTATTTAATAATACATAATTAAATCTATTTTTATCGGTTGTGAGAAGAGGAAGCAGTACAAGTAGCCAACCAGTCCTTGTGCTGATAAGAGCAATGCCTATAGGAAGAGAATGAAGAATGTCAAAGAAGGACTAATAACTATTTTACTTTCACTGTACATTTGCAGGCTGGGGTAGGATCGGGGCAACTTGGACTCAGAGGAAGTCAGTTGAATGATGTTCACCATCAGGCAGAATATATCTAGTGGTAGAAAAAAGTACTGCGGAGGAAATATCTGCATTGATATCTCCCTATTGACGAGGGCACCATAGTGGTGTTGCAAAGCTTTTCTTGCTTATGTCAGAAATGCCCCACTGGTGAGTTAATTATCAAGAAGCAGCAGTAGAAGTGAAGGAAGCACAGATCCAACTGAATAGCAGTTTAAATGTCACCCCTACTGGCCATGGCACGCTAGGTGACCTTGTGAAAAATCTGGCCCTGGGTATAATGCATGCATACAGGCAGAGGACTGCAATTAGTTGGTATATATATTCAGAACATGGGCTCAATACAGGCAGTAAAAGTGTAAAAGGATTAGAAAACAGCAATTCATGAATCACCAGGAACATCTCTTGACGCTTTACCCAGCAAGCTTTTCACTTCAATCTATTTGATGTCAGCATATAAAGTAAATCTGCCATGGAGTAATGACATTTTCCTGTTTCAGTTCCAGCAGTGGATCAGTCCACTTTAAAATGTAAAGGATTGCTGTTGCATCTGGTAAGATGTTTTTTTGTTTATCTTGCAGGCGGACTGTGCCCAGGATCCGCAGATCCATGTTTGAACAAGCCGTGTCCCGAGGATATGCAGTGCGTGGGGTACGAAATCAGTCGGAGACCTTTCATCTGTCAGTGCCCACCGGGCAAACTCAGCGAATGTTCAGGTACAATCCATTATTCAAAAGAAAATTATCAAGTCAGCCACGAGCATTAAGCATTTTTCAGTATGAAAGACTACAGATGTGTGTTATCCCTAAACCCAAAGGTAATAAATAAAAATACATAGCACAGCGGAAAAACAACCTCGCATGCTGCATCACAAGGATAAATGTTAAAAGATATCACTCTAGAGCACACACGTCAAATGAGGCTTTTGTGGCTCTCTTAACTTTCCTTTACAGCTCTCAGCTAGAGTACGATATTCAACTTAAAAGTACACTGTATTGTTTTGTACATGTTAAAAATGAGTAAGAAGGAATATTAATTTAACATGACGATACATGCTTTTCCACCAATACATTTGTTGCATCTATAAAACGTGTATTCCCCCATTGAACAACATTGGCAGCTGTGCATCCCATATATTCCAGATCTTACTCACTATTTTTGGATAAAGTGGATGTAGACAACCCACTATATTGTTGAGTTCAGGTATTTCTAGTAAAGAATACTTTTTATGCTACACCATACAAAGGCATTTTGTACAATTGGGCACTCTGACAGTTTGGAAACACTTTGGGCCAGATTTATTCAAGCTCTCCAAGGCATCAGGGAAGCTGGGTAATCCAGCAAACCTACAATGGATTTCTTAAAAATCTATTGTTAGCAAATGTTTTCAATCCTGGACCAGATCCATTCCAGGTCTGCTGGATCACCCAGCTTCACTGATGAAAGTGTATCCTCTCCAGCCTTGGGGAGCTTTAATAAATCACGCCCTTTGTTCCAGCATGGCTGTGTTCTTGTACACAAAGCCAACTCCATAAAGTCATGGTTTGACAGGTTTGGTACGGAAGAACTCAAGTAACCTGTTCTCCAATCTGTTTACACGTTTGGGATTGGAATATTACTGGCTGGGTCTTCTCTTACAAAAATGCTATTTTGGTTGATTTGGTACAAATTTTCATTTTCACTCCCTTGGGGGAAAACCTTTTGTGAAGACCACAAAGGGGGGCCAATGGTTTTGGCTTGAGATGTTTATTAAGCTTGGGTGGATGCTAGTCAAGTGCCAACAAAATGTAAACTATATCGTTTATAACTGTGGTTGTCAGCCTTTTTGGACCCTCTGACCACTAAACTTACTGGCTCTGGAACTGGGCATGTGCGGGGGCCAGGTTTCCCTTAAAGGGAATAAACTTGCCATGATACCAGAACCCGCCCAGTTCCCCATTGCACATCTGATTCGTACTGGGGACATGGTCCGTGGCATTGGCCAATGCACCCCCCCCCCAGGGAGGGGCTTCTCCTGAGCCCACTCAGGGCTGCGCCAGGCTGAGCTGCGGACCACCAAAATTTTGACCACGCGACTACTAGTTTATAATAGTTGTATTCATGATCACTTTTATAAACTCTGTTTTCAAATAGCATTGATTTTATCATTGTCATCAATTCCTATGGAGGCCCACTATTGCATATTTAACATATTTGAAGTCCCTGGTGAATTTATTTATGTAGAATTTTCAGGAATAATAGGTGAATTCTAATGTACACGTACTTATGGATCTCGGTATTCAAGTAAAGTTTTCAGCCACTTTAATAACTATTTCTAATAACTACTAGTAGTCAATATATGGAAAATGACTTAATTTTTGAAAACTGCTAGGCAAACACCATGTGATAGGCCTTGTTCCTGGCCTAGATTCCTGGCCCTAGATATTTATTGAAAAAGCAGAAACCTCTCTATCTTCATCGGAAGAAGTGGCCAAGATCTCTTCTCTTAAGATGTTCCCAAATCGTCTTGGCACATAATCCAGAGAGAAAATTCCCAATGTTAAAATTGTTTATACCAGCATCTAGACTAACCACTTCTGTTTTCATTATCTCAGAAAACTAGAATGACAAATTATTATAGTAATTTATAATAATTATGGTAATTCATGGTATTATTATTATGTTGTAATGTGATATCTCTGTATGTTGTCAAATGAGGAGTGTATGAAAAATATTTTAAAACATTGACCCTTGGTTTCAGGCCATACATCTCTCAGCTTTGCTGGGAACAGCTACATCAAATACCGAGTCTCTGAAAACAGCAAGAGGGATGAGTTCAGACTGGGCCTACGCATGAGAACCCTGCAGAACAATGCTATTATCATGTACACCAGGTCCAACCCCTGCATGATCCTAAAGGTAAATGATATAATTTGCAATCTGTATCTTATGAATCCTGATTTAACCTTATGGTGGTATGTGATGGGCAAGAAACCTGTGCCAATAGCAGTGGTGTAAAAAGGGTTCATATGGCTCCCATGGCGTCTGGATATAGAATAGGGCCTCACTGAACCCCAAAATAAATATAAAACATATGTATGCATGTAAAAATAACCCAAATCCAACACAGTATCATTAAGGATTGATGTAAAATGAGAAACTTGTTGCCACTAGTCAGTGGCTGTACAGTAAGGAATATTTGCTCAGCCATGTTAGTAGCGTAGATTTAGTATCCTCGGAGCTTCCAATGTCTTCAAAACTAAAAACTTACTGACTCTGTTCCTTTTAGAATTATAGAATATATGATACAAGAATATATGAGTGCACTAACTATCATGTTGTAATATAAAATATAGTGCTGGTCATTAATATTGCTTCTAAAACTCTATTTTTGTCTTACTTCTAGAGCACCTGTTTCAGCACTTGCTTTCTCTAGTGGTGGAAATGGTGGGAAGGCTTAGAATGTACACTGGGGGTTCTGATTTATTAAAGCTCTCCAAGGACAGAGAGGATACACTTTGATCAGTGAATCCGGGTGATCCAGCAAACCTGGAATAGATTTCCTGCAAGTCATTTGTTATTTGTTAGCAAACATTTTCAATCCTGGAGCAGATCCATTCCAGTTTGCTGGACCAGGTGAGAATAACGTAACTCCCGAACATGGGAGTCAATTTGTTTCCAGCAACCAGGGGTATGCCTGGATTTCCAACATAGTACACTGCAGTTCAGTGTACAATAAAGAAAACATTGTCAACAGGCAGGTTTTTTCCTTTTATTGCTGAAGGGACATCTTCTGTTCAGATTTGCACACTTCTTCAAGTGGCTTCCAACACATTTCACCTCTGACCAGGAAATGTTGGCTTAGACCTTTTGGGGAGACAGCATTTTCTATGAAGAAGATTGGTCTTCCCAGTTGGCTATTATGTGTGGTTATGTCGCATCCTGTTTCATAAGGAGCTGTAAAAGTTCAAAAATGAAGTTGCTTATTCCTCCGGAGGTTGTACAGCTGTCACACAGAAGATTTCTCCCCCTGTTTAGTTATCAAACAGAAGCTAATCTTCTAATGGGAAAATGCTGATTTATTCTGCTGCTTATTTTTACACAGAATAAGGTTTTATAATGGCACAGGAATATGTAAAGGTTAAGAATACTTTTACACATACATAAAATGACTTTTTTGTGTTTCAGGTTTTCTAGTCCTTTAATTCAAGCTGAGATTTGTATTTGAAAGTACTTTGCAAGCAGCAAATCAGTGTAATTATTCCACCAATCAATTCCTTCTCATGCATAATATAACAGAAAAAAGGTAAAAGGCTTACTCGTGCAGGCCTTCTCTGGAGACTATAGAACTGCTGTATCCCTCGTTCCCACTGCAAACTCTTTGAAGGCTCTTTAGAAAGCTTTTGTATGTAAATTGGTAGTTTGCAACCGAACGGCTCGGCAGAAAAGGCCTTTTAGGTCAATACAAGTAATTAAAGCCGGAAACTGTATGTTCCTGTGTTTAAATTTCTTTACACCAGAGTCAGATAAAGGAAAGCCATGTTATGCACCGAGAGGGACTTTTAAGAGTAAAAAAGATTTGCTCAAGCAAATTTTATTACTACCAAAGAAGAACTGTATGCTTATTACAAAAATATGTATTTATACTTAATACAATGGATAATAGTTTATATTTAACAGACTTGCCTTGTTTTGCTTTACATTTGTAAGAACATTTTTCCTGTTCTTCTAAATCTAAAGATAACATCTAACTGATATACATTTTGATGTCATGCAAAGACACTTTATTGCATATACTATATCCATAAAAGTATGAAGACATCCCTCTATTATTCTCCAATAGGGTTCCTCCGGAGGTTGCTAGAGCTTCCTCAAATGATGAAACTTTGACCTCCCAGTTGACAATATCTGCGTAGTTCTTTGGCCACTGTCACTTGGTATAGCCAGCCACATGACTCTAATGATGTTTTTGTGGTTTATAAGGGTACAATTCTAGCAACCAATGTGTGGTCAGCTTTTCACTGGCCAACTATTCAATTATTCCCACCTACCCCCAATAAACTGGTTTTAGCTGGGGTTCCCCAAGATCTAAAAATTATTTCACAGGTCCCTAAGGGGTACAAGGGTTCAGAAAGGCCGTTCTAGATTATGTCAATCAGGTATTTCCATTGCAAGTTCTGTAAATGTTTCAGCAAATGAAGTCATTTTTGCCCGTCCAATCTGAATGAGTATCTACCACCACGATCGTACCTCTGTTGATAAAGCCAGCTTCATAAAGACTTGGTTTGATATGATTAGTGAGGAGGAACTCAAGTGTCCTACACAGATCCCAAACCTTTCATGATGACTGTTGTGTGGGCCTGGTCCTCCAATCCAACTTCAGTTCCTGATATCACAAATGCTCCTTTGACTGATGGAGCAAAAATTTCTACAGGTTCCTATAAAATATATGGGAAAGCCATGCTACCAAAGAGGGACAGCTTTACGTTAATACCCAAGTTTTTTAATGGAATGTCCAACAAGCTTATATATATATATATAAACTGAATGTCATAAATCCAGTTGACTGTGACAAATCTAGATAATAACATTTTGTGTGGAAGCGAGTGATAGGGTTTAAACATACTATAAATTGGAAAAAAAAAAGACAAATTCCTAAAAGACATAATATATTTTACCATTATAAAGTAAAAAACATCCATACCTATTAAACAAATACTTATAATAATTGATATTACTTGGTTGTTTTTAAGAACATTTGGCTTAAAAATGCTTTTTCCGTCTTTTCTTTTGGAATCCATTATGGAGGCAACATGTCCATCGTGGCTGACAAGTATTCCTGGGAAATGGTTACAGAGCATATGGAAAGGGTTGTATCCTTTCTCTCAACATCTGTCAGTGAAATGAAGGGGGTTAAGAAGTATAATGAGATTAGAGCTTCCAGTCCAGAATCCTAATTTGTTACGAAATCACCTTCAACGTTGGCTGGAAATGCAACTGTTACTGCTTTTATTTTATTTTTACAGACTGCTTGTCTGAGCAATAAATGAAATCTTTTTGGCACTTCTGTAGGATAATGTGTTACCAAGTGAGCTTTCCCTTTTATTTTTTTTTATTTTATGAAGACTGCCTTTTTTTTTTCAATCAAGTGTTGGCAAACCTCACAGCTTGGATAGTCTCCCGGTGGTGACTTGGTTGGGAAACACGCAACATTTTAATTAGATACACCCGCTACGAAGTACACACATGGAATATAACATCTCATTTCAAGCAAGTCTTGCAGTAACTTGTTGACATTTGGGAGACACACTTGCAGATGGACCATATATGGCTGGGGTAACCCTGAGAAGTTGTTTTATCACATGTGTTGCAATAGGCCCAGATGATATGTACAAAAGGCCATAGCAAGCTGTTGTCTTCCAGCTTTTGGGGGCTACCAGTCCCAGACGATCTTGGTAGTTTATGATGATTTTAGTAGAGGTTATATAAAGTGTACCTGTCACCAGTAGTGTTCTGAGCTTTTCCACCGGCTGAAGTGGTGAATGAATTGGCGCACAGTACCTCACTCATTAGATTATATCCAACTTTCTATGTCATTTTCATGTAATCAGGAAAAACCTGTTATGTTATTTGATACCATGAGGCTTTTAGTGTCAAAAGAGCATCAGTCGTCTATATTTAAAACTTTCCAAAAAAAGTCTTCAAACATAGAAATCTAATAACTTTGGCTTGGGTCACACAAAGAAATAAGGTCATCTGTTTGTTGCTCAGCCCCATTAACCCAACCTTGTGTTAGCTGAAGGTGCTTGATAGATATACCCATAGGTTTGACTGAAAATAACCTAATGCTTAGGGGGCAGGTCTCCTCGACCTTTCCACTAATCACAACCATTTACTTCCTTAAGACCCAGGCTTAAAATTGCATGTAATATATCTTTGTTCTGGATAGAGTGGTATATAGTGATACCAGTTTTAGTTTACTGCCTATGGAGAGGCTTCCACTCCATACTGTCCTTGACATTCAGCAGGTAGCAAGTATGAAGATCTTAGACAGTTGTCACCATAACAATTTTACTAATTTGAAGACTTTCCCCCTCTTCTATTCTGTGACAACTCGAACTTTGCATCCATGCTGTATTGGAAACAATGGTCACCAAAATAGTAAGGATAATTTTCTAGTCGATTTTATTCTACTCATACCTTTCATTAAATATGTTCTCATTTTAAGTCCTTATTCAAAGTCAAATTGGTACAAAGTGACAACGTTATTCCTTTATCTTCCAATTATGCTTCTGCTTTGTCACTCTATTAGAGAAAGTGTCCGTTTATACCCAATGAAAACACCTTAGTGGGTATCAAGACTATTCTCAAAAGATAATGCTGGGCAAAATGACAAGTCCTCTTGAGATAGCAACCTCACCTGTTAATATTTTTCTAAGCTGTTTTCTCATGTCATGTGAATTTAGACCCCTTAGGTAATATTCTGTGCTTCTGGCTATGGGTTTTGACCTATAGATGGTTCATGCTGCTGGCTATGTGCAAAGCTTAGCTGGAATGGAAGAAAAGATGCACCTTGGATGGTCCATGAAATGAAAAACTGTTGTATACAGTATAGGGTTATGGGATCTGTAGTCCTGGAAAAAATGGAGGGGCGTGGAGGTAAGGAAAATGGAAGGGGCATTGAGGTTTGCAAACAATGGAAGAGGTATGGAGGTATAGAAAAATGAAAGGGGTATGGAGGTTGGAAAAAATGTATTGGGCACTGATAAATGCAAAAAATGGAAAACCTGTGGAGGTATAGAAAAATGAAGGGGGTATGGAGGTTGGAAAAAAACAGAAGGGCTATAGAGATTGGATTTGAAATGGAAATTGGGAACTGATATGAAAAAATTGAGAGTCTATTGTACTTAATCATTTAGGGGTTTGTTTATAAAGCATTGAATCTGACATTCACTGAAACACTCCCTGGTAGTGTTCATCCATATTCCATACTGCCATTGAAATCATGGACTGGAAAGAATCCCATTGGGGAATGTTTAAGTGCATGTCCGATTCAGTGCTTTATAAATAGACACATAAGAATATTTTTAGTTATGTATGAAAATACATTACATTATCATCACACTTTATCAGTAGTTTCCTCTGGAATGTTTAACCACACATTCCTGACTTTGACAAGCAAAGTAGCCACCCCACTGCCATGTAAGTATGCTACTTCGCCAACTGAGGAGGTTTCAGCTTGCTAACCACATATGATTAAATTGTCAGGTTTTAAGCCATATGAAAAGGAAAAATCCTTTAATCCAGTTATATGTGTCTGTTCTAAACATCTAATCATCATCAGTATGTGATCTCAGCTAGTGTTTATCTAAGAGCTGTATGGCAGTGTCTGTGGTAGGGCTGGCTCTGTACAATTTGCTTAAATTCTTCCCAGATTGCCTATTCTCACACGCCGAAAATTAACTGCAGGGACATCTGATACTTTCTAAACTACTGTAGCTCTCCCTGACGGATGGTGCTTTGTGGATCCTGTTACAGAAAGTCTGAAAGTCACTGAGTGAGATATTAACAAACATTACTGTTGGCATATGGGTGCTGATTGAGGAAATAATGAGGGATTTGTGTAATTGTAATATGTCTGTCAAAGCGTCTCCAGAAAACTTATATGGTGGCTAAACAGGAATGTTAGACAAATATTCTGTAAGCTATCATGGGGAACCTTCACCCAACATTCAATTATCAACCTTCACCCAACCTTCAATCATCAACCTTCACCCAACCTTCAATCATCAACCTTCACCCAACCTTCAAACATCACTAAAATAGTGATAACAGTTGCTTGCCAGTTATTTAAAGTATTAGTGAACCTTAACTACGTACCATTTCCTTTGTGGTGCATTATTGGGCTGCCACCACAATGCTACATTACCATGCATTATTATACTAATTTTATTATTATTATTATTATTACTACACAGTATTTTTATAGCGCCATCATATTACTCAGCGCTGTACAAAGTCGATAGTCGTGTCACTAGCTTTCCCTCAAAGGAGCTCACAATCTAGTGTCCCTACCATTGTCATATGTCATCATTGTAGTCTAAGGTCAATTTTGGGGGGAAGCCAATTAACCTAACTGCATGTTTTTGGGATGTGGGAGGAAACCAGAGTACCCGGAGGAAACCCATGCAGACACAGGGAGAACCTGCAAACTCCATGCAGATAGTGTCCTGGCCGAGTTTCAAACCTGGGACCCAGCTACTATTACTATTGAACTTGAATGGCACTGCTGTGTTTGTATTGCTGTAATGTGCATAGACATTGGTCTAATGGGCTCTAAAAAACTTACTAAGATAAAATGGTAACAATAAAAAAACCTGTTCCAAGTTTCTTCCAGTGATGCTCCGATGGTCAGAAATCGAAAGTCATCTTGGCTAGTCCTTCATTGCAGCACATTGTGTTAGTCTTTGGGCATATGGCCAGCATTTGGGGACACCTGGAACTGGATTACCCTGGATGACCCTTTAGAGTTGTCCCCCTTGGCAGGGTGATTTATAATACTGACAGCTAAAGACGTGTATGGGTTCTAGATTGTCGTGATAAAGGAAGAATATTTGTGATCATCTCACATGAATCTCACCAACATTGTTCAGCAATTTCCCATGCCAGGTCACTATACGACCACCATAGATGACAGCTACGGTGTCCTAATGGGGAGGACGCAGCAGAGTCCTCTGTCTTGTCTTCCCCCTTCCATTTTCCAGAGAACAAAAACGTTGCTTAGGTCTCCCAGAACAATCAGTAATAATCATTTTGGGTAACAATGACTGAGCATCTGTATGGAGTTTTAAAGTGATGTTTCTCTAACTTTAGGATATTTTCTCTAACTTCCTGTTGATTCTTTGGGACAGAAAGTGCAGGGAAATTGGCTCAATGGGAAAAAATGAATAAGTGTAACCCCTATCCTATATCATCCAGTTACAAAAATGGCTAAACTTTAATGGCCCTTGTCCGGTGGGTTTATGTGATGTGTCGGCAATGTATAGCAATATAAAACCAGCTTTTGTGTTTATAAATATATTGTTTTTTCTTTTTTGATTTACTCATAGCTCAAATCCAGTGTTTTCCCACAGTGTAACGTCCCAAGCCAGAGAGAGTTTTTATCATATTTCAGCTCCTCTTTATCCGTCATCGCCCAGGCAGGATTTTTCTCACATGACGCTGAGTGTTTTCAGTTGATAAATACATGAATTTCGCTCATTGCATTTTTCCTTTGTGTCTTTGTTTTGTTCGCAGATCATCGACGGTAAGTTGTGGTTCCAATTGGACTGTGGCAGTGGGCCAGGAATCCTGGGAATTTCTGGCAGGACGGTGAACGATGGGAATTGGCACTCTGTCTTTCTGGAGCTCAATCGGAATTTTACAAGCTTGTCGTTGGATGATAGCTACGTAGAACGCCGCAAGGCCCCGCTCTACTTCCAGACCCTCGGCACTGACAGCTCTATTTATTTTGGGGCTCAGGTGCAAGTGGAAAATGTCCGAAGCCTGACCGACAAAAGGAGTACACAGGTCTTGGGCGGCTTCCAGGGATGCTTGGACTCCGTCGTCTTGAATAACAATGAACTGCCACTGCAGAACAAGAGAAGCAGCTTTGCAGAAGTGGTCGGCTTAACCGAATTAAAACTCGGCTGTGTGCTCTATCCCGATGCCTGCGAGAGGAAGCCGTGCCAGAACGGAGGCAGCTGTACCAGTGTGCCATCTGGTGGTAAATATATAATATTACACCTGTATTTATGAATCAACTGACACAGTGACAGTTAAGCTGAACAAAGCAGCAAAAGTTGCAACAACTAGTTAGATTTCTGATATTATTTCTATAATTATTATACATGAAACTACTGATTGCAATCAACAACATCTTTAGCTATTCTGTATATTATATATAGACCAGCTTTGTATTTCTGTAGACTAAATAGCATTTTTAAAGCTGGATTCCAGCAAAAAAAAAAACAAATAGCAATTCTCCAACCATGACAACTTTTTGTGTCTAATGGTCTCTTGCCAGGTTATGGTCTGCAGAGATCACAAGCTGTTGGAAAAAATGATTGTGGTTTGCCGTAATAAGCAACAATGTTTTTACGTCTATAAGCTTTATTTATAAAACAGGGAATCTGGCATTCCCTCAAACATTCCCTGCTGGGAATTGCCATTGAAACACATGGACCTGGATGGGAATGCTTAAGGGAATGTCTGATTTCCTGTTTTATAAATAGAGACCTATTTATAAAACAGTACCTAAAAAATTATAGTACTGTCTGTGACTGTAAGCAGATTTTGCTACCAGTTTTCAGTGACATGTGCGGATAGCCCATCAAAATTTCATTAATTTTACTATCATGACCGAACATCTGGGAAGGAGTACATGTGTCTGCAATGTGTGCATGCAAACATACTTGTTTAGGTTAGGATTAAAGGGATTTCCAAGAAAATAAATCATCAGTATAATGGTTGCTCCTGGAGAGGTAATATTTTTATATACTGAGTGATTGGCTTTGTTTTATTCATTTCATCACCAGGGACCCGGTAGCAGGGGGTTCTTTATTCCAGGTTTCTGAGTTCTTTTGGCAGTGCTAAACTATGTTATAGTGGAATTAAAAATTGCATTGCAGGTCTACTTTCCAACTCCTGTATCTCTCTTCTAGCATTTTTTAAATTTAATTTTTGTAGTTCTGAAATCAATTTTGTAAGAAGATGGGAATCACCAGCCAGGTGCCAGGATGGTGTTATGATGTAGGGTCCATCAATGGGTACTTAATATTTAGTCTGCCATAACGTGCAAAAGAGCTGTGCATAAACATGGCAAATGATTTCAGGACCCCTTGTGGCTTTAGTTCTGTTTTAAAATCAGGGAAGTCAATGGTTTATTAAAGTTCTCCAAGACTGGAGGAGATAGACTGTCATTGAATACCCTGGGTGATCCAACAAACCTTAAAAATCATTTGTTAATATCTGGCGAATGTTTTCAATCTATTCCAGGTTTGCTGGATCACCCATGATAGTCTATCTTTAGCAGTCTTGGGGAGCTTTAATAAATCAGGCCCAATGTGTCTAGATTATCCATAATGTTAAAGCACTGGCATCTTGTAGTTTGGCATAGATAATCCTCTTGGAATATATATGTGGCCATGATTTTTACCTAACTCCTCCAGGATCCACTCACAAGTCCAATGGCTGAGCCTCTGTTGCTCATTATGTATGAGGTTCTCTTGCTCTTATTTTGGGGGGACATTATAATTTATCAAAGTGCAGATGGAGAAAAGTAAGAAAGTTCCTCTGCATAGGATGAGTGGGAATCACTGCAGGGTTGTTGGTGATCCAGAACCACAAATCACTAACAACCTCATCAGCAATATTGGAGGACACCTGTAATTATACTAGTTTTTCGCCCAAGAAGATCTCAATGATCAGGGTTTAAGAAGACAATACCAATGGCATGTTTTGGGAGATGTCCCGAGCTTGGTTGAATAAACCTCCTGGCCAACCTTGGAAATGGCAGACAAGTCCTTCACAATCATACAAATGCCATCCTGTGGACATGTGGCCACCTTCCAAAGGCCAGACAATGGTCCCTTTAGACCTTGTTCAAGCAGATGTCTATGGAGGTCACGTACCTAGCATTTAGGAAGACAAAGGAGCTGAGTAAACCTGATCATCCGGACTTAAGAACCAAAAGAGAACAGAAAAGCATTTGAATTCTCCACCTCATCATCCATGCTTTTAATAAAATAGCCATCTTTGACTTTTCTGGTTCATGTTGGCTCCAGCATTACATGATAGCCCCCTAAAAATTCAATTTTTTTTTCAAATATACAGCAACTCAACGCTATTTAATAGTCTTAGCCAGAAATGAGTACGGATATGTTTCCGCAGTGTATTAAAGGCATCTGTAGGTATTTGTTAATACATAGATTTTCTGCTCGGGTAAAATTTAGGTTACCAAGGTTATTTAAGTACCATTGAGTCCGCCATACCAGGTAATTACAATCATAGAGCAGACATTGAAATCCTTCCTCTAAATGATGCAGCTAAGCCTTCAATTTGTACATTAAACCAATCCATACGAGCTGCAGATAAACCCTTATTTTAGGAAGTCTGTACTTATTAAAGTGGAATTTAGTGTTCAACGCCGTACAATGGCCCAATATGGATTCTTGGTTTGTTTTACAACCTTTACAAGGCCGGGCGTCCTTCACAGCTCTGATTCTAAGCATATGTGTAATATGAAGCAAATCCAAGCCAAAACCTAGTAATAGAAAATGATATTTTATTATAAGTGCAATTATAAACTGAAGGTTGGAAAGGTCAAGTCTCATTAGTGGTCACCTATATATTACATGTAATCAGATTTATCCAAACTACCTTCCCTTATTAAAGCAAAGTATGCAGATCAGCAAAATCAGAAATCCTGAGTTGTATGCATATTCTACATTTTTATCTAAAAGCATTGACGCCAGAGAATCAGGATAACAGCCAGGCAGCCTCTACATTTCTGAACAAAATAATTATTTTTAAGGGGTTTTGCATTAAAAAGAAAGGTCAGCTTATGTTGCAGACCCCTAGCTTTTCCCCCATTGTCATGCAAACTCGCTTATAAAGTGTAACTCTGACCCTTGCTATTTTTTAGGTTTGTAACAGAATATGACTTCCTAGGTCTGTACTCCTGTTGAAGCCTTTGGGGAGACATTCTTTTTTTTATTGAATGCAGTGGGAGGTGGGATGCTAGCAGAATAAAAAGTCTACCAAATTTTACAAAATGTTAATGTTACCTTTAGGATCCTTTCTCATTGCCCTCCTTAATCCCTCTTCCACCCAATGCACTGCAAGCATTGGTGCTGCTAATTTACAATCAGAGCTCAATTTCCTTAGAAGAATTCCCTGTGTAGGAAAAATACATTATAGTCATGAAAATCATTTTCCAGCAAGTTTGTTCTGTTCTGCTAATACCGGTAGGGAGAAAACTGATTTATAGGCAACACCATTCAAACAATGCAGACAGTGCCATCTAGTGTGTGAAGTGGGTAATGCAGCTTCTGCTACTTTAACATAAGTATGGAGAGCACAGTTATTGGTAGTGCCAATGCCAATACTTTTGTTATATGGGCAACATTGCAGTCCACTTTTTTCACAGCCTTAATATAGAAAAACTGCACTCAATCAAAACATTTGACATATAATAAAATCATTGCCAATGGTGCTACCAAAGTCCAGGGTTTGCAGCATCAAAAGTTTAATTTCACAATAAGACAATAATTACAAAATGCAATCATTGGCAACAGTTTGAGACCATAACCCTCTTTATGCTTTAAGAAAAATGTATTATGGTTTTAAGTAGGCCATGACCCAAAACTTTAAATTTTGCCCTATTGTGAAATAAACTTTTTAAATCTGAAAATCCTGGATCTTCTGGATATTTCATATCCTTGGGGCTTTATATTTTTTGCATGCACTGTGATGCTGGTGTCTATCCCAATATATATATATATATATATATATATATATATATATATATATATATAAATAAATATATTGTAATAATCTTTAACTAATATACTGTTCTAGAACTAAGGAATTTTGTATATTTTTTTGATGCAGCAGCTTACAATGAAATAATTAATCTTACCTTAGGGTCCCGAAAAAATGTTTAAATTATTTAGCAAAGTGAATGGAAGCTCACAGTTCAGTTTTTTGTGCAATTTCAATTTTTTTACCATCATGACTATTTAGATTTTAGCCAGCAGATGTCACTCTTGAGTCACACAGAACTCAAATCCAAATTTCTAGTACTTTTTGTATGGGTGTTATATTAAAAGAAAATGGTTAATTAAAACTTTACACTAACAACTTTTTTTTTTGTAATTAAAAAGTTTAATGAAATAAAATCCATGGATTTAGGAACATAAATATACAAGCTCAATTTAAAAATGTAAGGCTAAGCTAAAATCAGAATTTACAGTTTGGCGATGAACTCTTCACAAGGACACCAGCTAGGTGCTTCGGTTCTCGGTTTAATATCCATTCTGGATCGTACATTGTATTACTGCTGGTCTTCTTTCTGAAGGTGTGCGGGTAGTCAACATAGGCTCGGGCAGATGGCCACCTGCGTTCTAATTAAAGATAAATGATTGCTTAGTGCTCTGTTACAGCAACATTGTGCCTACTCTTTATTATTAACTTGTGATCATTTTCTGCAATGACTGTCCAGTCCAATAAACCCATTTTGGTCACATTCAGGCCCCATGATCTAATAGCATGGAGGCTACTACTGAAGTCCAATAATTATTTTCTCTCGGTTTAGGTTTGTGTCTACTACTGTTGTGGTCTCTATTAGCCAATTATGCTGGATTGTACATCATATTCTTACATAGTCTCTATCCAAATCTTAATTAATGGAAGCGGCTATGTTTTTCTTGAGCCCTGGGGACATTTTTTAACCACCTTGCCCCCTCTTTCACTGGGCCTAGGGAATAGCATAGCAAGTATATGGATCCTCCCCATGTTTTATACCAGGGGCCAGAGCATGGGCCATCATTACCCAGCTTCACTGATGAAAGTTCATTCTCTCCAGCCTTAGAGAGCTTTAATAAATCAGGGCCATTGAAGGAGTCAAATAGTAGAGTGCACCAGTTGGCACATTGCACTGCTCAAAAACGTTTTAAATCACAGTTGGCTCAGTGGTTAGCACTCTGGCCTTTGCAGCATTAGGTCACAGGTTCAAATCCCAGCTAGGACACTTTCTGCATGGGATTTGTATTTTCTCCCTGTGTAAAACCCGTGGCTTGCTCTGGGTGCTTTGTTTTCCTCCCATATCCCAAAAAGCATGCTGTTAGGTAATTCCCTTTTCCTCAAAAATTAACCTTGGACTGTGGTAATGACCTATGAGTCTGATGAGCCGGTTTGAGGGACAGCTAATGACCTAACTAGGGACTTTGTGATGTGCTGCGTAATATGTCAGTGTTATATAAATACTGTATAATAATAAAATGCTGTTTAGATTCTAGAACACACATTTATTGATCACATTCACCCACCATCATTTAAGGACATTTGGATGTGGTTTAGTTGGGACCTAAATGTCCTAACAAGGGAGGACTGGTGCCAAAAAGTTTGGGTATTAGATGGCTGGCTGAGGGTGAATGTGACCTGATTGGGTAAATACAGATAGAGAATGTGCTTAATAAATATTATTTATCTTCCAATGGGCCTAAAACAGTGTCCAGTGATTGAAGAAATCATTCTCTTTTTTCTCCTCCAACAGCTACAAATGTAAGAATTACATTTTAAGAATGAAAAAGATTGAACACGTAAAGCTGGAAACGTGTGATTCCTAACATTGCTCATTGGGAGGTGCTGGTGTGCCGCCAAATCATTCCGATATGATTGTGGTTGGGTTTCTGCGCTCACTGATGCCAGCTTCTCTGATAATGTCTATTCTTTTCTTCCAATAGGTTATCAGTGCAGTTGCCCACCTAAGTTCATAGGGAAGAACTGTGAGTCAGAGATCACGGCATGCTTTCCAAACCCATGCCGGAATGGTGGAACGTGTGATCCAATTGGGAGCTCGTTTATCTGCACTTGCAGGACCGGCCTGAGGGGATTAACGTAAGTGGCTGCTGATTTGAATATCAAAGTGCTTTCAAGCTGCTGCAGTTTGCTGGCTCTATCAACTATACAAACAAGAGATTAAATACAGGAAATGGCACGGGGCGATAGGATTATTATAGGTGGTTGGCGTAAGCCAGATCTGATAATCACCTAAATTAATGATACATTTTCTAATCCTGATCTAATGATTCCTGTAAAAGGTAAATGTCACACCACTTTCATGTAAATCTGGAATCAGATACACATAGAAAACTGAACCCCGCTGATAGGGATACTTCAGGGGTTCAGGACATGTTTGACAAATCAGAAACAATCTGGCTGATTTGCTAAAGAAATTTGGGTTGTACGCTTAGAAAAAAAAAGTTTTACTTAGCTGGGAATATTTCACTTGGTGAATGAGATGAAGATCTGCTTACTACGGCCATCCAATCGTGTGCAGGAAAAAAATCATGTTTTACATTTCCTTGCAGGTAATTGGAAATTCTCATTAAAGTTGCATGCAGTCTTAATTAATTGCAATCATGCTTAAAAATCCTTTAGGCTACTTTCAGACTGGCTATGAGGTTACAGAGCAGGAACCTCTTCCAAGGCAGCCCCCACATCACCCATCGTTGCGGCGCCATTAGGGGAAAAAAGGGGTACTTCTATATTGGGCTTGGATCATGAGAACTTGACTTTTAAATATGGAGGAGAGAGGCCCAGGAAGTTTATTCAGTTTATGGCCCTGAAATTTCTGATGGCAATTCAACCCACTGCAACCCATTGAATGAATAGGTGTAGCAGTGCGAGGTTAAATACCATCCAATGCGGCCTGCTGTAAAATGTTCAAATGTTTGATACTGAACAACTGCCACAGCACTGTGGGCCACTGGGTCCCATACAGGAATGCCTTTTCAAGCCACCATTTTGAACATAAAGTTGGTAAAGTAACACTAATCTGCTCATTTCTGTATACCTTTATGGTGAAGGAATTTTTTTTCCCTCCAAATTTCCTTTTTAATTTTAGTGTGGTCCAATATTGTTTTTAAATCACATGAATAAAGTGGAAATGGAAGATAGGCTTTTTGATAGCTCACCTCCCCAAAAATAAATGGTTTTAAAAATCGATTGATTAAGGAACCATCACCGTCATAAAAAGGTGCCAGAGATGGCCGTTCGTGGGAGATCGCAAAAAAAAAGCTGCTCCTCCAGCTTCTACTAAAGGTCTACTTGTGTAAAATTTACACAAGTCAGATGACGGGGATCCGGGATGAATGGTCATTCTCATTATGAGCAAAAATCTAGCATATGTATGGCGCTCCCCCAATGTTGGAGAGCACAGTGTGTTGCCCCTCTCTTGTCTTCTCCCCACCTTTCTCCAATAGAACGTAAATCTTGGAGTGGGAAAACCTTTCCCATGCCAATGGTCTAAGGGAGCATTTCCCTTCCTTTGGCAAAATTGTCTCTCACTGAAAGGGAAGGCTGAAGGTAAGCTTCAAAGTAAGAATTGTCCTCCCCTCCTATTGTGTGTTACTTCCTCCTAGATTGTAAGCTCTTCTGGGCAGGGTCCTCTCTTCCTCCTGTGTCATTGTTTGTATCTGTCTGTCATTTGCAACTCCTAATAAATGTACAGCGCTGCTTAAATGTACAGTATAGCTTAAACTATACTTTCTTCAAATAACAACTTCATTCTCTACCTAGGTGTGAGGATGATGTAAATGAATGTGAAAGAGAGGACTGTGAAAATGGCGGAACTTGTGTCAACATCTTTGGGTCTTTCTTCTGTAACTGTACCCATGGCTACGTTGGACAGTATTGTGGTCTGAGGCCGGTAGTGGTTCCCAACATTCAAGCTGGACATTCCTATGTTGGCAAGGAGGAGCTGATTGGAATAGCCGTGGTGCTTTTTGTCATATTCGTCCTCATAGTCCTTTTCATAGTATTCCGGAAGAAGGTGTTCCGTAAAAACTACTCACGTAACAACATCACTCTTGTCCAAGACCCCGCCACTGCAGCACTTTTGAACAAAACCAATGGGATTCAGTTTAAGAACCTTCGCGGTGGTGGAGATAGTAGAAACATTTACCAAGAGGTGGGACCACCACAAGTACCGGTCCGGCCCATGGCCTACACTCCTTGTTTCCAGAGTGAATCTCGAAACAATCTTGATAAGATGGTGGACGGTCTTGGTGTGGAACACCAGGACATGACCACCTTTCATCCAGAGTCTCCAAGGATATTGACGGCTCGAAGAGGGGTGGTAGTGTGCAGCGTGGCTCCTAACATGCCATCGGTGTCGCCGTGTCGGTCTGACTGTGACTCTATCAGGAAAGGACCATGGGACTCAGGAAATGATTGTAAGTCACATTTTCTATCAGTTTTCTCGGGGTTTATAAACAAAGACTGTAAGAAAGGCTGATATACTAACCTGTCATGGGGAGTATAGTGCTCCGGGTACCCTTCATGTGTAATGTTTGCCATTTGGCCATAAAGTGTTTACTGAAGTGGGAAGATTAGAGGTCAGCCTGGCCTTTTCAGCAAAGTTGTCATTATTCTGACATGTGACTAATACTTTATAGTGCTTCAAGTAAAAGCCAGATGGTTGTTGGGAACAGCAGTTCCTGGGTGGCAGCCTGAACCACTTCTGCTGATTGTAGACCACAGTTTCAACTTTTGACATTAGGTAACAGTGGGCAGTACTCTTACTAACACCCCCATTTTTACTACCACTCCCATTCGTTCCCCATTGGTTTTCCCAGGTAAGTGCGTAGTAAGCAGGAGGAGAAGGGATGGCCTGCGGTTAATTAACGGGCTTAGTTAACATATACATATGATTGTTGTCCCTATCAGAAAGCCCACCTAGAGAAATGCTATACAACCATATAAGCAGCTCTAAAGGGGAGATCATCAGCAAGCAAGTATTTAAATAAAAATCCAAATGGCAAATTTCTACAATACACTGTGTTGTATCAAACAAACTGTTATTCCTTCTGGGTTCATATCTACTTTTAAAGAGAGTATGTGCATATTCTAAATATCAAATGCAATTGTAGACATGAAACACATTGATGATCGTTCTCCCACTGTGCCAAATTTCCTTACCAGAGATCTTACTATCCACACTTTTAAGTTTGACAGTTTTGAAAATTGTTATCTCTCAACTAAATATGAGGAGACAAAAGTGCGGTGCATTAAGTGTTTGGTAAGATTTTGTTCAGAAGGGAGAAGGCATTAGTGTTATTTAATGTGGCTTTTTAAGTGTAGTTCTCAACAAAATAAAAAAAGAAATTATCATAGAAAAACTTTTAAAAAATACAAGCAGATACTGTCATGGGGAGACGTAGCATAGGAACCAGGGGACCAAAATTTATTGCTTACAATATTCCAACTGACATTTTTTAGCAACCGCTAATGGGTAGTTTTATCAGAGTGCAAAGCACAACTGCAAATTAGCTACTTCGTAACTGAAAACTTGATGTACACACATTGCATTACTGGTACACTACCTAAGAGGGACAGTCTATCTCTCTTATATATTGTCTATTTCAGCCTTTTTCAACTTTTTTACTCCAGAGGAACATTTGCAATGACCTTCAGGTCTTGAGGAACCTCTGCTGAAACCATGAGAGGTCAGGTCCCCTCACAAATAGCTAAAAACAGCTTTGGTGTCATGCTACTGACACAAATCTATGAGGTCACTATCATATGTAAAGTCAATCAGCCAAAGCTCAAGGAACCTTCAGCAAGCTGTGGAGGAAGCCTAGGGTTCCACAGAACCCTAGCTGAGAATGAGAGGGTAGAGCTAGACAAGGAGTGCACCAAAAGGTAAGCAGGATATTGTCCATAAGAGCCAATCAGGTTTCATATGTCATTCTCTTATGCAGGTTTGGGGGAATGTAACTTGCTTTTGTGTATATTTATTGATTGTGGTGAGGACTAAAAAATACATTCTAAATATATTTTTGTCTATTTAGAATAACTAGAAATGTTTTATATATATAAATATTTTATATATTTTATATTATTTTATATGTATATTCCTTGTTTTAAGATACAGCCTCTTCTTTTACACACTGACAGCATTGCCTTACATTAAAATATCTACTTTTGGGGTTTGTGTTTAAACCATAGTGCTCAGGGGATCCTTTCTCACTGGTGAAAACAGACAGACACACACACACACACACACACACATGTATGTATTTATATATTCTGTCTTGGGATCAGAAAAGAAGGAGTAATCTCCCTACTAAGTGATGGTGATTTGCCATTGCCAACAGTCACCAGAACAGTGTCCTTATTGTAATATTCACAATATTTAAAAAGGCAAAAAATGCACCAGTATAAAACATACCAAAAAAAAGTTTTGAATAGTTTTGTAATTATGATGTACGGTTGCTTCTATCTGCATTGCACACAGCAATGACACCCTCAGGTTATACATTCTGCTTCCTAGTATTGGGGCAACCAATGACAATATGACAATTGTTTCCTCTTGATATGTATTCAGGTAGAGGATTGGAGCCAGCCGAAGAAGTGACCTGCTTTGTAGGAAGCACAAAAGGGAGCAATTCTGAAAACCAGTCTCTGAACTCATTTCAGTCTGATTCCGGAGATGACAATGGTAAGTGAAATCACTGTTTAATTCTGTTGTGCTTTAGTAGCCGTACGGCAATGTGTACGTTTCTGTGTGTGTAATTGTCCTCAAAGGCACCCAGTGCCTGTTTCCAATGTCATCTTGGAGTCAATTTGCAGTTTGATGTTATTTATAGTTTAGTAATGACATGGTATTGCAGGTGCTGCGATGATAGCTAAAAAATGTTACCACCATTTTTTCAATTTGCATGTGTGTGAAGGGTTTAGGGGTTCAGTTATTAAAAAACCCACCTATAGGGTGGGTGGTTCCCAGCAGTTGGCGCCTTGAAGCCTTTAGCACCATTGTGAGAATTGTCAGCGGCAGGTAGTGAACTGTTTACTATCACCCCTACTCGGTCTATAAAGAGCTATGGGTGAGTTACAGGTAGCATCTGACCTATAGACATAGTTCACAGGTGTGAGGAAGTGGTACCCTTCTGCAATCTCACCACCTGTTTATACTAGCTCTTAGGGATGCAAAATAGTGGTGGGCATAGCCAACAATGGGCCCTAGTGCAGAGCTGACTTGCCCCGACCCCCTCTTGCTTTACTAACTTTTGGCCCTTGTGAGGGCCCCTATTGGCTGAGAAAAGTCCTGCAGATTTACACTCTGCATCTCCCTAGGTCCAAAAAAAAGCCATAAGGCCACCTGTTTCTCTGTATTTTTCTGGGACCTGAAACAGTTAAAATGTGGACTGTAACAACCTTGTGTTTACCTGCGTGCATCATTTACAGACTAACACAGCTCATGGAATGCTTTAAAAGCTTGGGACAAGCTGATAAACTCCAGTGTACTAAAAGCTATTTGAAGCAATTACTTTGTTAGGTTTAATTCAGGTGATGAACGACTACATTATACGAGCAATTTCTGTCCTCTTCTTGAATCCAGTTTGCCTTAGTTACTAAATATTTTGGCTGTACTCTGCAGACTTCTAAACTTTCCTGTTTTATTTATATCACCTGACCTTTTAAAGAAAAAAATAAAATGTAATGTTTGTATTATATTTGGCTTTTAACTGTATTCGGCAAAACAGATGTACAATAAACATTTATAAACGTTTATTTAAAATAAAATACAAAACTATGGGGAAAAGGGAGCAGGATGTGGATTCTGCATTTGGAAGATTTTAAAACAAAAATTTTGATTGCAAATAATAAGCCACAAAAGAGGAAACAGTCCTATTTTTTATACCATGAAGGGTTTGTTGTTCTTTACATTGGTGGTGTTAAAGAAATGCCAAATTTGCCAATTGTAGGTAAAGTAATAGATTCTGTTGTAAAAGCAATTGCCCACCTGCTGATACCCATTTCCCCAACCCCACTGCTCCATCACTTGTTGGAATCAGTAGTTACAACTACTGAGATGATTGAATCTTTTGAAGCAGGCATCTCAGGTCACTGGAGAGACAGACCCACGAATTTGGTCCACATATGCCAACCTAAAAGATATTGTGAGCACCCATTTTTACATTTTGTTAGCTCTGACCTAGTTCTAGCTAACATCACACTACTAAACCATAAGGGTTCAATCATTATCCCCCTCTATCTCTGTTCCAGGATATCAGTCGTGCCACCTATTGCTAGAAGGGACTTCATATCTTTAAGTTTTGAAACTTGCAGAAGGGTGGAGATGTTGGTGTGGCCACCTTTTCTTCTTCACCCATCAAAATTGCCCATGTTGGGGTCCAGCATGGACAAACAGACTTTCCCGTTGACTTCTGTTCAAGCTGGATGGGCACCCAGTTCTCATTTAGACTGGTTGTCTGTAGCTTACATAATACCAGCCCCCCTGTTTCCCAAGCTGACAAAGTTGTTGGTCCAAAATCCCATTTAACTTACAAATTGTATGACCTGGAAAAGTTATCTGCAAAGGACATCAGAACGAGAACCGCAGGCCCATAAGCCATATGGAAATGTTCATTAGACTGTAGAAATAATATATGTTAATTAAGCATGACCAAGCCTTGGCAACCCTTTGATTTCTATCAACCACATGCTATAAATCCCAGGGTATTCCTTTATGGATGCACAACCCTTCTAAACCAGACTAGGGCAACTGCCACCATTTAATTAGTAGGCTGACTGGTTTGTATATAAAATGAATCCATTACTTGCTTCTCTAAAGAACAAACCAAAGAGGAATTACCTTGTATTTTGCCTAAATATGTTAACCACAAACTCAAGCCACGGGTCCTCTTGTCTGGTGAAATTTATTTGTAAGTTAAGAGGCATCCTTAGAGCCATATTCTTCATCTGAGCCTTATGTGCTGAAACCATATTGTTCCCCTTAGCAGCTGGCATCAAATATCTGTATTCCTTAGTGTTCGTCATGCAAGATGTATTCATGTTTTAGGAATTAAATATATCCCAAATTTTGAGTAGAAAATACAAGCACTTAATAAGCAAGGCTCAACACATATAATCAATAAGGAGCATTGCTGATATCATTACAGATATATTATTAGGAGAGAGCAGATATAATCAATAATAAAGTATTGATGATATATTATTAGAAATGTGTGTGGCCTGATTTAATAAAGCTCCTCAAGGCTGGAGAGAATACACTTTCATCAGTGAAGCTGCGTGATCCAGCAAACCTGGAATGGATTTCTTCAAAGTATTATGCTATATACCGGCAAATGTTTTGAATCCTGAATTCCAGAATTGTTGGATCACCCAGCTTCACTGATGAAAGTGTATCCTCTCCAGCCTTGAAAAACTTTAATAAATCAGAGCTATTCTATTCATGATGGGATATTGATGTGACAAGTATTAGGGAATGTTAGTATAATTAATACAGGGCTTGCTGATATAATTAATATAGAATATTGTTGATGTGACTAGTATTGGGGAATGTCAATATAAGTAATACAGGGGTGCTGATATAATATAAATTTGGGATATTGGGGAATTTCAATATAATCAATCTATATCATATATATATATCAAATATAATCAATAAACAATCTATATTAGATAGTGCTGATATCATTATTGTTAGAAAATTGCTAATATAATATATATTAGGAATTCCCAATAATCAACATGGGGCTTCCTCATTTATTTAATATAGTACTTTGCTGATGTAATCAGTAAACATCAATATTATTAATAATTAATAATATTATTTCATGTTAACTAATAAAATCAGGATATAAATGTTTTAATTGTTTGTAATTAACTTGTGACTCAAATCGGTTGATTTATTGATCAGTTGATATAATAAATGTGTGAATATATATACTATGTGTGAAATGATGACATAACAATGTTTGTGTGTTTTAATACTAACCAGTCTGTTGTCTCCCTTTCTCCTCCACCCCTTTTGCTGTTTTCCCCTCCACAAGCTTCCATTGTGACTGTCATTCATCTAGTCAACAATGTTGTTGATAATATTGAAACTGAAGGTATTTACTTTTTCCTGTAACTCTTTGTATCTATCATGAACAAGAGTGCATTTGTTAAATTTGTTTTTATGTTTAACATCTATTTTTTTATATTTCCTTTTTTTTCTTTTTTATATCTAATGGTTAATTCTTTTTTGATTATATATATATAGTTTTTCTATTTTTTAACATTTTAGAATATTTCTGCAAGCACAATATAGAATTTATTCTGGGAACACTAAATATAGCTCAATTTATCTATAAAAACATTACATATAATTTGATAAAGATAGATAAACAAGCCAACTAATATTAACAGATATGTATATATATATCATAAAAAAATCAAATAATATAAACGTTTACTTGTCATATTAGGTCCTATAAACTGATTTTTTTTTTTACTTTTAAAATATTTGTAAATCATAAAATTTAAAATTCCTTAAATTAATTAGTCTGCAGCTTGAATTTGTTTTATGTGTGTTTTTAGGATCTTTTTTTCTGTGTTTTTGTATTCTTTTTTTTTACTGTTAATACTAAGAATAAAAAAAAAAGTACAAAAATAAGTAAACAATGTATAAAAGATATATGCAATTTTAATAAAACACATAGGTAATACTGAAGACACTTGAAAGTGGTAGAATAATGTTTTACATTTGGAGCTTTTTATTGTTTTGTTTTTTTCTTCTGTATAACCTTACAAATACGTTGTTAAAAAAAATAGAAAATGAGTGGAAATAAGACTATGTTCAAAAATACATGAAAATACTTTTAATACTCTTTGAATTTTCCAATCAGTTGGACCATACACAAGACCTTTTTGTTGTTTTGGGTTTTTGCTGTTCTGTTAAAACCTGAATCAATAACATAAAATAAAATTGATTGTCAAAAACAGTGTTACAGTTTAGGTGTTAAAACAAAACATTAAAAAACTACAATGATGAAGCATGAAAAAATGTATTTTTTTCATTTTTACTGCTTTTTGTGAACTGTACTATTCTCCTTTCCTTGAACAAAACAGCTCCGGTAATGGACCAAGGACAGAATTACAACAGAGGTGACATTTGTAACCTAAAACCCTGCTGCTTTTTTATTGTTGTGTTTCATAAAGCCCATTTAACCACGTGTCTTGAACATAATGTTCCAATTCTAAAAACAAGTTTTGAAAGCTTTGCCTGCCTGCTTGTGAAAACCCAATTCTGGATGTTTATGCCCTAGCATGCTGGTACCGTGTCTTCTAATACAGCTGTGCTGTAACTGTGTCCAAACTGTCACTTACCTTGTTTTTTAACATATGACTTAACAATGATGTATTGCTTTTATGGAAAATGCTTTGAAGCATGTACAACACAATGGATTTTATGTGAACCTATCAAGTTGAAGCAAGTGGTAAAAAAAAGGGTATGGAAAAGCACATAGCTGTTTGTTTCACCTATAAAGGTTTTAGAGTGTTTGGAAAGTGGTGTCCTGCCTCCTATAATATTAAAAAACTATCAAATTAAGATTATTTGATGAAAATTCGAAGTTTATCTTCCATACAGGGTCTAATTGCCCATTAGGAACTGGCAAGCATGTTGTAGATCCTTTAAATATTTAGTGCCCATGAAGTAAGGGACATTTTATTAGATATGGGATGTATACATAAACCTTCTCTATTTTTGGCAAAAAGGCTGCATTTGGATCAGAGGCAGGTTATTCCAAAATGGCAGCCAAAGCTTGCGACTGGACTTTTTTGTCAGGGTTGATTTTTGCATGAGCTCTGTGCACAGCCAAAGCCCAGGATCATGGGCACATTCTGTATGCTTGGGGGGCTTAAATTCCCTCTAGTAATGCTACACAAGATTTTTTTTTTTCTGAACAGGGTCAGTTCCCCCACTTTCCTTCTAGTACTGTTTAACCAGAAAATGGCTAAGCAAAGATGTAGGTGTGGGGTTAGTACCAACTGCATTTTCCGATATGGCTTGTTGTGCATGCCCTATGTGGCCACTGCAACGAAGTCCCTCCATTCCATGGCTAACAATACCAAGAGCCTATGAGAACCAACATCTAATCCATTGGTTAATCTGTGTCTTCTGCCAAGGTAATTGGGCAGCACTGTGGAGGTGCAAAGGACCATGAAAATGCACTAAAACCTTTATTACTGAAAGAAATAATGAAAGTGTCTTGCCTACCCTAATTCTTCACAACATTATGTTTTTACAGGTGCACAAAAGCATGGCTGATTTACCATTAACCCAAGCATGAGTAATTCCAAGGGGATCTCTATTTATTACATTTTTTATTAATTGATATATTTTATTTTTACAGCTTACCACTGGGATACTTCAGACTGGATGCCAAGCGCACGATTATCCGACATTGAAGAGGTTCCAAACTACGAAGCAGCAGATGGCTCCTCAGCACACCATGGTAGTACCAGAGAGTTGGAATCAGACTACTACCTTGGTGGCTATGACATCGACAGCGATTACCCACCTCCCCAACATGAAGACTATTTAACCCAAGATCAACTGCCACCTCCCCTTCCGGAGGACTTCCAAGAACATTACGACACTCTTCCAAAAGTACATCCACGATCCGTGGTTAGTACGCTCAGTCCGGACTGTCGGCGTCGCCCACAGTTCCATCCAAGCCAATACCTCCCACCCCATCATCTCTCAAATGAAATAGACACATCGATTTCTCAAGCTGGACATTCTTTTAGTACTTTTGTGCCTGGTCCAAGCCAAAATATGGACAAGACAAGCACAGATAACGTCTCTTTATCCTTGCACAATTCTGTGGGTGCTTCCTCATCAGATGTCTCAGCTAGTTGTGGACTAGAAGACACAGAAGTGGCCATAAGTGACTATGAAAGTTTAGACAACTTTCGAATTGATCAATCCCACATTCCTTATATGGAAACACAACATCAGACTCAAGTGTGATAAACTTTGTTTTATATGCCATGACTAGTCGTACATATAAAAAAGCCACAGCATTCATCTTGGACTACAGTAACAAGTGCAAACCTTTGGAATTCCAGTCGCTTTGATAGTATGTCAGTGATCTGTTGCGAAAAATTAAATAGACAATCCTTTTAACACTTTGCTGATATTTATTGCCAAACGTATGCACAGTGTTTTAGTACTCAAAAGAATTAAAAAAAAAAGTACAGTTTGAAAGTTTCTTGCAGAGCTTAAGGGGAAGGACACTATATTTTGAAGCAGGTGAATGTGCATTTGCTGGTACTGTGTATCATTGGGCTTCGAAAGGCAGAAGTGTAGCTATAGGAGTATTAAAGTGTACCTGTCACTTTCAAACTGGAAGCAGCCATTTTGTGCTCAGAATTTGTATACTTGTGCATGCAGTTTTCAAGTAGCTGGGGCTAATTGCCAAAAACTGGGGCAAAAGTGAAGATAATATCCACATCATGGTTTTATTTTCTGTGGGGTATCTACACTTTTGCTGCCGCTTTTATAAATTAGCTCCACTGTGAAAGTTGTGTTCCTATTTTCTGCAGGGAGCAGTGGGAGAAATCTATGGGGTCTAAAGACAAGACATAGTTGGTATGGTGGCCATTAAGGTTTTCATCACTTTTGCATCCAAAGAGCTGGCAAGGTCAGTATTACTCTCAGTACCCATCTAAGAATAATTGTCAGGTACTGAGATTTACAAACACACAATTGATTCATAGATGCAAACTACTTTACTTGGCAGTTGGGTTTGAGATCTGTTGCATATGTATTCATTTATAAATGTTCATCACTGACAATTATCTCTTGAACATAAGCTGTTCATATCAATAAGGCAGGTTGTATGAAAAGATTTCCTCCTTAATTTATATACCTCCTTATATTGGGGACTTTTAAGTCCTTCCAAATCCACCCATCCTAAAGCTGGACTCCAAGCAAATAGCTAAATACAGAAATAAAATGCTTACATGGAAGATGTTTACCTGTTAAAGTATTTGAATTTCTTTATGTTTAGCCCTGGGGTTTGTACGGCTCCACTTTCAGCCCAGGCAGGAGGACACCATTCACCCTCAGCCTTCCAACTGGGCAATATCGGAGAAACAGTAGGCAGATAAGGGTGCCAAAAACTTACTCTGCTGTTATTCTGTCCTTCATTCAAGACACAGAAGCTGTGGATACAGAGCTGCATTATTTTTGTATTTAATATCTGCTTGGGTTCAGCTTTTGGACAAAATCATATGCATTTTTTCCAAGCCTCACCCCTGAGTAAGCCTGCTAAAATTAAGACAGTTGAGATGCATGTGTGTATTTGTGATAAGTACATTTTGACTTGAAATATTTTTTTTGAAAAGAAGCACTAGGGCTGTTTACAAATATGAATGAAAGTTTACTGGAAGAGCACAAATATGAAAAAAATAACAAAAATGCTTTAAATATCTATGCTCCTACATTACTGATGACAGTATGTATGTATATATTCTGAGTCAATTAGCCATACTTCTCAATATAACCATTTTTTTTACAAATGTGTGTGCCTTGTCCATATTGGCGAATTTCAGTTCACACAAAAATCACCTGTCTACTTTGCACTAAAAATCTTGAAGCCACACACGTCATGCACACACAGAATGAATTCTCAAATTTCTACCTAAAAACTTTATTTTAACTTTATTAAATGTGGTAAATAGAATTGTGCGTCAGTGGTGTGCAGTAACCCACTGTGAACATCTGCTATGAGCTTGCCCACACTAAAATGCTCATATTGATTTGTTGGTATGCACATCACTAAACTATGCACTATGTTATGGAAACATTTTTCATCCATTATTCTAATTTTAGTATGGCTTTGAAGCAGAAAAAGTCTCCACATAAATGACGATGTGACCACCAAGGTAATACCTTATTCCTTAGGTTTCCTTTTTGGGGGGAAATGGCGTGTTTTAAAGTCAACATTGGTTAATGTTTCCAGCTTGCAAACAAGGCAGAATGTGATGCATTACTAATGCCGGAAGCTCCACTGCTGTTGTTGGTCACATATTGTTGGAAGCTGGTTGTTTCTCCGGCTAGCAGCAAAGTGCAGATAAGCTAGTATGACCTCAGAAAAGACCAGTTTATCCATAAAGTTGAGCAGACATAGATTTAGCATGAACTGTATGGTCAAAAGTTGTGAGACACCTTACTTTCCAATTTATAGAAGCTTATTGGACATTCCATTTCAAAACCATGGGCATTAAGATGAAGCTGGCCCTTTTGTGAATATAACAACCTATACTCTTCTGGAAGAGTCCTCTACATAAGTTGGGAGTGTGCCAATGGGAACTTGTCCCTGCTGACCCAAAAAAGCGTTTGTCTGGTCAATTAAATGTGAAGACCTTGCTAAAGATGGACTTTCCAAATCATGATGTTCAGAAGGTTTAAGGTCTGGGTTCTGCAGAGACAACTTAAATTTCTTCACACTTTACTCATGAAATCTTCTCTTTATGGACCTAGCTTTGCATACAGGAGTACAGATATATGAGAACTGAAAGAGGCCTTCTACAAAGGTCTGGTTTCTGTGCAGATAACCTACAGACCATACTCATGAAATCTCCTCTTTATGGACCTAGCTTTTCATACAGGAGTACAGATGTTTTGAAACAGAAAGGGGTCTTCTACCCAAATTTTTACCAAAAAGCTGGAAGTTCACAATGATCTAAAATATCGTTGTGCTGTAGCTTTAATTTATCTGTTCATGGGAAACACTTCAACTCAACAATTTGAAGGGGAGTAGATAGAGAAGTTTGATATGTGTCTATAAGCTTTTGACCATATAGTGTAAGAGTCTTACAGTCTTTTATGATGAGGGGAGCTTTCCCTGACTCACAGCAATATTAAAAAGAAACATCTAATTGAAAAAGCCTGTTTGTAGCATATTAGGAAGTCTTCATCTATTTAAGCAATAAAATGCAGTGTATTGTAGTGTCTTTGTATTGGTAGAAAAGTATTATTTATATCTGATATCTAGTGAAATTGACCCATTTATTCTTGCAGTATTTTTATATTAAATGATTAAGTTATTTTTAAATCTGGGCTGATAGGATGATAAAAAAAAATGACGTGAAACACGTAAAGGTAAGGTACAATATTTTTCATGCAATTTGAACAACTTTAGATAAATGTACAGTGTGACGGAAATGTTTATACTGGGAGACACGAAATTGTACATAACGTTGGGGTCCTGGGTTGGAAATTAAATGTTTTGGTTGATTATTGATGATTTTTGTCTTTGGTATGACTACACAAGATAAAAGCCATCCAATAAGTGAGAAATATGTGTTGTGCTGTGCTCTTACCATATACAGGTACATAATTCATGTTTGAGATTTCCTAAAAATAGGAATCTGCTTTTAGTGGTTAGATTTATTTATAAACATGTGAAGTTTCCCATTATGGGCATCTAATTCCATAGGAGTTGTTTGGAAGCATTATGCGTTTGTCTACCTTTTTCCATAGGTAAAATCTAGGGGGGCTAGGTCAACTGCTGGATTCTTGTTTGTCTTGGGACATTCCTGTAGGTCATAACTCAGTTCCTGTCCATCTTGAAGCCATGAATACTCCAAAATATCTCTCCACTTTTGTAATATTAATAATACAATTAAATCTGCCAGAGAGAACACAACCCAAGAAATCTCATCTTCAGTCCTCGAGAGGCATACCTAACCAACAGAACTCTCCACCATCTATACCATAAGCAGTCTTTGCTGGACTGAAAATTAAAGTTCAAAAAATCTACATATAGTACTAAGTTTACATTTATTTGACAGAAGGTATATTAATGTGGTGTTGCTTGCTTTCTGTAATATTATCTGTATTTATTAGATTCTGAGCTGAATTGAATTGGGCACAACAGCTGGTTTTGGTAATCTAGATGTAAACTGGATCTTTGTGTTCTAGGTCTATCACTGATTTTAATGAATCTGAGTTTGGAGTTGCATAGGCAGGTCTGACCAAGAAGCAAACCATTTGGTGACTGATTAGTATACATCTGCCATATCTGGTCATACTGCAGTTTGATGAAATACATTGCCCATTGGGACAGTAGGAAAGACCTTGACAAGACATCAATGTCATTGAGAAACATTCCCAATAAGGTGTTTGGGGCTCAAGCTGACCTTGTACCTTCATATGCATTTTTATCCATACATATTTACCTGGTCTACCATTAAATACCATAGGCCATAGTGTGGGCAATTTAATATATAGCAAATTACATTGAGTGTCTATGCAGTATGTGCTTAAGGTGGGGTTGTAGTTTTTAATTGGCATTATTAAAAGACTGCCCCAGATAAAAACAAAGGTGATTACATTTTTTGTAAGAAAATCTGCCATGTTATGTGCAACCTCAAAGCAAATATACAAAATATTTCCATTTATTCAAACGTGACAGACATAAGGTCCTCTTCAGCACATTTCCTGTAAGCAATGTTTGTTGTGAATTAAGTTTATTAACATTCACTAAAGTGTTTTTTAAAAACTCAAGCCAGTTTGGAGACAATTTCCATAGAATCTAAAATAAAACAATAATAGATAAATTGATCTTGTTTATGTTGGCAGTAAAACTAAAATATCAATATTGACAGATTCTTGGCAAACTCTCCACATTTCAGATCCACTATGAAACTACCATGTATGGTTAGTTGAAATACATACTCGAGTATATTCTTTTTGACCTGACAATGCCAATAGAAAAAGAATCTTGGTTTATACTCAGGTGATACCACTAGATGACACTGTGTCTTCATGTAAGTGTATAACAAATTCATGCTATCAGAAATATTATTAGAGTTTGTTACACACTTTACATGAAAACACAGTACCATCTACTGGTGGCCAACAATTTCGCACAAAAGATCATTTAAGAACATGTGAATATATATATATATTCAGACAAAATTTTGAATATTCCTTAGGTTACTAAAAACTATGGAACAGTAGTACATCTCACTTGCTGGTGCAATGTGGTGCTACCCTAACGCAGGGTTCATTGAGATGCCCAACATACACTATAGTGCATCACTGTGGTGCACACCTAAAAAAATGCCTAACTTTCTATATAAATGGGCTGCCTTATCAGTGCACAGGAATATGTGTATATGGAACATTATGGACCATTCTTGAAGGCTGTGGTGCCTTACAGTACCGAGATGCCCAACTAAAATCCCATTGAAAGCTTTATCTGTATGATATTGATATAATGAGCATTGTAGCTTTTTACCATGGTTTAAAAACACACTGAGGACTTTGTAATAAAACTGTTCACTTAGCAAAGTCAATGTTAAAGAAAATCACTTTAAATTCACTTAAGAAAAAAAAACATGATTTGATTGCAAAAGCAAAGTATGACCTCCTTCACCAAGCGTAATGAATGACTCCTTGTAGCATGCTAATAGACTTTGGTAAGTGAACAACCTAAACTACATTAGTAAGTTTACCCTATTGCTCTTTAAATCGTCTTCGGACGAAGATACTCCTACAGAGTGTATGAGCTCACGTTTTCACAATTCAACATTTCGTTTGCGTTTATCTAGCCATACATACTTGCACTGTTGCACTTAAAACAATTTTGTATTTTTTTGCTATATATAAAGTGAGACCACCATAGGGCTGAAAATACATTATCAGCATGCAGAAAACTTTTAACCTACCTCTTATCCTTTTCATTGCAAGCAACGTGAAGGTCAAGCAAAACAAATGCACAGATGCAAAATATATGTTTTACCTGCAAAGTATTTTCATTTTTGTCTTTAGACTTCCATCGCTCTGCCATATAACACATCAAGACAAGACTGATTTATCTGTGTTGCAGTTGTGAAACACTTACAGGTCTTGCCTCGCCACCAGTCTTTAACTGGACACTGAGAGAAGAAGCAGAAAAATGTTGAGCTCATTTCTACGTCATTTTTCTTTCTTCTTTTATTATGCAAAAATGCATTTAAATACAGCTGACTGGCTCCTTCTGCTGCTTCTTTTGCTCCCAAGCTCCAAGCTCTGCTGTACAGCAAAATTCAGACACTTGCATTGCTGGCATCAAAATGCACTGAGGGTCTATTATTGAATTCAGATCTCATAAGATCCCCCAGTTTTCCCTTTACATGTTAATACTACATTGACTATTCTATTTAAACCTTTAAATGGAGCTTCTCCTCCTTATGTGATGAACAAAGCACCATGGGAGTAAGGGAAAGGTAGGTTTAGGATGTTCAAAGCATCATCCAATCAGAAAAAGTAGACTATGTATGTGTTCTCATTTAAAGTGCCAATATATGAACACAATATTGATACAATATGAATATTCAGCAATATATTTATGTTTTATTATTAAGATAAAAGCCTAAGATATAAATACATAGCACAATTTTCTGGCATAGATGTGTAGTAATAAGTATTTGATAGTGTTGCGTAGATTTGAGATGGTCGATTACTGTAGATAGCTCCCCCTGTAGATTGGAGGATGGTACCTCATTAGGATCCTACAGCCATGATGTGTGATATCATTAGAAATGAAAAAAATATCAATGGGCTTATTAAGGAAAAAAGACAAAGAACAAAGTGCTAAGTCCAAAATACCCTAAATAACAAGAACTGGAAATCGGATTTCACTTTGCTGGACAAAGAGCCATATTAGAAACTCATTGCATGCTATGGATTCTGCACTTTGTTTTTTGCTTTTTTTTTAATAATCTATTGAACAAGTATGTTCAATGTATATTTAACAAATATGTTAAATGGTGCAAAGTACTTTTAATAGGCTGATACATTGTATAAATTAGATTTCTGTTAAATGAAATCTCTTTTATTTATTGGAATCATAGTATATACATTGTGGAGCGCTGTAGAATGTCAGTGCTGTATAAATGCATGGTAATAGTCCACATCTCATACAGCATTGCTCTCCATATTACATTTGTTTGCTATATTTGTTATTCACCACAAGGTGGCACATATAGTGGCAGAGTTCACCACAAGGTGGCACTGTAACCAAAATTACTTTTTCCAACTACGGTAAAACCACTGCACCTAAGGGGTAGGGTCTTCCATTTTATTACAAAAAATGAATTCTGGTTTTCCTGGAATTCCATTTAGAGAAGTTTGGGGAAACACTCCCAAAGCCATATTGTAATCTGTATATAGTAGGATGTTCTGATGGTTTTATCCAGTGTTGTAGTATAATAGTTAGCAAGACATTTCGTTGCATGACATTCAATAGAAGCAAATCTCTACATCATTCTGGTTTTGAGCTCTTTTCTAATCTACTACATTGGTCACTGTGCAGGGCAAAGTTTTAAGGTGAACCCTAATACATCATGGGGGCAGCCATTGTATGATGTGAACCAAAATTTATAGTATGAATGAGGACCTTCCAGAACCAGATTTTTAAAAACAGCAAATCATTTTTAGTTTGAGCTTAAAAAAGAGCTACACATTTTGTTAGCTGATTACAATTTAGATATTATAGGAAATATTTTTACAATAAAACCGGTGTGAGGGCTGAACAACCATTTACATGAAAAAAGGGAGCTTTACCACCCTTAGGACAATTGCCTTTAGGAAGTCACTGAGTTTCAGAGAACTGACAGCATGGACTTTGGTGTTTCAAAAGTAAAATATTCATGTAGAATAATGGCCTCTCATGAGCAGCACCTTATCATTATAAACCTACAATTTATGTCTTAATTACTCATAACTCATAACTGTGTTTAATTCTACATTAAGTTGACCTCTAGCATTTAAACATATAATAGGCTTCATTCCCAATGTTCCAATGTGTTTTTGTTCTGATTACTGATATTTAAATAACTATATAAAAAAAGAAAGAAATACGCCCAAAAGCCTAATATGTAATAAATAACAAACACTTACTTTTCAATAATTTTATTGTTTTCCTTTATATAACTTTCTGATATTGATCTCCATTCCACCTGGCAAAGACAACTTTTCTCACAAATGCTAAATAAGCTTTGCTGCTGGACCTTCTGTAACTATTGGTAATTTGTAAGATTTAGAACAAGTCACAAGCTGTACAGCCATAGCAATTGTTATATTGTTTGTTCAGATCAAAAAGCATAAGATAAACTTTTCCCCCTAAGATTGTATTCGGTCTTCTTTGTAGGAAAACATTTCAACCAAGCCAAGAGATTTTGTCCTGCAAATTGTAATTATTAGTTTCAAAAATAACCCCAATTCTGGCTATAGGAGATCAGAATTTGTTAAAATTGAGTATATATTTAAATTTAAATTATTTTATTTAGCTTGGTTGTCAGTAGCACCTAATGCAAAATATATGCTTGATAATGCGTGATACATTCAGAGAAAAATGATAAAATATTTTATTAGTTAGGCAGGTTTAAAAAAAGGCACTCTGAAAAGTTCTTGAGTTTAACCAAAAAAAGAAAAATAGGTATAATAGAAAAAACAATCCTCCCTATTTATTTATTGTTTTCTCATTCAAACATTCAAACATTTATGCCCACAAGTTGTACCCTTTCTTTTCCACAATGTGAGGCTTTTAGGCTGTTGGATTTTTGGTAATGCCCACAGTGAAATAATTATAGCATTGCCCCTGCAAATTATTTTACTTATTAGGAGTTAAGAATGGGCTGCTTGTTTGTAGAAGATGAAGAGGGTAAGTTGATCATTTCATCCTTTGAAAAAATCCAAATTTTAATCGTGTTTTTTGCTGCCAAATACCCAATCAATTTAATTTATATTCTAACAAAATGTATGAATAATTTTTTCATATGTAGTATAAAGGTAGTATTTTTTTTAACAATTTCTATACCTTAGTGTTTTAGTTTTCTACAATTGTATCTACATTGTATTCCTTTTTATTTTGCATTAAATTGAATTTGAAACTGAAGCCACACATTAGCTGACATATATTAAACCATAGAAAAGAAAGTGGTATACTGGTATAATATTATTACTTTTAGCTTTTGATTGTGTTAAGTTTTTTTGTGTTTCAACTAGAAGTTTCCCATTTGAAGAAATTAAAACTACAACTCCTTATACTTTACCATTTGCTTTCCCTAGAACAGTTCATAGAACACAATTTTATATTTAAGTCTTCATTAATATCGCTTTTTCCAGGCTGTTTAAAATAATTAATGTGAACATGTCCCATCATGTGACCAAATAGAAGATATGGATATTCCATATAAATATGGAAGAATTTTGTACTTATCCATAAGATTAGCATCAAACATTCACCAATATACAATTTGCAAGTCATGGATGGTGTTACAAAAAGATAGTAATACCAGTAATTTGATTACGCATTATTTAGTTATTTACAGTGTTATTTTAATGTTAATATGAAATATTGGCAGTCAGTGGTAACTGTCTCAACCTATAATAAGTGACCAATTTAAAAGCCCCGAAAACTGCATTGTGTTTTGTATTAGAATGAAAGTTAGGTGATGCATCAGAAAAAAACTGATCAGAAATGTTTTCCTGTTCTAAACAGGCTGGGTTTTCAGGATGTATGTTATGGAGATATTTGTAAAATAAGGTTTGAAATGTATATAATGTTTTTTTTAAAGAAAACTTTCAACCTCTTGTAGGTATAATACAGCCAGACTGTACTTTGCGTTCTTCAAAATGTACCACGCCACAGATCTTCATGGAGGTCCATTGAGTCACACATTTTTGAATTTGAGATTGTATTTGGCATTGTTGCATTTTTATTTGAATTTTTTGGGTTAGCTATTTCATTTTACTTTTTTATTTATTTTTTCATTTTATTCCTGGTTCATTATTTGTTACAAAGTTTGCTGTAATATTTATGTTTGACATTTTTACTATGCCATTACGATAAAAAGAATTATGCAAAAAGGAAATCATGGACTGGTTAATTCAGACAACTTGCCCCCAAAGAATGATCTATGTACCTTGGTGCATTTTGCTGTTGACAGTATTATGCTTTGTTTTCCTTTTTTTATTGAATAGAAAAAAAAATGTACAGGTTTGTAACTGTTGGAATTTGATAAACTTGATGGTTAACCATTTACAAAAATGTGTTTTGCCTTTTATTTAAAGTAAACCTAAAATTTAAAAAAGGAAAAAAACAGCACTTACAGCAATTCCTACCATTAATTCAGCTCCAGTAAATGATTTCTACTACAACATGTCCTAAACCTTCCAAACTGAATGGCAGGCCCATATGCTACACTCTCTTTCTGTGAGTACATGTGATTTTTTTTGGAATCTGACTCCTGGGGAATCATCATTAACCATCCGGTGTCCAGCACCATTACTCGTCACCAGATGCCCATCTCTCAATGTTACCCTGAACTCTTCAGCTATAGTGGGGCTCAGTCTCCGGAGGCTAGATGCCCCGTCTCAGCAAATGGTTGCCCCCAGGAGTGCAAAGAAAGGCATCTGGGGAAGGACTGAGAGAGGACCATGAACCCACAGATAATGCAGTACAAGGGATTCCAGCAGAGGCAATTCCAGAATACAGAGTCAGAGGCCATACACAAGTAATCAGCCAAACTGACCAGGTATCCAAGGATAAAAACAAAGCAAGAGTCAGTGTCACAGGCACAAGATCATCCAGGCAGCAAATAATCATAGGGTCAGCAACAAAAATCTAACAACACACCAACAGTAAGTTAGCCTAGCTTGTCGCTACAACAGGCAACTAGGGATTGTGAGCAGAAAGTCTTTAAAGTCCTATCAGCCAATGGCAGAGCAGAATAGAACCAGAGATTGATCTGCTCATTAAAATCCCCTTTAGCTGTGCACAGCCTCCGATTATGTGCTGGGGATGCCAAGAAAATAGGTCTGAGGCTGCACGGCTAAAAGGAAGCAGGGGATGCTGCTATTTCCTTGTTCAGCTTGCTGCATCAAGTAATACCACTGGAGGGAATAAATAGGGATAGATACTGCAGTGATGCACAGAGTGGGATCACAAGCCAGAAGCATCTTCTAACATCTGGGAACTGCAACTCTTTGGATTGATCACGACTTACATAGAGTGCCATTCTTGTCCCGAGGAAGCCTTATCCCTTCCAATGACCATTCACTGACCACTATTGTAGTTGCCTCTAAAGAAAAAGAAAGGCTTGTGTCCTAATGAGACTGGTCAGGGAAATTAAAGGCATGTTTAAAGCTTTTATTTACTTTGGACCAAGGTAGGGAGTGGTGGAATTATAGGAGGGAAGGGGGGGGGGGGCTGGGATTGGGGAAACATTGCCTGTTTGGTTTTAAAAACAAAAAAGGAGTGATGGATGGAAGTAAAACCTAAGTAAGCAACCTAAACTTATTTAGTAAATTAACCCCAATGCATCTAAAGACATTGGATTGCTTACTGCTTTGATTGTTGCTGGCCGGCATCTAGTGATTCATTTCTGATGCCTAAGACCATCCCAGCCGTTACATATCTGATGGAAAATCTATCATGAATGTCAGCTGAAAATGGTAATGCCCCAACAGATTAAGTGGAAAATAAATGAATCTGCCAGACAGCACTTATGTATCTTACAACTTTCTCCTTGACCAGAATTTGTATTAGTTTTCTATTTGTCTAGCTAAACCTGATAACAAAATTAAAATATAAAACAGCTTTTTAGGTCTTAGCTTGTATACGTTTTTTCAAGCTTTGTTCTCTTTATATGTACCTGGTGATCCTGCCTAGAAATGAGGGAATCTGCCAGGCTTGGATTCCCCAAGAGTTCAGCAAATTCTTTTTGAAATTTGTTATTTCTGAGCCTAAAAATGAATCCCATTAAGGTCTTTGGGCCTAATTTAATAAAGTTCTCCAAGGTTAGAGAGGATACACAACATCAGTAAAACTGGGTGATCCAGCAAACCTGAAATAGATCTGGACCAGAATTGAAAACATTTACTAACAAATAGCAAATTATTTTCAAGAAATCTATTCCAGGTTTGATAGATCACCCAGCGTCACTGATGTAAGTGTATCCTCCCTATTCTTGGAGAGCTTTAATAATTCAGCCCCTAAAGGAGAAAATGATTAACATAAAAAGGCCTTATCAAACTATTATAAAACCAATATACCTAAAAAAATAAGTCCCTATATAATACTAAACAAAATCCAATGGAAATCCTTGCAGAAAACATATGCTACAAATCAAGAATTTAAAACATAAAATAAAAATGCATCATAAAATAAATTCCCACTGAATCAAATTTGCATATTTGTAGGAAAAGCTCTGCATAAATATTGGATATACCCAGCTACTGGTTATAGTTTAGGATTACATTGAACCATTGGTCCCAGCAAACCCGGACCTCATCCTTAATCCTGCCTGTAACAAATTTTCTGTCAGCAACACATGCATGCACAGATTGTAGTGTGGTATGCCGCATTGAGAAGCCCATTCATATGTATTTTATATGGGCTGTCCTAATGTAATACAAACCCAACACAAACAGCAAGGCATTCTTTTTTCAAAAAGACGAACACCAAGTCTGAAACAGTCATAAAAGTCATAATTTAATCAAATTGTAATATGCAAATATAAGATTGTGATGTCTCTGTCTTTGTGTGGCCTTTCTACAGTATATTATCAAGAACAATTAAATCTTCAGATAGTTTCTCTCTAATTATATATCACAAACTGCAAGACAGACATTTCAGATCTAGAAACTTTTTAACTGTGTGACACTTTGAGGGTTCTTAGGAAGGACACCAAAATAGATCAGAACAGTTTCAAGACTTTTCAAACTTTTGACAAACTTGGGAAAAACTTACTAATCACCTTTTAACTTACCAGATGCTGACTCTTTGACATGTCATACAGTACATAATTATTTCATGGCTTAGCTTTATTATAAGGCTGAAGTAGTTGGGAGAGAACACTAATATGAAACATTGGCACTTTGCTGGCAAATGTTAACAATGAATTCAGCAGCAGTAAGTGACATGGAGCGGTACAGAACTGTACAAAAAATCCACTAAAACTAAAAGCCAACTTTAAACATCTTAATTATTTTCTAATATAGATCCATATTTTCTGTTTTGATTTTAATCAAACCAAACTTCTGGTAATCTTTCTTTTTCAATATGCCCCAGGCAGTGAAATGGAAAAAGAAGTTTAGGCATCAATTCTCACCTCCTCTACAGCTCTGTTACCCACAGGGATACTTTTTGGCCACAAAATGTCTTTAGTCTATAGCAGTATTTCTCAACCTTTTTAACATGGGGGAACCCTTGATATCATTTTCAGGTTTTCAGGGAACCCCTGCTATACTTACTTTATCCACAGCTCACAGTACATTAGCATGGTGGTCTGTAGGATGAATGTCACCTGCATTGATGGCCAGTGGGAAAGTAGAAACATTTACAGACAAAATGCCAAAAAGATGTGTTAAACTGACCTGAGAGACTCGAACAGCTCATTGCTCAAGGAATCCCTATCAACCTCAGGTGGAACCCTGGTTGAAAAACCATGGTTTAGAGGGTTGAATGACACCCAAAGTCAACAGCCATATTGAAGATGCCATTAAGAAGCAATGAAATTATGTGGACAATGGCACAGACATCATCACATCTCTTTTTATCATTGAGGAATGGTAGAAGACTCATAGAGGATCCAGTGGGCTTGATTTATTGAAACTCTCCAAGACTGGTGAAGATTGACTATCATGAGAGGACCTGGATGATCCAGGCCAAACCTGGAATGGATTTTATCAAATCAACTTGGTAAATGTTTTTAATCCAGAACCAGACCCCCCATGATCTCCCATGATAGTCTATCTTCTCAAGTTTTGGAGAGCTTTGATAAATCAGGCCCATTGTGCCACATGGCAGCCTAAACCTTTTCAAATTCCATGACCCTGTCATTAGTGCATCAGGAGTTGTTTTGCCATATTTAGTAGGAACTAAAACTGCAATCTAAGAATAATTTGAAGATGCACTAACTTTATAATGGGAATTTTGCCCTTGTCAGTAATATAGCCCAAACTTTGACATGTGCCATTGTAACCAGATAATTAATGTCATTCCTTCAGTTTGGGATGATCGGTACATGATATTTAGAGTTGAAAAAATAAATAAAACATTTCTGAATACAAGGTTTGTATTATTTACATCTTAACTGTAAAATACATTTTCCTTATTTGTTTTTCTCATTTTCCTTTTAGTACGCTTCCCTATAAACTAAGCTATATAATTTTCCTACCGATGTATTGTTAAGCTTAGAATGCAATCCTCAGATATCGCACACACAGTTACACGTTTTAATGGTGGAATGTATGCAACCCTAAATAGGAAACCTGTTGTGGGTCAACAAATCTGTCTTTCAATATAATGATTAGGAAAATGAAAACCATAGCAAACAGCCTGCATGTTCCTATTCTAACATACGTAATTACATTCGGCTCTATACACAAACCGGTGTTTGTAAAAATGACAAATTCAATTGCGATTTCAATTCTTTCATGAATGATTTATAAAAGATTTATGCTCAGGTTTGTCTTCACACACCATTATCCCAGAGCAATATTAATATAGAGTAAAATGAAATGTTTCTTAATAATGTGCATCTATAATTTATATTTTAATGGTATTCTATAATTTACAGTGTGATTGTTGCTTTTGAAGTTTAAATTTCTCATGCATTTTGGAGGCCCCATTTTTCTTAGGTTAGCATGGAAAACCAATGGATATAAACCATTTCAGTTACAAAATGTATTGAGCTTTGAATATTGCAGTGATATTATCCCAATGTTCTCATTGTTAGACTTTGGGCTTGATTTAATAAAACTCTCCAAGCCTGGAGAAGATAGATCATGAAAGAACCTGGGTGATCCAGCAAAACCTGAAATGGATTTCCTAAAATAATTTGCTATTAGTTTCTACATGTTTTCAAACCTGGACCAGATCCATTCCAGGTATTGCTGGATCACCAAAGTTCTCCTGGGATAGTCTATCCTCTCCAGGCTTGGAGAGCTTAAAAAATCAGTCTCATTGTGACTAGATGTTAAAATGAACTTTTATTTAAATAACTTTTATACTTATCCTTTGTGTCTACACCAAATGTGTTTGAAAATCCATTACTTTGTAAATATAATGATGACATCAGCTCTTTTTTATACTGGATTTTTGGTTCTTTACCTTTATTTAGCATATTTAGTGTGAGACACCTCTACTATATTCAATGATTCAATGTGATAGGTGGGTGGACGAAAAGAAAGTGGTTTGATGCTCAACGTTTAGTACAACAATAAATGATGTATTTATACATTCTTGATCTATACATAATTATACATACAGTATAGGTTTTTTCACAAGGTTTGGATACTTCTCCTAGACCTACATCTTAACTGACACCATACAAAAAAGGATATATAAATAAAATGTGACCTGTTATGGTTGCATTATTCCCGAAGCGTTTCACCGGGGGCTTCCTCAGGGGTATGTTGTATAGAGCCCATACAACCTTTGCAACAACATACGCCTGAGGAAGCCTCTAATTGGCAAAACGCATCGGTAAATACGCAACTGTAACAGGTCACATTTTATGTATATAACCTTCTTTGAAACAACAGACAGTAAGACAACATACCAAACTGCCAGTGACAGCAAAAAAACTGTACTTTTCAGAAAACCCAGAATCCACTAATTCCATTATTCTGCACATCAAATTTGATAGACATTGGTTTATCTAACCTCACACTCCAGCTCTTTTTATGTTTGATGGATCCATTTCTACTTTCTAAATAAAATAAAATTAGTTGTTTAGAAAATTTTTAAAAGAACAAGAATATTTTTTGCAAACAAATAACCATAACTAGTTATAATAAGTTCATAAACATGTGAAGAACTGTCTTCACCATAAGTTCCAAAGTGGCCTTCAACTAGTCCATGTTCCCATCAATTTTAAAGCCTTTTTAAAACAAATGTCAGCTAGTATAGTAAATATAACTTCAATAAAGCAGTTACAACCTGTAAAAGAAAACAAAAATGGGGGAGAGGGGTAAAAGACCACAATAGGTAGAAAAGGGTGTGAAGACACTTGGGAAGACACACAAGTCTTGATTGGTGGCTCCAATGGGGTCAGGATCCCACCCCTTCCTTTATTAACAGTTAGATTATTCCACCTTCATTTTCTTTAATGGTCATTTATTTTCCTTAAATTTTTTTAAGGGTTTTTTATTCCTATCCCTAACCTACATGTTTCCAGCAGTCAAGGCTCCCTTTTCAAGGTCAAAGGTCTTCATTAAAGTCTTTCTTGCAAGGTCTTAACCTAATCTGAGATATGATTTTTTCGACCGGGACATTGGGCCTGATTTATTTAAGCTCTGAAAGACTGGAGGAGATAGCCTATCAATAGAAAAATGTAGGTGATCCAGCAAACTTGAAATGAATTTAGTCAAGAATTGAAAACATGCCAAATAATAGGAAACCATTTTAAAAAATCCATTACAGGTTTGGTTATTCATCTAAGTTCATCCCATGATGATCTATCTTCTCCAGTCTTAGGGGGTTTTAATAAATCAGATCCATGGGGCCTGATTGGTTAAAGCTCCCCAAGGCTGGAGAAGATACACACATTAGTGAAGCTGGGTGATCCAGCAAACCTGGAATGCAAACAGAACTTAAAGGGTAAACGTGTGAAAAGGAGAGGGGTTTCTTGAAATGACCAGAATGAAATGATTGATACCATCAGGAACTGCTTCAGCTGTGTCCAAGTCACTCATAAGGGAAAGGAAGATGACCCACCAAATAATGCTTGTCACTGGAAACATTTATAAATTTGCAAACTGTTACAGGTTTCAGGTTAATGTTAAGTCCATTGATGGAAAGCAATATTTGTCATGCGCACATGTATACTCATTAAACTATTCTTAATATTGTTATGTAATAATTTCATTATTAGAAATTCAACAAAGTTGTTTTTAAATCTTTTGGTGACCTATAGAATGTTTTGCCCATTCACAGTTCAAAAAAATGTAACACTGTGGTTCATATTATGGTAATTCAATAAACAGGTGGAGTGGATATGCCAAGTGCTCATTAGCATTGCATTTGCATGTATTATCTATGAGGTTGTGCATTACATTATAGTGTATTAATTATGTTGTATGAATAATTTTTGGCTCTAATGGATAGAAAATTTGCTTAAAATTGACATCGTGGTCATAAAATCCATAACATTCTTCGTCAACCAATAATTCTGTCTCAAAATATTCTACAAAATGTGCAAAACCTTGCTAGATTTACCCACATAATAATTGTAGAAAAGCAATAGCATGTCTTCGGAACCTTCTAGTTAAAGCTAAATGATAAAATTCACAGCACAGCAATAAACCTGCTAATTACAGATGAGCGGAGTAGTTTGACAAAATTGATTTTGCCATGAAATTACTGATTTCATATTGCTCTGAAACTAATCAAATTCCCTTCACAAGTGGTATGCAGGATATTTTTCAATAATTTTGGAGTGTTTTCAAATTTTTTTTCGGGTGCGGTCACTTTTAATTTTTGTTTTTGTTTTTTTTCTTTGAAGAAAAATTGGTCAATGAGTAGATGTTTAGGTACAAAAACTGGTCAACAATATTTGAAAACAGGTTCTGCAATCCTTGGAAGCCATTTAATTTAGCCTTAAATTTAAGCGTACCTAAACTCAGAATTTTCATTTTAAATAAAAGGGTGGAGAGCCCTTTCATGTAAGTTAAAAATTCTGTTTTTGTTTTTTTTTAAGGTGCTACACCCTTTTATTAAAAAAAAAAAAAGTGCAGCACCGCCTCCTAATTCTCGGCCGTCTAGTTGGTCGAGAATGAATGGGAGCGCAAAGCCTCCCGGAATACCTATGTCAGTCATCCCGGGAGGCTCTTGGGCGCTCCTTCTATGCATTCCCGAGCATCTCGGGAATACGCAGAAAGAGCCTTTTTGCTTAAAGTGAAAAATTTGCCAATCTCTGGCATTCGCAGTGAGATCGGCAAATTTTTTTCTTAATCCTACGTCACCCGATCTTGTTCGTGACATAGGATGGGTGACATAAGATGAACAACCCGGAAGAGAAGAACAAGATGGCCGGCTCCGAGACAGTTGCAAAGATGACGCAGGACCCAATGCCGGACACCGCTGGAGTGATCAGACTGCCCTGTGGGTTAAAGGTGTGTTTTTTTTTTTTTTTTTGAGCTTTCAGTATAGCTCTTCTTTAAACCCCCACTATTATTGTATATCCAATATAATTACTACACTCTTCATTTTGGGATTTTTTTTTGATGATCCCCTAATACTACCTAAAAGTCTGAAAAAAAAACATCAACAAAATGTATGCATTTATTATGCAAATAACAATATTTATGCAAAAAAAAAAAATATATATATATATATATATATATATATATATATATACATTCCAAAGTCTGAAGTGGAGTATTGGGTCATGGAAGAAGCAGTGGTGGAAATCACATAATTTTTGGATACTATTTACATTTATAATGCCCCACAGTGAGGGATGTTTGCAAAATTTTTAAAAATACACAGAATGGGTGAGAGTGTGTTGGGAGGGATCGGTGGGAAACAAGTTAATTTTGCCCAGGGATCCCCTCTACAAACTTTAGCAATGGGCTCCCAATGAAGATTTGCTGTGAATGGGCTCAGTGAACAGCAGATGCTCACCGAGCCCGTGGCAAACCCCACTTGGTATGTTCACCGATCACTGACCTGTGGAAACAGGCCAACCCAGAAACACATCGAATGTTGTTCTAGTATCTAACTTGGGTTAAATAGAGGTAAACCAGGGAATTCTTTTGTAGCAGAGTAGCAGTGTTCCTGGATACCAATATAATTCTTGCTGGAAGGAGCTTTTTAAACATTAAATATCCATAAATATTTCATAACGTTTTCACACTGAAATTGGAAGAATAACCTAGTCAACAAAACATTTAACTGAGCTAGAGTGTTTATAAATCAATTTTTTTCAAAGGAAATCTTTACTGAAAGAACATTAGAGCTGCCATTATTGTTGTCCTTCTAACACTTATTCTTTCCCGGTTGCATTCAGAATTATTACTTTCTGAGTCATCGACCTAAAAAAGCACGCAACTAATGAAGTCAAAATAAAAGTCAGAACTCGTGTTTTTGCATGGGTTCTGGGTAAGTGACTCAAGATGCACTATTTAAAAACAGGGAATCAGTCATTCCTTCAAACATTCCCTCTTGGGAATTTTCCAGGTCCATGTGTTTCAATGTCAGTAACTGATTCCCAGGAGGGAATGTTTGAGGGAAAGTCTGATTCCCTGTTTTATAAATAGCACCCAAGAATTATTAAAAATACTGGATTAACATAAGAGCTGGGAATATAACATATTCTGAACAGTATAAGTGCTGGAGAGCTGCCAGCAATGAGTGCAGATCTAAAAAACAGCAGCTGGGAGAAGGAACCCCTCAAATCTGTGAGACCTGGAGAAGATGGCAAAGGAAGAGAGGTCCAAAATTCCAGTAGAGAGTTACAGTTACATTTACAGAAAGCAAATAACATCAGTTGTTTTTATTTCTTCTAAAGGGTGCACTACCAAGTATTAAATTGAGATTGCCAATGATTTTGCCCATGTGATTTTTTAATTTTTGTGTGGAATGTCTCTGATTTTTTCTCTTTTTTTTGTGTTTTTCCAGTGCCAACAAAAGAAATACACATGACAATACCAAAACATTTGTAATTGCAACAATTTCCTGGAAGAAGTGGTCCATATTTGCACATAAATGTAAGGGTACCAATATTTTTGGCCATGACTCTTATTTTCCTAGTGGTGGAGCTTTGGTGGTCTTTTTTTCAAGCTAACTAAGTAACTATGTATGTTTTGCTTACACCTTTAAGCAGTACAACAAACTAAATCTCGGTTGCTCCAGACACTGTAATAGTTGTTAACTTGTGATGTAACCTGATGGTGAAAAGAGGCAGCCTTAAACATTTTCATAAACAATTGGGCAGGACCTTACTTCTGTGACGGTACTTGGTATCTATCAAGAGTTGGCATCTGCACCCCCCTATTTTTTTTTGCAGCACTGTAAAATATGTTGCCACTTTATCATAGACTAATGATGATAATAATATTAAGAATAATAATCGGCTACCCTCCAAAAATTACCTTAGACTGTATTAACTTCCTGGGCAGTTCATTTCTGTCCAAATATATATGTCTAAAAGCGGTATATTATTTTTCATGAAAATTTATTTTGCTGTATAATAAAATAGTATAATAAAGTTTGAAACACAAAATCATGTCAAATTATTAAATTAATTAATTTAAAAAAAATACTATACTCATATTAATATACTGTAAAATAAATTTTCATTAAAGACAATAGACAATAGATAAAATTTAGACATATAAATCCACTGTATTTTGTATTGAATGCAATACTAAATAATTTTGAATTTCCGGCCCCGTCCCCAACGCATTGGCCGCACACACTGACGCCATAGGAAACTCTTGGGTCACTCATCAGATGCAAAGGACGCCGGCCGGAGGAAGCGAGAAGATGAGGATGGCAAAAAAGGACACCGGCGGATCAGGTAAGGCTCTGTTTACTATAGTTTTCCAATATTTTATGTACTCCGAATGTGACTTGGAGTTACCGCTTTCAGCATCTTTTTTTTACCCAGAGTCACACTCGGGGTACTGTTGGGAGGTTAAAAGACATATGACTATGGTGGAGACATTAGATTGTGAGCCCCTTGGAGGGACAGCCAGTGACACTACTTTGGACTTTGTACAGTGCTGAGTGATATGATGGCGATATATAAATACTGAGTAATATTAATAATAATAACACTAATAATGATAAACAACTAGTTAAATTCTTCAGCAAGTAGCGTTTTATAGATAAAACAACAAAAAATAATTTATTGCATGGTTCACTTATTTTTTAAGACACCAGATGTCCTTACTTGGATGACCTGCTTCATACAAACCACCTCTATGCGCAGGTTATCTTAGCTTTCCCCAGCCTGTAAATGGACTGTAAAAGGAGAAATGGCACAGTGAAAGGACAATGAGCTCCCCTCTCCCTCTGCTTTCTCCTTCTTTCAGCTTTTTTTCAGCTCATCAACCTCTGCGTACTGCTTCTACCTCTCACACACTCTCGGTAGACTGCAATTGGCTGATATTAGGTAAAATCTGGGTACTCAAACTGCTTGCATTTAAAAAAAAAAAATACAATTACTGATGTAATAATGACCACAGAGCTGCGTTGACTTTTGTCTTTCTTATCTGCCCAGAGTTCAGCTTCATTAAACCTGCACCATTCAGCAAGCTAAAGCCGTTCTACATCATTAATACCACATGTTGGATTGGCGAAGTAGCAGTCATGTTTATACCCTCCTGCATTGTCCTTTGCCAAGGTCTTTCAGAAACGTGCTATGTACAGGTGAAAAAAAGCAGAAATTGTTTAGTTTTTAGCACACAGAAAAAGTGTTGACATCTTAAACTAAACCCAAGAACATAAAATGCAATGTATTGCAGCTTAGATGTGGTGGTTTCCCTTTATTTTCATCGAGTTATCTGGCTTGTAACACATTTTCTGTCCTAGGGTGACTATGCTCACCGATACAATGGAGTAGAAATGTTGGCTAGTTTATGGCTCTTCTGATGAGGCTTTTAAACTCTTCTGCATCTCCTCATCTTTATGGCATAGGTGGGAAGCCAATTTGGAACAGTGTTTACCATCCTTTATAACATAGAACTCATATAATTACATATAACATATAATTACTCATTGGGGTCACTTAAACTGAACTGAGTGGCACATAATGCTCATTTCTCAAGGAACTCCTAGCAACCTTGGGAGGAACCCTGATGGAGAAACATTGGTTTAGAAGGTTGCCAGCCTTGTTTTTGGAGTTCCAATCTTTACTGGTTTACCAATTGTTCTCTTCTAAACTAAAAGTTAAAGCAGAACTTAACCCCTTTTGTGATGAGCCAGATGCTTTATGGTGATGGTCCTATACAGGAGAGGTCCCTTCTGCAATATAATACCCTTACTTGCCAGGTCGCAATTTTTTAAATACATTGACATAACATAACTTGGGATGATCTCAGAATATTATGACAGGGGCAGACAGGGATCAGTATGTTTAATTGCTTATTCTTTTCTGCAACAAAGCCCCGCCTGATCAATTTTTTAATGTTAATTCTGCTTGTGAGAGTATCCTGCTCTTTGCACATTTATTTACCAATATGCTAATCTATTATGGACACCTTTTAATTTAGATACTTTACTTTTACATATATCTTTCTATGTAATAGTAATTCATTTTCCTTTACTGATATGTTCTGATAAACATAACATTTAGCAAGTGTGGTATGAATATGGCCTTTGGTCTTAGCGTCACAAAAAAGCCAAGCATGTACTATTTAACACAGACGCAAAGTGTTAGCTTGTAGTGTTGGTGTTTGGCACAATAGTGGTGGCATCATCTCATGAAATCATCTCTTGCTAAGAAACCACGAGCAGTGAGTAGGGCTCCCCCCAATGTCTAAAAGTTCCTACATTGCAGAAGACTAGCTCTATTCATCAAGACCTAGTACAGAAGTAACTCTATTCGTCCCTTGATGGAGGCCCTGATCGGCACAACAATGAAAAAGGACTATGACATTTGAATATTATTCAAAGAAATGAATAGACATTTTCATTTATCTACATATATTATGCTTAAAGTGTACCTAAACTCAACATTTTTACTTTACATAGAAGAGTAGACAACCCTAGGGAGGAAATGTTGTTGTTTTTTTTTTTTTTAAAAAAAGGTGCAGCACCGTCCCTTTAAGTTTTGATCTTTGCGACAATCAAGACTTAATGGGAGTGCAGAGCCTCCCGGTATAACTATGTCACGCATCCCGAGAGGCTCTGGCTGCTCCTTCTGCACATTTTTCCTCCAAGGGGCATGAGGAGTGATATAAGCTCTCTTATTTTTTTTCCCTTTTCAGCAACTATGTCACCCGATCTTGCACCTGTGTGAGATCGGGTGACAAGGAAAGAAGACCTAAGAAGAAAATGTAGGAGAAAAATGAAGATGGCGGCACCTGACATTTCGTTTGCCCCAGGACGGAGAGGAATTCTAGGAGGATGCAGGACCGGTTCAAGGAAAAAACCAGCGCCATTTTTTAATTTTTTTTTTTTGTTTAGTTCTGCTTTAAGTGCCCAGAATGTCATGTAAGCACATGGGTTATTGTTCCAATAAAATGTGGAAAACGTTACCAACATATAATATATTGGAAATTCTTGCAACATCTCGTTAGTCAATCAAGTTGACTTGGCCCAAGTTTTAGGTGTGGGATCAGTTTCTGAAGACTATTGAGATATTCCCCCTACACTCCTACTATACAAGTAATCTTTAAAACACTGTAGAATTGTTGTATATAGGTTGAGCAAAAAGAGACAATCACAACACCCAATTGGTATGACTTGTAAAAAGTTTTCTTTAGACCAAATCATAAAATGGTGGAAACGAAATGACAAGAAAATGGCTTGCTGGTGTTGCTGCCATTCACTCCTTATTTACATTTACATCAACAGCTGGGACAGTTAACTATCATGCACCAATTTGGAGCAAAACAATTGCTGGAAATCTTTTTTTTTACATTTGCTAGGCAAGAAAAAAAAAGTCAGTTCCACTTTGACCAACTTTTTATGCAGCTATATGATAAATATTATTAGCTACCCATCTATAAAGCATCTGCTGATATTTTCATAATGATATAATGTTGTTCTCCTTTCAGATGACATTTACAATATTGTGTTTGTTTTGAGAAACATTCTTAAATACACTTGGAGGGCAGTGTCTAAATAAATGATAATTGTAGGGCCATGGATTACTTTTCACTAATTGAGAACCATCCACTATTTAAAGTGGATCTGTCTACAAGATTGTGCACGCCATGCTATTTATACAGTGGAAACAAATAGGTTTAATGAATGTATAAGACAAGATAAGATACTTTGTAAACTATTTCATTTGAGATTGTGCAAAGCAGAATACAATGACAAACAAAAAAACAAACTAAATGTTACAAATAAAAAGCCTTAAAAAAGTGATAGCTATCTGAATTTATACAACCCTGAGAAATTGAAGTAATTTTCTAAAGTCCAATAACTGCAAAGACACTACTAATGGATAAGGCTAGAAAAGGTGAAGATATACAGCAAGCCATTTACACATCCCAGACAACCAAACTCACAAACCTACACATAGAAAACACAAAGCGAGTGCACACTATATCCAACACAGTGCTCATGGCAGAATACACCATACCCAACATACACACCCCAGTAGACATCATAACCAGCACATACCATAATCAGAACATATAACACACAGCAGTACACACCTAACCTAACACCATATAAAGCGACACACAGCATAACTGGAGCACACAACACACAGCAATGCATCCAATGCATTCCCAGAAAAATTAGTATATACCATTTTTGTCGGGCAGCACACAATATACCCAAGCAGGTCAAACAAACAGGTTCATCTTTTTTCCATATTCACCTCTCCTTTCTGTTACTAATGCTTCATTCTTTGAAAAGAAACCACCCTGTTTATGGAAAGAATTGCCCAAGAGCCATATTGGATCTTTCAATATGACAGCATTGGTGCTTGTTTGTAACTTGCCCCTTAATACCCAACAGCTGCATATAGCACCCGGTGAGTGAAAGAAAGGTTAGTGTTTTCAGATGAGATAAAGGAAGTACATAAGAATTGACAAAGCACACGTTTTTCTTAAAGCAGAGCTAAGTCATCAAAAGATATTCGATGGTGTAACAATTGTCATTAAATCAGGCACTGTTCTCCCAGCATATGTTTTGCATTTGTAAGTATGCACAGCATGTTTGCACAAGTTTATGTGCCAAAAGTATTACCTTCAGCAATGCAACATCAGCACTCCCCTACCAGGTGCTTGCATACTTACATAGTAGGTTAGGTTAAAAAAGACATAGGTCCATCAAGTTCAACCACTAGGGAAATAAACATATAACACAAATTTTGTGAACTGGTGCCCAAAACTGGACTGCATATTCCAGATGTGGTCTGACCAATGCATTGTACAGGGGCAGGGTTATGTCTCCATCTCTGCAGTCTATTCCTCCTTTAATACAAGAAACTACTTTACTAGCTTTAGATATTGTATCTATCTTGGCATTGCATGCTGTTATTAGGTCTATGATCTACCAGAACCCCCAGATCCTTTTCCATTTCTGAACCCCCCAAATGTATTCCCCCTAGACAGTATGAAGCATGCATGTTGTTAGCTCCCAAGTGCATAATTTTACATTTATCTATATTAAATGTCATTTGCCACTTGGCTGCCCATGCATCTCCACCTTTCTTCTTGGTTGGATGACCTAATACCTACACATGCACATAGGAGTTACTTTGTTCTGGCACATGATCATTCCATGACTGTATGTACACAGCACATGCAAATTAAGAAAATGTGCTCACTAGATGTTAGAAACATCTTGATTTTTCACTTTAGTCATAAAGAAAAGCTTGCCCGTCAGCACTTTTTACTTTGTGGACTTTAGTTCCATCTTAAATCCAACCACACACTAGCCTCTGTTTTACAATTAGGTTCACTAGTTTGCTAAATTGCTTTATTTGAGTAACCATGTTGCATTGTTCCAAGCTATAATGTGCCAACGTGAGGCAGCTTCTACAAACCTTCATTATTAGTCTGTTAATGAAATTATGTTATACATGCTGCTTGTGGCACAAATCCTCTCTGTTTGCTTTTTATCTTGTTTCCTGTTGGTAGTTGATGTATAATTCCTGCAACCGCAGCATTCAAATGACTTAATTTAGTGGCTTGCTTTTTATTCTTACTGCTAAGTACAATAGAAAATGTCTCTCCATTATGTGCCCCGAATTCGCTAATTAGAAGATATTAATTTGCAGTGGGTGACAGGTCCAAAATGTTTCCTTTTTGGTTTTGAAATATTATTATGTGTTCTTTTTACTTATTCCAATTTATGTCTAATTTGTTTCTTTTTTTCTTTACTCACTTTATGTTATTACTTAGAACTTTAAGATAATGTTGCTTCGGCAATAATTATAAACGTACATACAGGGAAAATGTAGATCAATGCAGTGTGGTAAATAATTGCATAATTAGAGTTTGAACAAATTTATATGAATGCCCATATGGCACAGAGACAATTGTGATTATTAATTTCACTTCATTAAACGTTTATTGTAAGCCCACAGAATGGATTATTTACTGCAAACAAGCGTATTACATTGTTAATTGAATCCAAGTTCTTCATGTGCAGGAATAATTTGTCCTTTGGGATTGTCTTTCTCCAGAGCAGAACCCATAGAAGGCATTCCCTTTCCACTCGTTATTGAGGAAGGATATTTTTTGCTGGTATTGCAGTCATAGATCTAAGATGTCTCTGCAAGTTATTGGAAAGTTCCTAATCAAGACAGTTGATATATTTGTCAAAATGCATCTCCATTACCCCCCATGTCCTGACCTTATTTTTTTTTTCAAATTCTCAATATTTCTTATGCCAATATATTACACAGTGTTTAAAAAAAAATTCATAACCCGGGAAATTGTAACTTTTGTAGCATTAGCAGTGTTTGATGAATGGCATTAGCAGTTCAAGGATTGGGTCATTTCAGACCTACAAGACACCTGCAATCTGTGACTTTCCCTTCACCACACATAATACTGTTTACAATGCAATCTATAACACTCTACTCCCCCCATCCCAGGCCACCGGCAAACTCTGGCTCTCCCTTTACCTTCCCATACCAGAACAACCAGATATCTCTGGCTCCCCTGTAACCCCCCATATTAAACAATCTGGATTTTGTGGCTCTCCAACTATGCCATCCCCCCCCCCCCCCCCTATACCAGACAGTTCGCAATCTGTGGGTCCCCCTCTACCCTTCCATACCAGAATACCTCCAATCTGTGGCTCCCCCTCTACTCTTCCATACCAGAATACCTCCAATCTGTGGCCCCCCCTCTACCTCTACCCTTCCAGAATACCTCCAATCTGTGGCTCCCCCTCTACCCTTCCAAACCAGAATACCTCCAATCTGTGGCTCCCCCTCTACCCTTCCACACCATAATACATTCAATCTGTGGCTCCCCCTCTACTCTTCCATACCAGAATACATCCAATCTGTGGCTCCCCCTCTACCCTTCCATACCTAGATACCTCTACTGTTGGCTGGCCCTCTACCGTCCTGTACCAGACAACCTGGAATTTGTGGTCTTACCTCTACCCTCCTATTCCAGAAAACCTTCAATCACTGACTCCCCCCTACTCTCCCATACTAGACAACCTGCTTTACTTTACCCCATCAACTAGTTATAACCATGTTTAATAAACCACATCCACTTTGTGCCATGTGATGCCACACAACTCTTCCATACAGTCTTCTCTCAGTCATAAGATGGTAAGATGGCAACCCTGGAAATACCTGCACAACCCTTCAGGCCTTTGAGCTTTGTCAGCTTTCTTAAGGAGGTCCCAAAGTGAACCCCAAAGATGAGGTTGTGGATCCAAATTCAAAGATTTATTTAACGTTGCAACGGAAGACATAGTGCTTACTGGTATAAAGCAACAAAATGTCCTAACCCCAAGCTCTCCAGACAGCATTTTTAAAGAAGCCTAATTTGGCACACCCACGTAGGAGTACATAGATATTTTAGGTCAAATGTCCAATTAGTGGATAACTTTAGAGTCCAAGGCAGAAAGTTAATTAGTAAAGAAAGTCAACAGTCTCTGCCATGACACTGTATATCATCTCTATCTGAAGGCCATATGATGTTTTTCTTAGCCATTGTCTTATTGTTCACAGACAGTCTGGCTGGAAGATATCTTGTATGCATTGTCTGTTACACACAATCAGTTTGCCGTATATATGCAAATCCACTGAAGATGACAATAGTAGCCTTTCCTTGAAAATGGAGTCTTTGTTTAAGCTGTGGAATAAACATAAAGTATCAGATGTCATATAGAGATAGCATGGGATGCATATTTAGATATATACAATGAGTTTTGTACATAGTATAATAAAATTTACAGGATTAACTCAATATCTGTTACCTGCAGGGACAGTGCTGAAATTACTCAATTTTAGTGTTAGCCACCAACTAAACTGTTCAGGGTCAGGCAGTTTGTTCCTCAGACACATACTCAGCAATTTGGTCAACAAGACTGTATGGCATTTATTTGTATTATCCTGAGATCTTATTTCTCTGCCCCAATTCTGTTTAGGTAAAATCCACAAAGTCTTATGTACAGTCCTTATTTTTGAATATTAGAAGTCTGCATCTGGTTGAGCTGTATATAACGCGCAATGTGAACAGAATACAGAGATTTTGTCGCAGATCCTTTCTTTGTTACAACAGAACATGTAGTACACACAGAGGTCAGTAATACAAAAAAAAAAATACTGTGCAGTCTTACATATTATTAATGGAAGTTATGTTAAAAAAGACTGAAAGAAATTCTAGTAAATAAATTACAAAGTTTTAAACAAGGAGTAAAGTTTGTCCTTGAAAGCATGTTGTCTATTGATATTAAATAGATATAAAAATGTACTGAAATCCAGATGAAGCATTCTGATGCCAAAGTACAGCTTATCATTAATGTAAAGCTTTCAGAGTGGAAATGATAAAGTCACCTAATTTATATTTGCAATATGTGGACACTGAAAGATACATAATAACCCAAGGACACAACAGGGTGAATAAATCCTACACAAACCATTGTGACAGTATAGTTTCATTGCATGTCAATCTAATATATCTCTAATACACATGTTTATATAAAAACATGAATTATTCAGTTTTCAATAAATTGCATAAGTACCTGCTCCCACAAAATATATCTTTATAAACATGAAAGTTGTACTCATTGTAGTTAACAGTTGAAACTAGTTGTCACGCAATAATATAGGAAGTTATTATAAGTATTGGATTTAAAGCGGCTCACTAAAATACATTTGTGCGATAAATGTCACACTTACCTCTTCCTCGCTAAAGTGCAGGCACCTCTCTCCTGTGCATGCGGGCAGTTATCAGTTTTGCCCCTCCTGTTGGCCAATCAGGAAAAAGCTTCTTAATTGCCCATGGCTATTTAGCTAGCTCAGACAGAGCACTTAGCATTCATGCAATGGATTTCCACTAGTGCTGAGCCCCCTAGCTCTGCTGAGCAGTTCCTGTACACCTGTTGATGAATTCAGTGCTTTCCGTGACCGGATCCTTTGTTAACGTTATATTGCCCAGCCTGGTGTTTCCCTTTATGTTTCCTTCTGTTGTACCAGTGTTCCTCTGCGTATGTGGTGATCCCTATTTTTTCCTGTGTCACCTGTGGCACCTGCCGTTTCCTGTGTTCCCCTGTGTCTGCGGTGGCTCCGTGACACCAGTGTCTTATTTCCTGGATCTCTGGGTCCTGACCCTGGCTTGTTCCTGATCTTTGTTGTTGCTGCCTGCCTCGACCCTGACAATTCCTTCCTTGACAATTCTCATGCCTAGTGATTTGGTACCATGCATCATGCTGCCCACCATCATGTGTGCCCTAGGACCGCAACCTGGCAGCATCCAGCAGCGAAACATCCTCACCACTACAGGATCTGGAGAAAACATGGTTGCTACTTAGGTTCTGCTCCTTGGCTCTTCTCACGACTCATACCACTTCTGTGCAAGCTGTAGTGCCCCCCTAGAGGGTCCTTCTCCCTAAGCGTGACAATAGACTGATTTTCCTAAAAAAAAAGAAATTCAATACACATCGCCTACACTGCAAATCACTGCTACAGTGATGAGAAATCTCCAGCTGAAGGTCTTACGATTTCTGACAGTACAAAGGCCTTGGATTTCTGGTCCCTTTATGTGCTCTGTGGTAAAACTATTCTCTGGACACATCATCACGATAATATCCCAACTTTGTCTTGCAGTGCAATGTGTTGGAATTGCTAAAGGGAACATGTGACAAGATGTATTTTCAGGACTTTACTTATATCTGTGTCCACCTTCTGCTTTAAATGAAGCCTTTCACATTTCTGGTTGGTGATGCAAATTACATAAAATCTGTTTGTAGTGTTATTACATAGGGATCAGTAAAGACCAGTTGATAATAGTGATTTAAAATCATAGGGTAATGCAGGAGCCATTTCAAGTACTAATGTTTTTGTGTGGGTCCTAAAAAAATACTAAACAATTGGTAACATTCAGTTTATAATGTACTGTGGATGCTGCGCTATAACAAAAATGTTTACCCAATCAATAACTTACCAGCATTTTTTCACACTGTTTCTCCATGGCAGGATGACCCTCTTTTGAATAACCAATTAACATGAAATTGTAAGGGTAGGAGAGAAGAAAGGTTACAGAAGTCTTCAGAAATGGACCTATTGTCCCTTACAAAAGAAGTCTTCTCCTCCAGTAGATCGTGCTCCTCTTTCGAGCCTAATGACCGCCTGGTTCCATTTCACCCACTTGTGAATGATGTTCTTTGTTTTAGATGATGTCACAGAACTGATCAGAAGCATCCACAGTATGTTTTTTGGGAGGTGGTGGATGAATGGAGATTGTCTTTCAATTGAAACAGTTGACAGCAGTTTAACCCATAGTTAAATCATTTCTGTAGAAACTTTTCAGCGAACTCACCGAAATCATAATGTCCGACAAAAGTCAATCTGTTGTGTTGTTTTGCCCTTAGCAGTACATTGAGTGTGCTATGCACATGACAAGGTTTGGGAACAGAGAACCGCCAGAACGGAGCCACCAAATGTCACCAAAGAACCTTGTTAACTATCAACTATAAGCTTTTTTTGTTCCTTTTTTATTCTATCTCTGCATACTAATGATGTGAATATGGATCAATGTAGAAATAGAAAGACTAATGACAGCATTTTTTGTGCCAACCCTGGGGGTGAAAGTACTGGTTACAATGCAGTGTAATTGTCCTCGCTTTACAAAAAAAAAAGGAAAGTGACTAATGTGGAGGGAAATCTATATGTGCTATTATCTAATAGCTATTAACTGGAAGACAATATTTTAAAAGCTTATGACTTTCTTGTTATGCTATGCTTCTAATTAGGTCACCTGCACAATATTTGTAATTTTCAGTAAATTCTGTTGGCATCTCAATTGAAGGTTACCTTCCAGTGACAGTATAGGGGAGGTTAGATATGGACCCCATGGAAGAAGTAATTTCTTTCCCCAATTCCTTCAAATCTTAAAAAATACAGCTGGTGTTCCCCCTCATTGCCTAGGGAAGGGTGATATTATAAACCTTTTTTTCTGAATTCCAGGATTTCTTAAGGATTTCCAGCCTTTTTGTAGCTACTTTTTGTATACAGATTGTAAGGGACAGGCTTCCCAAGGCTATGTTCAGAGTAGCAAGAAGCTCTTACTGCCTCCTCATTCCTCGTTCGTATAACGCTGCCTCAGGGCAGAAACTACAAGTAGCTTCTACCTGCATCAGCCTTTTGGAGAAAGAATGGGGGAAGCACTGAGCATTATAGTGTGGCTTACTTCCTCCAGTTGTCATTATTATTATTAATATTAATATTATTATTATTATTAATAATATTAATAATAATAAACAGGATTTATATAGCGCCAAAATATTACGCAGTGCTGTACATTAAATATGGGTTGCAAATGACAGACTAATACAGACGGTGATACAGGAGGAGAGGACCCTGCCCCGAAGAGCTTGCAATCTAGTCGTCATATGTGAAGATGCTGGTTCTTTATGAACCATTACTACAGTGCTAGTGACTAAGCAATTGGCAAGGTGCCAGCCAGCAGGAGCTGTGCAGAATCACCTAATTCCAAGGCTTGAACCTTCCCTAAATGTGCTACATTCGTGCACAATGAGTGTTGGCATGGCTGCATTAAGTCCCCATTGGAAGCAAAAGTTACAGAGTATTAGTGCAGCAGAGCAATTAGACGATAGGAAAAAAGCACAGCCTCACCATAAAATAAACAAAAAAAGATGACCAAGTTTTTTTTTTTTTTTTTAGAGAGATTTGTTTATACCTACTTTATGTGTGTGATGCACACACATCATTATGGAAATACATATGTCAAGCTCTTCCAGTGACTGCAGTACTTTGAGATACTGACCTAAAACAAGTTTGAAGATTCTGAATTTTCTTTGACTTTACTAGCTTCAGGCCTGTTGTAGATTAGTGTCCCAGAAAGTATTAAAGCCAGTACAAGAGAATAACAGCCAGGCAGTTAGCATGTTTAGAATAGTGACACCCAAGGCTGCCTAAATAATTTATCCATGGCAATCTGGTAGATAATAATTTGATGCCCAATGGGGCAACACAAACAGTTCTTTTCCAGGCAAATAGATGATGCCCACTGTAAACAAATAGAAGGCGTATTTATGTATTAATTTGTCATGAAACAACAATTAAAATGCTATGTACACTGGAGGGATGTGTTTGACAGATCAAATGAGTATTACATCTTCAGAGCAGCCATGGAAGAGGCTATGTGTGTCTTCCAAACAGCTGAGCCTGACAGTTACATATGCAGTTAATTAGCCTAATTAAGGAACGGCTCAGGGACAACTGGAAGCTCGAGATTAGCCTGCTTGCCAGAAAATCTGTAAAGCAAATGCATTTAGGCTTGTGCCATTTTCTTGGACCAGATGTCTGAGAAAAAAAATTATTCAACCGCTTCTACACTTGACAAAACTTAAAAGGTAATTCCATCTCAAAATGTTTACAAGTGATACAAAAGTAGGAGAAGAACTTTGTGCACACATACACTACATATGTTCCCCAGAATTCAATCCAGCTACTTCAATCCAGCACAAAAAAATAAATAAAAGGTTTTAACGTTTAGGTGAAAAACTGAAGTTTTTTTGCATTCATTTGCAAATGTATGCACTGCCAACTCAAGGCACCTCTGTAAAGTGTGTAACCTAACTTTAAAACTATCTAAATTTCTAATCAGGAACATATAGTGTGTATATATAGAGCAATGGATAATACAGAGAGTAGACTTATCTTGGAGGTAGCCCTAGTGGAGAAGAGGAGCAGTAAGCTGGACAGGGAGGTGGAAGAAGAGCTTGCTCTGTCCTATCCACACATCGACCTGTTATTGCAGTACTTCTAAAATGGGGTTGGAAAATTCATAAAAAGGCAAGGAGACCTGGATCAAGGAAGAAATGGGAAGAAAAAAAAAAGAAATCGTCCTTTCCAGCTGCAAGCCTGCCCCTCCTGCCAATGACCAGGGAGCTAGGCAGCCTTGACTACTCAGAAACAAATCTTGCACCTCTGTGTGCCAGGCCTTTTATATTTCCTTTTCTCAGAGCCCTGCTTCACTCCCTTCTCTGCCTATGGACAGATGCAGTACATGAAAAAGATGAAGAAGCAATAAGCAGTACTGATGGAGGAATAGGTAGGGTCGGTACTGGGAAATACTATAGGTTGACGTAGGAAGAGTGGTTTTGGAGGAGAAGAGCAGTACAGGGAAAGGCTGGTGGTAGATGGCATAATTCACCAAAATATGTCCAATATTTAATACATTTAATAAAACTAATAATCTTATTATTATTAATTTATTATTTAATAAAAAAAACAAATATCTGTAAAAAAAAAATACTGAAACCTGTAATATAACTGTACAGTAGCATGTGTAACATATATAAAATATATGTATATTATATATTTATATATTAGATATATATATAATATATATAATTATATAAAGATTTCTTTGTAATTGGTCAGTACAGCTATTTTGTATTGAATCCAATACAACATTTTTTGAATTTCCCACCGCTCCTCCCGCCGCCACCAACGCATGCACCAACGTCACCGGTAAACCCAGAGAACTTCTCTGCACAAGCTGGCTGAAGATCAAAGAAAGAAGACATGTCCCGAGGACCTGCAGGGACCAGCAGGACAACTCTGAGTGTGATCTGAGACACTCTGAGACACTCGGGATTACCGCTAGGAGGGTTAATGCAAGGAGGTGTTGCAGGTAAGAAAAGCAGTTGAGGGTGGAAATGGAGGGAACATTAGTAAAAGGGAGGGTTTTGCTAGATAGACCACCACCACCAGTACATGAAATTGCTGGTGATAGATGGAGGCACATTTAATGGATTTTGTGAAAGTTGATGGATTCAGTATTGGTTCATTGTGGATCAGTTCTGGGAAGGGATGAAGGTGGATAGAGGAGCAGTACAAGGAGGTGTGGAGGTGAATGAAGGAGCATTTCAAGAAGGTGCTTAAGAGCAGGGAGGTTGTGGCAGAAGGAGAAGTAGAGTGAGGCACTAAGCAGGTGAAGCAGTACAAGGCTGAAATAGAGGGAAGAACAATGAAGTGTAGTACTCAAGGTCAGGGAGAGGAGCGAAACATAGAGGTAGTGTAAAAATACATGGAGGTGCTAAAAGTCGATTAGTAGCCAGTACATGGGGTTGTGGAATCATAGCACACATCCCACACATGCACAAAAAGTTGACTTGTTGACAATGTGCACATACACAATACATGCCTCATCACACAGAGTTTGTATCTATGCACCTTACCTCCAGCTTCCCATCCTTTGGCTCTCTTCCTCCAGATTTTGCTGCCCTTGATTATGATTATGATCCCCCATGGTTTATCATTCACTGTTTAATTTAAACTGTACTAATACAAATCATACAGATCACACACCAGTAAACTGTTTTTGACTGTTATTTTCAGGTTAAGGACCTGATCTGGTTAGATCTAATTCATTGTTCTATTTTGGAGATGTCCAAATGCTATAAATCACTTGGATTTATTGCAGATCTGTGATTTAACAAAAGATTACCTAGTCAAAGTTGTATGCTGTACTTTTTTTATGTTTCTTTGCTTGCTATCCCTAGACAGCTGATTTCAGATAAATATGTTTAAACAGTATCCTAAAGAATGTACCTTTGTCTAGAATTCCTCCTAAAAATAGCAGTGTGCTTTCTTCTATGTGAGGGCGCCTATGTGTCCCTTTGCTTACATTTTCATAGCTGTAAATCTGCATTCTGGGATCAGAGGCACCACTGCCACTGCAAATATTTGGGTTTAGATTTGGTGATATAACTTCTGTACCTTTCAGTGTTCTCCTTGCTGGGAGATTGGACATAAGGAAGCAAAGCCCTGTCTCTACAAACCTGGTAGAGGCAGCTTCTTAAAAGTGTAAGTGAACTCTGGAGCCCTATATGCACTCTTACTTGACATTATAGTAAATCAGATTTACAGACTGATGCCTGACTGATGTTAAATGTAAAACAATGGCACAAAATTCACTTTTATGCAGCGGGAGATGAATTGCTGTGTTGTTAATACTCTGAACATGTTGGGATGAAGTGCAGATTGTGTGTTTTTCATATTTTGCTTTATACTGCACAGTTGGTACATTTTCATAGTACGATGGATCTGCAATTATTTGGTCAGATGATCACTTGAATATATTTACTGCCTCTAGAGACTAAGTCATATTGCATTTATACAAAACTGAATATTAAAATAAAGTTGTATCAGACTCAGTAAGTGGAGACCATTTAACTCATTCTTCTTCCTACAAGGAAGTATCTTCGACAGCAAATGGTCCATCGAAAGAGCTGGGAACTCCTAAATACCTAAAATTGTATTATAATGATTTCTGGAAGTTTTACCATCATTACAACAACTTGGCAATATCTGCAGGGGAAGAGCTAAGTATTAAAGCATCTACATTAACTTCCTGTCCTAATATAAAGACATCCTTCCATGGTAAGATGCTTTGTCAATGCACTGGGCTGGATTTATTAAAGCTCTCCACAACTGGAGAAATAAGTCCATCATGGGTGAAACTGGGTTATTCAGAAATCCTGGATTAGATCAGGTCCAGAATGAACAACTGTAAGGCACAGGTCAGTACCAGTAATCCCCAGACACCAGTCCCCCAATCTATAGCCGCAGACTTCGCCAATAGCAGCCCCCGCTCAGCCTTGGGAGATTGGTTGCGTCTCCCAGCACTTGGTAGCCCCCTTGACTTGGTGCGCAAGGAATGGTGTCTGGAGATAGGCCGGCAGTTGACCCGGAGCCCACAATACAGAGTACATAATGTCAGGAAATCCAAAAACAAGCCAAGGTCAAAAACACCAGAGATCAGTCCACCAAGCGAAGTTCAAAGGGAAAGGCAAACACAGAGTCGGGGTCACAAGCAGAGCTCGGTCCAGGCAGAGTTCAATGGATAGTCAGGAACTGACACAGGTCAGTAACAGAGAATACTCAAAAAAAAATCCAACACAGGTAAACCCAGCAAACGCTATAACAGGCACATCGGACAGGGAGCAGAGAGGCTATAGAGCCCCAGGAGCCATTGACAGCATGGGATTACTTAGGAACCACTCAGCTAATCAACTGCACACAGCTCCAATTCCCCTCAGCTATGTGGCCTAGTGCAGAGGAAAACCCCAGTACCGGGATGCTGCAACCCCCAGGGCACTGATCCTGAAACCCCAGTGCTACCGCAAGCGCAGCCGTCGGAGGAAATAGGCATCGCACGCCCTCCTGCGGTTGGGACATCGCCTGGGATCCTAAGCCCAGAGAGCGCCTCCTAACATTACTCTCCTCTTGAGGAGGGGCCACCGAACCCTCCACTTGTGGTTTTTCAAGGTTTTTATTTTGAAACTTCCTAATTATCTCCTCTGCATGAACTTGATGTACTGGAGCTGCTTTCCTCTGGACCGTAACCTTTTCAATCTATCAAATACTGGAGAGAATTCTGTAGCCAATGAGAATCCAAATAATAGCAAATGATTTTAGGAAATCCATTCCTGGTTTGCTGGATCACCAATGATAATTTGATCACACATGAACATTTATAAATCAGACTTGTGCTCCCAATGACCAGTCCTCCCAAGTTTGAGTGACTGTAGCTATAGACAATGGGTATCAAGTTATGTCAGTTATCTCTATATCTCTAGTTACAGCCTGAGAATGCTTCAGAGGTCTCCATGAATCAAAAGAGCTTCTGGAACCGATAATGTTGGAAACCATCATAATCTTTTTAGGTTTCCCTTGGAGATGAGGGAGAAGAGAAAAGTAAATGGTCGTGGTCACAGATAATAGAACCAAAAATGGTATTTTCACACATTTTTTCATGACTTAAACTTCAGATATTGTACTTTAAATTTGACTATACAAATACAATAATTATAAAGGAGACAGAGACACTTTAAGGAGAAAATTTGAGAATGAGAAATATTTTTTCTGTCTTGGAATATGTAAACCTATTTAAATCATCTTATGATCCATAGGTGCCTGCCATACAGCACAACCTGATATTCACCTCTACTGCCTGAACAATGAATCATGGTCAAAACACATATCCACCAAATGTTTTTGGACAATAAAAGCGTAGCCTAAGACTTTTGAACAATTTTTCTGATGTCTCCTTATGTCAGAATTTGCCTGCCTAAACATTTTGAATGCCAACAAATCCCTATTGGCTTCTAGCACTGGCCCTTCTTCTCTGGTCTAAACACTGCACTGCAGAATAATAATGAAGCCTGATAATCATCAGAGATCCCAGTCATTATAATTACATGTAATACAAATTAATGAATGCATAACTTGTCCAGCTTTAAAATGTCAATTTTGTTATTATGGACAGATGGTATTTTCCTGCATTTGTAATCCTTTTTTTCTTTTCCATGTTGTGGGAGCTGAGATGGCTGGACATAGGCTTGCCCCCAGGGCTAGGTTATTGAAACAGCACAGAGACCTCCAGGGCACTTTTATTCATGCTTTAATGACCTGCGTTTGATGTTCACATCAAACACTGATCTGTATATTCCTATTTAACTCAATGGTGAATATGAATGACATTTCTGAGTACCACCTTTGGATAAGGCCATTGCTATTGAGAGTTGGCTTTAGAGGCAAAACAGATCAAACAGCTTTTTGCTGCATGTGTCAGTCAATCAAATGAATTTGAGCAGTTCTGTGTTCAAATGTAAAAAGGTAGCATTTATCAACAGCAGCCATGTACACAAAGACATGAATATTTGAATCCTACTTTTACATATCTGTATGTAAAAGGCACATTCAGTGCCAACTAGCCCTCTGGTTAGGATAATGTAACCTATTTAACTAACTTTTACCCTTAAATCAATTGCCCAGGGATGGCCACTCCAGAAAAAGATGGATTTTTAAAGATCATTTAGGGTATCACCAAACGTTGCTACAAGGGGCAGCATTCATCCAGCCAAATATTCTTCCACTAACAGACTCAGTTATAAAAAAGGTTTCCTGCTTGTTACTCTGTTAGCCACACCTCACTGGTCTTCATTGTTGATGTCTCTGCACGACTTGCATTTTCATTGGTGAAATTTTGTACTGTGTACTTTACCAAAATAGGGTAAATGATTGCCCTACACTTCTAGGAGGGGGTTCTAAAGACATGATGTCAAAACAATAGGAGAAAAGTTCAAAACTAACTCCAGAAAATTTTATTTTACCACAAAAGTAGGGGTTTCATACAAAAGACTTTTAAGGTAGTGAATCAGTCGAGTTCTTGACCTGACCCAATTTATGCATAATTTGGAGAAAAACAATGTTTTATATCATTAAGAGTTGATTTTTAGGATTTTAGTTTTACTTTTATTTTTCCCCCCTTGATCATTGACAGCCATGCCATTACAAAATATGAAATGTTTTATTTTTGAAATCTGGACCATCATGAAGTTTCTGTTCCCGCAGAATAGAAAACTCCAAAGGAAATCTCTCTGTGTATGACACATACATTGTGTGACAAAAGCCCACCATACTCAACTGTGAAGAAGTGGTGTGTTAAACTTCATTGGGGACATTTTGAGACCAGAAATGCAGCAGGATCTGGTAGGTGTTCAATAGTGTCAACAGCTAAAATTGTTGACCATGTCGATGATCAGGAAAATGCATGTCCATAGTTGTTGTTTGGAAGAGCCAAACAGCTTTTGCATAAAACAGTGAAGGCTAAGTTATGAAAAAGTTTATGGTTCCTGCAAAACAATGCACCTTTCACAAGGCTGGCAAGACAATTGACTTTCAAAGCATTTGGGGTTTGATTGCATAGACCAATATGCAAAAATTGATTGCATATTCCAAAAATGAGCAGACTTATTGGGCCAGTTGGTTTTAGTTCAGCCATCACTCTCCTGTTTCTCTATTTCTGGGGACAAAGGCAACAAAACAAAATGTAACACTTCTCTTTATCAAAACTTTTAACAAAGCAAAAGCTGGGCTCCAGCTGGGCTATGGCTTTACATTTTTTGTTATGATTAAACTGGGTTTAGGTCCTTTTTCTTAATAATGGAGCCTTATGACAAGTGCATCCAATCAAAGAGGAAACGGTGAGTCCTCTTGAGCAGTTAGAAGATAAGTACGGGCTCATATTGGTGACTATTGGATTTCTGAATCAGAAGCTGTCTCAGCCATAATACCAACCAATTTACTTCAAAGCTGAAGACAAGGTCAGTCTGGGACAGGCCATGGTGTATTCATTGTGAAAACTTTTCACACATGACATTCTAGATAAACCTTAAAAACTTGAGATGACTGTAAGTCTGTAAAATGTTTGAAGCAAGTTTCTTTATTCTTTAGTGTGCTGTGACAGCTGTGTTTTGAACCAGAAAGACTTTCTGTGCTGAAATCCTGAATTTTTTTATCTACACCAACAGGTGTACTATTAGATGGAAGATTGACAATTCAGGTGCTAGGGAGCTATAGACCCCACATGCCTTAAAAGCCAGCAGGTCATTTGAAAGGATCAGCCTAACTAAAAGTGAGTTTTTTTATAGGTGTAGCTTGCTGGTTTATGTCAGCCCATGGCTTCTTATCATGTGTTAGATACTCCAAAAGTGAGATCTCACTGTCATAATTTTTGACCTTGTTACTTCCTAACTTTATTATATCTACTTGTTTTTGATTCCGTGTCCCGTTGCATTCTCCATAATAAAAATGGAATCCAGCAGATTAAAAAAATAAAAGAGACTATTTTCTGATTTAATTAGTGCCACTTTTCTTTTAATACATTTTTATAGTAAACAAAAAGTATACATTTTATTGTGTAATTATTTTCTGAATTAAAATGGCATTAAATTGTGATTTTAGTATAAAGAATTGCAAAGTAAAATAGAAATAATTTATTTAAAAATAATAGGTAAGTTGGAAAATACTAGTACAGGAGTAGGGCTGATTAGAATAAACTATACGTTTAATTTAATCAAATAGGTTTGAATAAAACAATAAAAAAAACACATTTCTTTATGTGTTAAGTTGTTTTAGGGCATGTTCAGATCCAGGAACAAACTTTTCAGGATAGCCTGTCTGCCATCTATACCAAAGCACTGATTCTTAAAAAACAAGGATTGCAAATTTGTGGACAGCCAGAACCAGTTCTAAGCCACTTACTGTTACTCACAATCTATTCTCCAGTCAACTGCAATGGTAAATGCTAGAGAAAGTGGTAGACTGCAAACTATTGTCCAGTCTGAACATGGTTTAACTGACATCATAGGCAGATCAGGGTTTATCCCTTTGATAGACTGTTAAATGTAACAAAGAGATACCAAAGTAACAATGTTACACATTTGCATTTTTTCAGCGTGCAGTCTTTTCTCGTTGGAAAGGATCGTGAAAGATCCTTTCCAACGAGAAAAATTGCAGGTGTGTACGCAGCTTAAGGAGAGACAGATAAAGTAAACTAAGCCACAAGCCCTGCCTGTAGCACAATTATGAACACAAATCAGACCATGAAGGGTCTGACTTTGGAAATGGTCAAATGACCTGACAAAAATAAAAAACAGTATTTCTTAGGCTGCATACACACATGCAATAATTGTCGTTGGAAAGGATCTTTCACAATTACAAACGACTGCCTGATGCATGAACGAGTGCTGTACATACATACACTGTTCTGCTCTATGGAGAGGGGATTCGCCAAGACGGTCGTTCAGACGATGAACAATGGGCCAGATTCTTGTCCGATATCGGCCCTAAGCAGAATATATCGGACGAGAACCATTGCACGTGTGTACGTAGCCTTATACTTTGTTTCCTGATTGTATGATTTGCTCTGTTTAACAATTCACAACCAATGTGGCTTTATCTAAGGAAAAGTATTTCACCTTTTAGGATCAATATTGCTTTAAATTTCAGTTTGTTTAAAGCTAAAGATTAAAAGAAGACGTTGGAGATAACTGTTGTACTACAAATGAATGTGCTACTGAAAATACAGTTTGGAACATTTTGTTTTTACATCTGAAAGGTTAACCCATATCCTCATGTATCCTCTTTCCTTTAATAGTGTTATATAAAGAACACTAATTTAAAAACTAAGTGCCCTGCAGCCTAATTGGTTGAAAATGAAGCTTTTATGATGGCTAATTGACAAGTTTTGAGCTTGCCTAAAGATCTTCCCACACATCAGAAACGAGCGTGAATTCTATTGTTAGGCTTTGAAGAATTAAAAATGCAATTAGAGAAGAGAAATTTGGGTCACCACTGAAAGAATACATAGAGAAGCACAATCAAATCCACATGACCAGGGCTGTTACACATAATTGTGGTCTCTAGTTTCTAGTCAGGGGGTGGTAGGGATTGTTCAAATCCTTTTGTTGGAGTAATATCACTATACACCACCACTATGTTCAAATACACACAACCCTATGCTCAAATACAAACTTGTGTTGTGGTGCCACAAACTTAACGTTGAACTAATACTAATAACAATAAAATTAATAAAGGGGTTTTAAAGGCATCAGTCATACTTGGTCAACAAAATGTAATCGACTTGATTACATATAAAAAAAACACATTTTCTTGGTAGATCACAGCAATTTAGCTATGTTATCACATATATTACCATTGGTACAAACATTTTCAATAATATCCTAATGTACATTTTGCACGATTAATTATACTCACCTCCAACTCAACACGTTTCATGGTAATAGAGCTGCATCTTCAGGAACATGCTGAATGGAGGAATCATGCACCTTCTAAACTATAATATTCTGACATTAGTAACATATGTCCCATACATACAGTACATAATAATGCCACTTAAAAACTTTCAGTAGTGAAATACCATAAGTTGACATCACAACTGTCCCATCAGCTTGTCCCATGTAGAAGGTGATTAAGGGCAACAAATGGAGTGAGGGAGCCTGAACGGACCAAGATGCCAACTCTGCCAATCTAAGAATGTCTACAACATATAAATGTATCTTAGATGATCGCCATTAGATAAGCCCTACCCCAGACCTATTGCCATCTCAAATCCAAAAAAGTAATACTAAAGTGACAAATCTTATGGGCAAATGTGGCGGTAAAAAAATGGGAAATCTAATTTCCTTATGATTACCACAGTATTATGAGCAGTTGAATTTTTTTTTTTTTTTTGGAAAAGTAAACAACCTCACCTGTCTGATTGCAGTTTTAAATTAAGCTCACCTTTACCTGTTCCATCATGAGCACCGCCATCTTCCTTTATTATTATTACTATTTTGATTGGCTGGGCTGGGATGACATAACTCCTGTGCATTGAACTTCATTCTGTACCAATGGCCCCAATAAACTATTTAATTACTTTTCATTCCATTTTCAATTCTAATGTATCCTATTGCTTTTTCACAAGTGATTGCTTAAAATTATGAAAAGATGGTCTAGAAATGTACTGCACCAAAGACTCAGGCTTTCATTTTTCCCAGCATGCATTTTAATGTAGCAGGAATAAAGGGCTCTGAATTAAAATGCAAACCTTTACTTAGAGCTGAACCATTCCGCTACGCTGCATAAAATTTGCATTTATGTGATATTCTGTTAAGCAGCATACCTTAGTGGGTATGTTTTTAAGTAAATATTTGAAGATGTGCAAATTATGTAAAAGTTGCGCAGGAGGGAGATTGCAATAAACAAATTTGATTTCTACTTTTCTTACTTTTTCTTTCTATGAAATTTCAAGGAAATAAATATATGTATCTAAATCTGCTACTAAATCCCTATCTGTTCAAAAAAATAAAGTAAAATATATATATAATATATTTGGGTAGTCTGCAAATATTAAAATGCCTAAGCTGTGAGAAAAAACATTTTGGGGTGGTTATATGTGAATAGGGTCAGTGGTTTATTTTTTTACTTTCTTTAAATGGTATCATAAGCAGATAAATGGTCAATTCAACCAGGGTTCTTCCAGAGGTTGTTAGGGGTTCCTTGAACTGCTGCTGATTGACTTCCCATTTTAGGATGCCTGCAAAGTTCTGGGGTCAACAACATTTTGTAGAGCCAACTGCTTGACTCCAATGGCGTTTTTAATTGTCTATACTGTTGGTATTCATCAACCACTGGGAGAGGTTCATTACAGTCCACCTGACCAGCAAATAAATAAATCCTGTATGTGTAACACAGCCTTCCTGATCCTCTGCAGAAACGTTTTGTTCCACATATCTATGGTATATGAGTCAGTCCAAGGGCTGAAATCAAGGCCAATCTCATTCTGGGTTCCCTATGCTAGCAGACAAGGCATACATTTCCTTCAAATGGCATGAATCCACATTGAGGCATATATCTGGATGACCAAAAAGGTGGCAAATCAACCTATCTGAAGGGCCTTAGTCCCTAAACTTGGTGGGAACCAGAACACATTAGGGAGGTGTTACCACTCTGCCTGCAAATCATCAGTCCTGCGGCTTGCAGCATCCTCAGCCTTCCTTTAGCTGTGCAGAGAAGTGTTTTTCTCAGCACCCCCTGCACTTACTCTGAGGCTGTGCAGTTAAAGGGGATTTTGGAGTATGTGCAGCAGCCACTGAACAGAGTAGCATGAGCAAAGTTGCTTTGCTATACTTTGCCACATTGAGCTCTGCCTGACCTCAATTGTACTGGCTTGCCACCCGCTCTGTGCATGTACTTAAACTATGCATGCCTGCTGCCTGCCTTGACTCCTGCTTGGACCTGAACTATGCTTGCTTGCAGCCTGCCCAGACCTTAACCTGTCTAGACCTTGCCTCTCACTGGCCCAGTACCTGATTTTGACTGTCCCTACACAATCCCGCTATTCCACTCACCCCTAATGGGGAGAGCACGAGGGCCATGACCTGGTCTTTTCCCTAGGACAAAGTAGTCAGGAGGCCAATAGGGCCTGCCCATTAATCCTTGCGGGGTCCTCTGGTGAAGACCCCCACTAGGGGTTAGTGGAATAAAGGGATTCATGGTCAAGGAGAGGCATGGTCTAGACAGACTGAGGTCTGGGCAGGGGTCAAGCAAGTGTAGTTCAGGAAATATATACAAAGCCAAGAAATATATTCAAATACAATCAATACAATACAATATGAGAGTCACTTAGGCTACCTACACACTTGCAATGCTTCTCGTCCGATAATTGTCTCAGAGCGGATATCGGACGAGAATCTGGCATGTGTACAGCGCCCGTCTTCCATCTTCCTGGTGGATCCACGGACAATGGATAATGAATTATCACAATGAAAGCAAAGGGGGAGAGAGCGCAGCAGGGTGCCGCTCCATTGTTCTCCTCCTCTCCTTTCCATAGAGCAGAATGGTGCTGTATGTACAACACTCGTTCATGCATCGTGCAGTCCTTAGTTAAAAATATTGCACGTGTGTACCCAGCTTTAGACTCCACGCCCCAGGTAAAGGACTTCCCACTTGCCAGAGGGCAGCCCTAAAAGAATGCCATAAAGAGAATCTTTCTGTGTAACTGCATACACCAACTGATTCGAAAAGAAAAGGTTGCTTTCTCAAAGTAGCTTTTTTTTTATACTTTATATATATATCAAATGTGGAAAGAACTCCTGCTAAGGCGTACTTTGATCAATGACTGATTTGTCCCAGTTGACTTTGCCAGATGCCACAGAGATTTCCCATGTTGGACCCCCTCAGTCATCAGGAATAATCTAGAGTTTCACTTTACCTTGGCCTTTGTGTGCAGAAGTCTAGAAATGTTGACTGTCAAAGTTTGCCAGAACTCAGTTTAGTTAAGCCCAATGCTATTAAAACCAGCTTCTGTATTAAGTGTGTCTGGCTTTCAGCGAATGTGAATCCAATAAAAAGCCATTTAAATGTAAAATCCCAGGGATATATTGTCACACCACAGACCCAGACAAAAGCCATTAGGTACAGTGATTATGTTCACATGGCCTTGAATCCAAAGCCGATGATGAGCTGAAAGAGCAGGTATTAGTCAAACACAATTGGAGCGTGTGTGATAAAATGAAGCCTGCATGCACCCACGTGTGGAACGAGGGCAAGATCAAGTATAAAAATCAGAATGCAGAAAAAAACTTTTGCAGGCACAGTAAAGTATGCTGATATAATTGTACTGGTATGGCAGCAAAAGATGTATAGATTGCTTTCCAGGAAATATATGCAAAGGTGTTAAATCAATACAATACAATAGATGAGACTTATGAAATGAGACTTATGAAACTCAATGTACCTGATCCCTAAGTCCCTAACACAAATAGTAAAGAAGTGCTCGGGTAAATCTGATCGAATCACACTGTGTGGGAGCACAGTAGACTATCCACATAATTGATAGACTTCTAGAAGGAAAATAAAACCTTTTGTCTACTGAGAGTGGATTGTGTAGGCGTTAACAGATTAAGTAGGATGTGAACTTTAAAAGCAATTCTTGTTGCCAGCGGTTATAGAAATGTGAACATATAAACATTACACTGTTGTATATTATGAGCGAAAACTCTGGTCTGTCCTCAAAGTCTTATTTTTCCCTCATTAGGTGCGGCCATATTGCAACCCATACAGCACAGAGAGGGGCCAATTTACCAATCACAGTCCACAATTCAACACCTCTGCAGTCCCTAAGACAGGCATGTGCCACTGCATGTGTCAATGGATCTTAGTGGTCATTGTAGAATAGTTATGTCCCTTTTCAGATATGGAGTGGAAAACTGCATGGTAATCCACTTCCAGGCACATAACAAACAAGTCCTTTGGACCTAGTAGCTGTAAACCCCACAACAGGTCAATGGATTTCCCCTTGAGTTTGAAGTGTTGGTCCAGCTCTTCCAATGAAACGGCCAGGAAAAACATGTCATCTCCCGGGACCGAGCCATAACCCCAATGCAACCTCAGTGCAGACTCACAAATTGTTTCCTAACTGCTCCCATTAAGTTAAATGGTAGTGGCTGAGCATTCTGTGGAACGCTGAAGTCTGAAAGGGTTGGAGATAAAGGTTTAGCTGACAGTCAAAATTTACATATCAGCTTCAGCTCTGTTTTGTTTGCTTATGAGGTATCTTATAAGGAAAGGAGTGTTTAAAAAAAAAAGCTTATGGGGTGTAATATACAGGTACTGCTATATTTACATAAGTGCAGGGTTGGTGGTGATTGGAGGCATCATAAATACCAGGACTGGAATAGTAGGTGGTAGCATTTTGTCTGCACCATATATAGGAAAGTGGTGGCCCTATGTCTGGTTCTGAGGGGTTTGACAGCACAGACTCCAAAAAAAACTGTGCATATTGCATGCAAATAAGGCTGGATATTACAGGTAACCCCTTACCACCACCACCCTACATACAGGCTCAGCAGATACAGATGCCCATACAGCCATTAGTCATGGGTGCTAGGCTTGGTTTTGGGGACCAGGGAAAATCTTGGACAGGGAATGATGCAAGGCTGTTTCTTTCTGTCACCAAGCTTCTCCCACATTTTAAAAAGTTAAAGAATAGTTTCATTCAAAGATGATGATTTATTTTGGATGGAGTATGGACAAGGTTGGATTCCCCTCCAGGACTTACCTCCAGGACTTTCAAAGTGAGCTACTTCTCTTGGTATACTTAAAGTAGATTGTTTACCTCTCAACTACTACATTAAAAACAAACAAAAAGTAAAATTAACAACAGTTTATGTTTAACTTTGAGCCTCTACAGGTTTTCTTTCAAAGATGAACAGTGATTCAACAGCGTCCCATGTCACATGACTATGGTTGGTAAATAGGGGTTATTAGTTACAGGTCAGAGAATTCATCTGCCTGGTCATTAGATGTTTTAATGTTAATGTATATATTATGCAATCTTCTTTTTATGATATTTCAAGTCAAAATATCAGTAAATATTACAATTTATTTAAAACCATTCTTGTGATCGACTACAAATATTTAGTGTATTAACCATGTTTGATAATTGATCAAAATTGTGATTTTAACGTTATATCTAAACATAACATTGATCGTAACACGAAAAGTGATTTTGATTTTGATTTCAATATGATGGGTACCCAACGGCCAAAAAGGAAAAAAATCTTGCCTTGCTAATTTTTTATCGACATTCTCTTTATATCAAACGTATATATTATCATAATTGGACTTGTAAACTATTTAATTGAAAATATATTTAATGTATGGCTAGCCTCACACATACTCCAACTCCAACAACAACTTATTACCTTCTTTTTATCTGCTCCCCCTTCTTCTTCCTCAGTAACTGGCCTTTCATTTATTATTTTCTCTAACTCTTCACCTCAATCTCTTCTTTACACTTCCAGAATAGCAGCTTCTGCTGTATTTTAGGAATGCTAGTTCTGCAACTTTTACGCAGCCAGCATTTCAGACATGTTCCCATCTCCTCCAGCCATTTATATAAGAAGTCTTGGTTGTGTGTTTTCTGAATGACCAGGAGAAGAGGGAAGGAGGGACACAGTACTAGGTGCATGAGCAATGGAGAAGAAGGAATTTAGAAGTTCCAGAAATACCTGATTCAGGGATGTAAAGAAAAGATTTGTAAGCTTTAGAGAAAGCACTGATATAAAATGTTTCTAAAGGAAATGGGAGGGGAGAGAGAAGATGGATAGAAGGTAAGACGTTTCTTCCCAGAGTTCAGCTTTATTACATGTAGGGACTCCAAGCTTCCACTTACCTGTACTCATTCAGGGACGGGCATTGCACTTTCCTCGGCTCCTCTTCTGGGTGTTAGACTTTTGGCCATCTTGATTGGTTAGGACAGGATGACATACCTCCCGCACATGCGTGTGTGCCCTTCATTCAGTCCTGGCAGCCCAAGCTTCAGTCAGTCCCAGTTACGCATGTGCATCTCAGTGTTTCTTACATACATTTTCTGTCCCTTCTGCAATAAAAACCCTGTCTCTCCACAATTTTTTAATGCAGAAATTTAGTTCCCCTTAAAGCAGACTTATCATCTGTGAGATCGCCCGTAGCAATGGGGTCAGAAGACAGCAGTGAGTCAGAAAGCCGACTTCAAAGTTGCAGTAGCAACACCTTCCTCAACATGCTCCGGTTTGCTGGATCACCCAGCTTTACTGATGAAAGTATATCCTCTCCAGTCTTGGAGAGCTTTAATAAAGCAGGCCCTTAGAAGTAACATGAAAATCTTAGCTAGAAAGACTGATAGCCCCATAGGGTATCAGATAGTGCAGAGAGTTTGGGCATGTTCACATGGACGGTCTTGTTCAACTGCTACTCTGAACACATTCCTCAGCACAAGCCTACCATGTGTCTTCAGAAATAGTGAATTGGCACTTATATTTGTTTTAGAGGTGCATAGGCTCAATGGGTTGATGCAGGGTAGGTGTTCTGAGCTTACAATAACAACATATAGAAGACATGTATTATCTCCAGAACTTTTTACATAATTTTTGGTGGTTGCAAAATAAAATTCTGCTTTCTCAATTGTAACGCATCTGGTTCTTTGCAATTTGAGGCCAAACATTTCCATTTCCATTGGTTATGGCTGTTTTCACCACTTTTGTCAAATTCCTGATGTACTACAGTGGACTGTATTGTTTGTATTGGAATAAAGTAGGGGAGAATACAAAATTGGGATAGTTGCAGTACAAGTTAACCTAGGATAAATGTTTAATAATAATTATCGTTGACGACTAACGACTGTTTGTCCGATAATCGTTAACAAAAAATGTGCACAATGATGCCGATCAACAAGGATTGTCGCTGGAAATGAACAACCGTCCCCGTGGATCTGATTGGGCGACGATTGTTTGCAATCTATTGTGTGTATGTTCGTGTAGTGATCACGGATGTTTCTGCAGTCCACTTTCTCGTTTACATGTCCCTTCCTACATCTTTCAAACGATCGTATCTAGCGTGTGTACATTATTGGTGGATTATATTTGAACGATCGTATCGTTACAGCATGTACAGAATTGTGCACAATACGATCGTTCAAAATATTCCCACATGAGATATGCCCTTTTGTCAAATTCCTGATGTACTACAGTGGACTGTATTGTTTGTATTGGAATATATAGTACAGCTGTCTGTGTCTCTATTGCGAATTGTTCCCCTGAAATCTCTCCAAATAGGACATGAACCAAAACACATGTTCAGAAAAGTAGGGAATAATACAAAATTGGGATAGTTACAGTACAAGTTAACCTAGGATAAATTTACTGCTAATGAGGGAGGAAAGAAGGAACCACGTAAGACAAAATGTAAGCAGCTTAGACTCTCAATCACCATTTTTGGGTTCCTCCAGAGCAGTCGTCGCCAACCTCCCTGACCTCACTGACCACTAAATCCAGGGAACCTAATGCGCCCATGGGCTGGGAGCCATATGTCACTCAAAGGGGAAGGAACTTCCCCGAGAGTGACCTCATGATGCCAGAACCTGCCCACTCTCCCATCGCAGGCTCAGACCTGCTTGCTAAAACCTGGGGGGGACAATAGCGCAGGGCTATGGACACAACAATAATTGTGTCCATACTGGGGACATGATCAATGGGGTCAAGAGAAGGACCCCACTGGGGGCACACCAGACAGAGCCGCAGACCACCAACATTTTCTCCCAGACCACCAGTTGGTGACCACTACTCCAGAGGTTGCTAGGACCTCTTGAACCACAAGAACATTAGATCTCTCAGAATGTTCAGTGAGTTGTCTATATATTAATTATAGCAGGGGGATCCCTAAGATCTGAAAGATTCAATTTCAGGGGTTCACTAATGTTAAAAAAGTTAAGAAAGGCTGAGATTGTAAAAATTGCATTTGTTGCTAATGTTTTTTTTTTTTTTGTTTTTTTTTTAGGAAAAAGGTCATAAAGACATTTTTTCCTAAACATTTTGAACCCAAACCTGAATACACTGTACACGGCTGGGGCTGCAGAGATGGCCATTCAATAAGCTCTGGTTTTTGAATCCCAAATTCCTTTAGTAGAGGTGCAGCTTATGCAAGTTATTAGTATATCCCATTCCTTGACTGTTTTCGACAGGAGCTCCCTTTTATTTATGGGCACCAATACCAACCCAAAGATTGATGAACAGCCTATTATATATATTGTTTGACACTTTTTGTTTCATGGTCTCTGTTGCTTCCTTTTGTTCAATATTCCCCTATTCAGAATTGATCAGTGATTTCGGAGATATATACACCAATATATCCCTTTTCTGAAAGTTGTGGAATGGTGGGAGTTGGTAAGCTAGGTGGTTTGTGACCTGTGGTGCTATCAGGTCAAATGCACAGGAAGTGAATTATTATCTTTCCAAGGGGTTATAGATAAAATAATAATCTGATAAAAAAGAAACTCTATCAAAAAAGTGTAGCTGGAGAAATCACAGCTTTGCTTGATAGATAGAAAAAATATCCCCTCTGTCATTACTGAAAACTATTACTTTTACAAGAAGTGAGATAAAAGTTCCCCATGGGATCTCAGACAGTGATAACAACCTGATAAACATTTTAACTCTTACTGATTTGATCTAAAATAAATATATTTGTCAGTCTGCATAATTATTGTTCTGCAAGTAAGGCTGCGTACACAGGTATAATTATTCTTGGAAATGAAGGACTAATGACCGTTTGTCCGATAATCGCTAACAAAAAAAGTGCACAACGACACCGATGAACAAGGATTGTCGCTGGAAATGAACAACCGTCCCCGTGGATCTGATTGGGCGACGATTGTTCGCAATCTATTGTGTGTATGGTCGTTCGGTGATCGCGGATGGTTCTGCAGTACACTCTGTCCTTTACATGTCACTTCCTGCATCTTTCAAACGATCGTATCTAGCGTGTATACATTATTGGTGGATTATATTTGAACGATCGTATCGTTACAGCATGTACAGAATTGTGCAGAATAGGATCGTTCAGAATAATCTGTCGTTAGTTGTTCGTTTTCTAACGACAATTATTGCACGTGTGTTCCTAGCTTAAGTAAAGATGATCCAGAGGTCATTAGCTTCTCTCGTCATTTATTACATATGCCACTGGTTACTATGCTTGCAGCATTTAATTAAACAATTTTTTTTTGCGGCAAAATGGAACACATTATTTCTTTTGGTGTTCTTAAGAGCTGACCTGTTCTTCTGCATCTCCATTGTACGTTACCCTTAAAAGAAGTTTTCAGCTTGCAGAGGGCCCTTTTGTTATGCCGAGAGATGTGGGTCACTGCCTTGGATCTGCGCTGCACAGAGCTGTCAGAGCCCCATTGAGAGCATTCCCAAAGCTACTTGGCAGTTTTCTTTCAAAAGCATCTCTAGCTTCTGAAAAATTCATTGACATTGTAGTCGTGCTTAGCATTCTGTTTATATAATTGTTCTGGCTGGTCAGGCTTTAGAAAAGCCACTGGAGTTTTTCATTGCAAAGTGGTGTATGGACAGATTGTTACATTATAACAATCTTTCCAGCCAATCATACTCAGGCTTCCAGACAAATACACATTGGCCCTGATTTATTAAAGTTCTCCAGGGCTGAAGAGAATAAACTTTCATCAGTAAAGCTGGGTGATCCAGAAAATCTGGAATGGATATCTTAAAAGTCATTTCTAGCTATGCTATTGCTAGCAAATGTTTTCAATATTGGGTCAGATCCATTCTAGGTTTGCTGGATCACCCAGCTTCACTGCTGAAATTGTATTCTCTCCAGCCTTAGAGAATTTTAATAAATCAGGGCCATTGCCTGGTTCTAATCTTGCCAATGTCAGTGCAAGCATTGGGGACATTGAGGATAGGCCATATGCTGCCATCAATGAATAATTGAGGTGAGGCATCTGTTTACCCTAATGAACTTTTGCCTTTCTGGTCTGAATCCTGGCAGGATCTTGGAGGCAGGCAGCAACATTTTTCTTTGCATGTCAGCAAGCTGGCAACTCAATAGGAAAGAGTAGGTAGGTTGTAGCTTCAGGTTAGCAAGTTACACTAATTTTACTTAGAGCATTCAGAGATTCAGCTTACACTTTTTATATTGTTAAAACATACAAAAACAGTGCAAAAACAATTACTGAAAAATAAGGACTAATCAAATAATAATTACAGAACTATAGCATAAAATAAAAGGGGAAAACTGTGAAATAATAATTAGATAGAGTTGGTTTTCCTTGGTCCAGGTTTCTGTGTACAGTCCAAGTTTTTAGTCGGAGTCACTGGGCTCCCTGCAGTGCTCAATGTGTCCGTGCCGTTGTCCTTAGCAACAAGATGGTATATGTAAGAGCTCCCTCTGCTGGACATACATGGCTTTTTCTATGCTAACAACAGAGGTGGGACTAATAGGACCATTCATTGATGGCAGGGTGGGGGCTGTCTAAGGGGCATAGATTGGGATGTTTGTAGACACTCCCAAGAAGCCCTTGTTCTAGCTAATATTAATAATTCCATAAGTGCAGGTTTTATGACATACCAACCCCCATATTATTAATCACAACAATATACAGAGTTCACAGAGACCAAACTAGGCATGTCCGGGACTTATGGTTCACCAGAGTAGGATAACTATGGGTTCCAGGCTTTCCTGAGGCCTAGGAGAATAGTTCTTGCTCCCAAAATGCTCACCATAACGATCCAACTACAAATCAGCCAACTACTATTTTATACAGAATAGTATATTAGAAACATAAAGCTTATTAATGAACAGGTTTCAGCTCAGAGCACAATCTGAGACACTGTCTACCTGTATCTGAATCTAGGAGTCTTACAGACACAGAGACAATTTCCAAACAAAGGCATTTTAAAAGAAGACAATTTATATATAATATATTATTCTGTTTTTTTTGAGTGTTGACAACTTATACATTCCAAACCCAATCTATTGGTTTACCCAATTCCATGTCGCTGGAATTTCCTCAGAAACAGCACATTTCTCCAAAAATACAAGGGAGTTTTGAGACAAATTCAAAATATGAAGTGCTATATATCTTTAAAATTGGTCCAAAATTGCACTCTATGGTAATAGTCAGAATGCCTCATAACGTGCCTTGACACGTGCTGCTCATCAATATGCATTTCTATCCGTTATTTTATATATTATTATAATTTATATAATATATATGTGTATATATATTATTTTATATATATTATACATTATTGTAAGTTACGATGCGTGTCTTAACATGTATCAATCACGACGATTCCACGACTGTTCATGTAACCTCTTATTCCTTATACTGATAATAATATTAGTAATTATTAGGGAATCCTGAACAACCCATTTAACCAATTTCATAAAGACCTAGTATGGTGCTATTTTTGCAGCTCATGGGATCTATCATTAAAGGGACTCGTTGAAATTTAACAAGGAACCATAACTTTTTGGCTTTTAATTAAAAAAAATGCCAGCACTACATTTTGCGCTTTGTGCTGTAATGTGTTGTTAAGGTGCATTAAGGGGGCCAGTAAGTGCAACCCAGTGCACTAAAGCATGTACTGTGAGCCGTTTGATAGGAATGTGTTGCAGTTTTATTGTATGTTTGTGCTATGCTTTTGTATTTCATTTGCATGTAGTAACTTGTTTATAGTTTGTATTTTTTAGTTTATTTCTATTAGTAAAATAACAGCTTAAATAACTGTGACTTTTCAGAAACTTTTCAAAGTCTTTAATACAGTAATAAAGACTAGCTTTCAATCCATATGTTTTGCTCCGTCCCCTCCAGCTGTTTTTAGTATGCAGTGCAACTTTGGTTGGTGTTGAATATGCTGAGTGAGGGGGGCGCATTGAAATGTGTTGAACATATTAGCTTTCTATGTAACTCAATTCTCGGGTCCCTCAAATATCTCACTACAACTCCTGATGAAGCAAATCCCAAATGACCATGAAAAGTGTTGAGTATTGCTTTGGATGGGACTATTTGTTATGATTTTATTATAATAGAAGTATTGTATGTATTACATATTATGCAAATCATGTATGTAGGTGTTTTTTAATAAAACATGTCATTTTTTTCTATTGATTACTCATTGAAAAGTCTCACTCATGAAAGCTGTTATTTTCAATAGATTTAAAGCAGACTCAAAAACCCTTTCCCCTTCTTTCTTTACTGCTGTGGCAGTAAAGACTAAATAGAAGTTCAGAGCCTCCTGGGATACACATGTCAGGAATCCCAGGAGGCTTCAAGATGAACCTTGTCCTTTCCAGTTATTGAAAAAAGAAAGGTGCCAATCTGACGTATCTTATTTTAGTTCTGCTTTAATTAAACCCTTCATCCAGAGTAGTTAAGAAAAAATAGAAATTTACCATAAAGACCAATTACATTTTATTATTGATCCCAAAAAAACATAAATTATACCATACAATATTGATGTTATTACTTGTTTCAATATTGTTTTAGGGACATGGCACATTTAGAGTTTTGACCTCATCAGAAAATATTGTTGAGATTCCTATTTCTAATAATTAGTTTATTATTTTGTAATTTTTTTAGCATTTCAAAGTACTGTTTTTTGGTCTTTTTTTGATGTTGTGTCACTTTTACTCTTTTTACTGCTCCCAAATCGTCATGTTCCTCTGATTCTGATTTTGTAAACTTTGAAGTTTTTTCATGTGAGATGTTTTCACATCTTATAAATACAATACCTTATCCATCCCCAGCATACTAAAGATACTCAAGTTAGCTGAAGTTTGATATTTCTTTTCTTATCTACTTTTCAGTAGTTTCCACTTGCTAGAAGCTAAAAAAAAGGGATTTTGTAGATAAGATAAGAAAGAATCCCCTGAGACAAAAGTTTACTGAACTGTACATTTTAAAAAAGAAATTTACCAAGCACCGAGGGCTTGGCTTGGGATTAAAGGAAGTAAAGGGTCTCTCCATCACTACCAACTCCATGCCTTGCATTTGTGCTATTTGTTGGCAATAGAATAAATGTATTAGTGTTCCAAGGGGCTTATTTAACTGTCAACGGTCATGTCAAGTCCGTTGCATCCCTAAAGCCCGATTAAAATAACCCCAATTTCAACTTTGCTCATTGACTACAATGTATTTTTGCATTTTTTTAAGAAAACCTAAGTATTTTGTAAAAATTTATGAGGATCGGCATTAGGCAAAAATCACTACTAGGGGCAATGAATTGGATAAACATTATAGTTGTATTAACAATAATACCCAAATTGATGTCAACTGTCCAAAAAGTTCTTTGGTATTGTGACTCCATAGAGGGTTTATTTCAGTCTGCAACAGTTATTCTGAAACCTTAAGAAGCCAACACAAATAGTTGTGGGGAGGGAGGACTCTGACTAGCAACATCCTGAAGTCTAACTTCAGCCCTTCTATGCTGGAAACCAGTGGTGGACAACAGTGGGCAGAAATTACTAAGGGCCCTAGCAGGGATCCCTGTTGGCTAAGGAGGGTCCAGGGCCCTTGTGCAGCGGCACACTTTGCACCCTCCCTGCTGGAAACCTAAAACTTTGGTTTTCCCTAACAGCCTTCCTAATGGGGCCACTCAGCTACCACAAGCCACTGTTGCCTCTGCATCTCAAGACCTCATATATAAAAAACTCATATATAAAAAAAGCTACTTCTAATAACTTTACATTTCAATTGTCTTCTGGTTTTCATACCTAAATTTGCAGAAATATGAGACCAATATTTACTTTCATATTATTTTATACTTTTTTGTCCCTCGGGAAATACATAGGAAATAGTAGATCAAAATATCAATATTGCAATTAATATTGAAACTATAGTCACAAGCACAATTTTATTTCTACTCTCAGCCTTTCAGGCACTAAAATCCACACCGTTCCACATATGTAGGGGAGGAGGTTAGTAATGGTGAAATGTTCAGTAGCTTTGCAATTAACTAACAAAATCTGCAGATAGCTTTAAAAAAAATGTTTTCCAGACTAAACTTTAACTTTGATTATATAAAACAACATGGCTTTTCACTCAATCCTACAATCTTGCTACCTCCTTTCCCAGCAATTTTGGAAACAAGTCCCTTTTTAAGGTTAGAAAACATATTTTTGAATATTGACATGTTGAATTATATTTGTTATATATTTTTGGGAAATTATAGTATATTGTCTAATATAATTTGAGGTTTAACCATCCTTTTTAATCTTCTACACAGGTATATATAATCGACCTATAAGGTCTCTCAAAATAGTAATAATTGCAAACAACCAGTGCTAATGACCTACAAAATAGACGAGTAGAAATGGTTTTACCAAAAAATAAAATGTTAGCAAACATCAACTAAAGATTTTTCTAAAACTAGATAAAAAAAAAAATCTTTAGCGGATGTTTACTGGTTTACAATATTCAGTATCTGGGTAAAATCACTTCTAGCTGTTCATTCTGTAAAGGACACATGTTGACTACAAATACAAAGGCTTTACCATAAAGATGTGTGATGTGTGTCTTGATTGGCTAGACTGGGCAGGTGTATTTACCGTGCAGGTGCATAGGAGTTCTTTGATTGCTCACATGCACAATGGAAGCTGGGATTGCCGAGTATCCCTGGCATGAAGCAATGCAACTGGCAATGCACAGCTGCCTGATCTCCAATTTACTTCCACTTTAACCATCTAATCCTGTTCAAGAAAAAAAAAAACTTGTTTTTAGATTGTTTTAGGTATTTTTTGCGTTTTGGGTAAAATATCTCTTGCAAGGGCATAATTCACCAAAGTGAATGAACAGCATAACACAGACCTTGCTTAAAAAGAGAGATCACAGACTCACAATCAGTACCATACTTATTATGCCAGAAACATTTCAATAGAGATACAATCAATACTGTACTGACATCACCAAAAACATATCCAGAGACACAGTTAGTACCATATTGATTATGCCAGAAACATTTCCAAAGACATACAATCAGAACTGAACTGACATCACCAAAAAGAGAACTATTCTAATACAACCAGAAACATGTCCTCAGAGACGCAATCAGTTATATACTGACACGTTAGTATCATGCAGACAATATGCAACCATAAATACAAGCTGATAAAGCACACATGCTGTAACTATCAATGTACCACCTATGCTGCAAAGACCCCTGTGTCACATATTCTGATCCACATGGTTTTTGCAGAAGATTTAATGCCAGGGAAACATATTGATAGAAGTGCTCTTGTTCTTTCACATTTATCAGCTTCTAAAGCTACGTACACACTTCCAATTGTTATCGTTGGAAAACGAACGACGAACGATCCTGCACGATATCTACGAACGATCGTATAGCACCGATCCTGCACATAGAGATAACGACGCGATCGTTCGTAGATATTGTACACACAATAGATACGATCGTTTGAGCGATAGAGGAACTATGTGCACGACAGGAAAGTGAACGAACGTTGGTTCATTACGCATGCTCAGATCATGGACGATCAACGAACGACCGTACACACGAACGATGTTCAACGATCGTCGTCCAATCCGATCCGCCGGTCCGGTCGTTCGTTTCCAACGACTTTCCTCGTTCGTCGGCGTCGTTGGTTACTTTTTTTACGAACGATTTTTGCCCGATCGTTCGTCGTTCGTTTTGAACGATAAAAATTGGAAGTGTGTACGCACCTTAAATGGGAAGAATGCTGAAATCTGAAACGATCAAATTAATATACTGTACATGAGCTCAGCATTAGGTCTTTAGATGCAAGGGGGTCTATTTGAAAAGAAAAGGTAATCTGACTTTCACCAAACATTCTCTTGTGGAGAACATTCATGTTTCACATGTTTTTAATAACAGTGATTGGTGAATGTCAGATTTACTGTTTTATAATCAGACACCCAAAGTTTTTTTGAATGATAAAAAGAGGTTCTTTGTAACAGCAATTATTATTTCTAAATATATTTTAATAATGTGATTTTATGTGAATAAGAATAAAAGTCCTTAGGTTTTTAAATAATTCCAGTGAATATGTTTTAAATAAATATGAATTCATTTTCAATTGCCATTTCCATTCCATTGTTTTTGATTGTTTGCTGTAAATGTGAAGAAAATATATAAAAAAGGCAATGTGCACTAAAGAATAGAATTCATATTATAAATAGAATCATGTGGAAAACCACATACAGTTATTGGAATTGAATATGCTTTCTGACATTGGTGCTTTAAATGTTTTTTCTTGATTCAAATACTCTACAATAATTTCAGGACTATTTGCTGTGTATGTCATTGCAAATGTTAAAATAAAATAATTTTGTGAATGTATCATGTTGTACGTTACGTTGCTATATTGAATAATGAGCACATCAAAGCTTTGCCTATCGACAGAGAATTATCCATGCTGGAGGGTGACTTCATAAGCTTCTTATGGATAGAGAATTAAATTCAAGTTCATAGAGATGTAGTGCAATATGTGTATATATCTGTTTCCTGACATATTCACAAGTCACATAGAAAACATGTGGAAATAGCAAATAAACCAACACAGTAGCCACCAACAAAAATTATGTCTGTGTTATGATGAAGATTCAATGCATAGTTAAAATTGCAAACATCCATGTGACTGGTAACTTATCTGTACAACTTTTTGTATAATAATTGCATATTGTATGCATACAAAGCCAAACTCTGGACATATTTTTTGTTGTAATAGTTACCTAGTTGAAGTAGATAACAATGAGGCAACTCATTGCAACGACTGCAATACTTTGAAATAAAAGATTAGTCCATTCAAAAGTGATATTGTGGAAAGAAAAGCCAAGCGAACGGTTCTTTGTAATATGAATAATTTTGTTACAACAATCTGCTAAAATAAAAAAGAATCATGTACAATTGTTAGGGGACACTTATCAGGCCGATCCCGTACTGTGTGCGGCTGCAGTATTTCACCCCGGGTTTATTCTCTCTGGCGGTGTCACTCTCAGCAGCAAGGTGATCAAAGAATTAGTTGTCTCCCTTCTGGTCATCAGCTTGCAGCATCTCTTGCTTCCCTTTAGCCGTGGAGTTTGAGATGTACCGTCTCGGCATCCCCACCACAACTTGAAGGCTGTGCACAGCTGAATGGTATTTTATGAGCAGATTAGATCCTGGCTTAATTTCGCCAGTTGTCTGTTGTAGCGTTAGGCTGGGCTGACCTGCTGCTGGTGTGTTAATTCTTTGGATATACTTTTGCTGCCTGTTTTCTGTCCTTGAGATTGTATGCTGCCTGTACCCACCTTTGCCTGTGACCCCGACTCTGCTTTGTCTTTGCCCTTGATACCATGCTTGGCGGACTAATAACCTGTGTATGACCTCTGGCTCTGCATTATGGACTTTCCTCTGCTGGAATCTTTTGTACTGCATTATCTGTGGACTCCTGGTCCCCTGTCCTTCTTTCCCCAAACACCACCCCTCAAGCACAGAAGTCCTGGGGGCAATTGTATGCTTGGACAGCGCATTTAGCCTCCGGAGGCTAAGCGGGGGCTTGCTATAACTGAAGAGTGCAGCTTTAGATTTGAGAACTGGCGTCGGGTAAGCAGTGGTGTTGGACAAGGGCCTTACAACAATTTTCTCCTTACTCCTCACATTCACTCTTCCTGTATTCTATTCATACATATGCAACGTGTGGTGATATAGCTGCTTGTATTCCAATTATTGCAAAATGAGTGCCACCCAAGAAGAGGATGCATCACCGATACACTTTGCTAGCACAATTCAATTTAAAGCAGGTCTTATAAACAAAATTGATTAAATCTTTCGATATTACTGCATTGTATGCAACTACAAAATTAGTTTAAGGCACCTTTTTTATAAATATTTTCACCCAGGAAAACTCTTTTACCAAAATATATACAATTATTTCCCATTGGATTCAATATATTTAGGTGTAAATTACCTTTTACTCATAATTCCTTTATTTTCCAATTGGATCTAATGTGAAAATGGTGTAAAAAAAGAGTGCCCCTCACCAATGCTGAAAATGCTGTCCCTTGTTACTCCGTCATTGCCACTGACATCTTCTGGTCTTCTTCCGGGTTTGTCTTCAGTCATCTGCAATGGCCATATTGGGGTAGAGGTAGCATTAGTGCATACATGTGGGATCCATACATGAGTATAAATGATGTCTCATGCTCCCTGAACCAATCTAATTTGATTTCGATAAATCCTGGCATTATCATTTTGGAATATGCCCGTGCCGCTAAGGAATGCCCTCCTGCAGCTGCCAGTATTCTTCTGCTGCTGCACTAGAATAGTCCCACACAGTTGTGCCAGAAACCTCACTTCCCAATACCACCACCGTCACCCCCTATGTTGCTGGATGCTGGAGCCAAAAATCTTTCTCCAAAAATCATCATCACCATAAACAGAACAAGCTATTACATTTTTCAGTGCCCCCCCCCCCCTACCCACTACAAAGGGAAAAAAAACTCAGCTTTTTATCATCCCCTACTACTAAAAAAAACTTACCTCAATCAATAAAAAAGTTTTGGCTTTAAATGTTTTAATAAATATTGTACTTTAATATACAACATGTTGTACTCTCTCCTCTACAATCTATTATGAACGGTGCAGCCGGACTCATCCATCCTTCCCACGGCCATGGCCATCGTTCCCATCCTTCTTCTGCTGCATCTCTTTGTAGTTCTCTCCATTGGCTTCCATTTCACCTCAGAATCATATTCAAGCTCCTGTGCTTTGCCTTCAAATCCCTCGGCAGTTCTTGTCCCACTTACATTTCTGACCTGATAAAAAAATATATATCCCAGCCGCTCTCTGCTCCTCTAATGACCTACTGATGACTTCCTCACTCATAACCTCACACGCACGGCTACAAGACATTTCTAGAGCTTCCCCGACTCTCTGGAATGGTCTTCTTCATCCTATCCAGCTTGCTCCTACTTTCTGCTCATTTAAAAGAGCACTCAAAACTCATTTTTTCAAAGTTGCCTACCCATCTTCTTCTGTCTTTTGAAACCCTCACTACTTCCCACCACTACATATCTCCGGTCCTATTGTGTGTGAAATTCCCGCACCTACTAGATTGTAAGCTCTTCGGGGCAGGGTCCTCTCCTCCTGTATCACTGTCTGTATTCGTCTGTCATTTGCAACCCCTATTTAATGTACAGCGCTGCATAATATGTTGGCGCTTTATAAATCCTTTTCATTATTATTAATAATAATAATAATAATAATAATAATAATATTAATAGAGGCACTTTCCTGCATATCTTAACAATACATATATTGTACACATAAAATCAAATCACCTTCAGACTTCACATTAGCCAATCAGTCCCTAATTTATGTACGTTTAAACCTCATATCAGCCCATCAACCCTTAGGTTTTGCACTTAGGTGCTTCAGAATTCAGAAGCTCTGAAAAATTCAACTTCACACCAAAGATCAGCCCTACTACATGCACCTTCACACTACAAACAAGTGTAGGAAAAGCATAGGCATCCAAAAAGATTTCTTCCATCCATTGATGTACAGCAGACCTAACTTTTGCAGAAACATCTCAGCAGTGATCAAGGGTAATAGGCACCTAAGCCAAATTTTGTTGCAAAAGGTCTGAATATTTATATAAATTTGATACTTCATTTTTTTCTTTTTAATAAATGTACTGAATTGTCTGAAATTCTGTTTTCACTTTGTCATTATGGGGTACTCAGTGTAGAATAATGCTAAAAAATAATTTAAATGATTTTAGCTGCAGGCTGCAACATAACAACACTAAAAAGTGTGAATGGGGAGACTTTCTAAAGCCACTGTGTATTTGATCAAACCATGAACAATATCAGGGAGGTTAGTTGAGGTGATATAGATGTGTTGTACAGTTAGTCAATTGGTTATTGATATGCAGGCACAAGTTATTTCTGACTATCACACTCATTAGCCCATTCACGGCAGGTTTTCTGCTTTCTTATATATAAAACTTTTCCAAGTTCCAAATTGTGAATGTTTTAAGCATTGGCATATTATGTTTAGACGTTACACAGCTGGTAATCATAGCAGATTGTATTCTCTTTTATTCATGCAAAAACGTGTCTCAGATTGGGTTTCCAGTGGTTAAAGGAACTTGTATATAAATTACACATTAATAGAACATTTGTTTCAATTTTCCGGATAATGCAAGCTTTTCAGTGGCCTATTCTAGCATCTTCTCTGCTTCTCGCTGGGGTGACTTTGCATTTCATTCACTATGATTAATTTCAGGAGCTCCACAGTGATGAAGGTTTTACTTTGAATGTTAAAAGACAGCATTGTATATAAAAATGAATGATTTGAATATTAACATTTTACAAGATACCAATGTAGTGTGTAGTGTTGGTGTTCGAATTCGTGTTGTCCTTATATTCGACCCGAACATGGCTGTTCGAATTCAGATAGACCCGAATCGAAAAACACTGGATTCGACTTCGCCAATTTATGTTTAAAAATATGTGTAGAAAAAAAAGAGGCTTTAATGTTAAAGTAATTTATTGAATGTGTGTGATTTGTGTAACTAGCTTTTATTTTTTTACAGGTTATCACAATTGTGGATATCTTCATCATTGTGGGATCCCCAGGCACTAGAAGTTAAATGAGGACAAGTCTCCCCATTCATTCACCTCTAGTGCTTTGTGATTGGCTGAGGGTCATCAGGGTTTACCTTTCCTCAGCCAATCACTTCCATCTAAATTCAGTTCCCACGGTCACCGAAAAATATTGGGCTATTTACCTGAATATTCACCATTTTTCTGGACTCTTCTAGACATCTATAGAAAAAACCATATCTAGACAATCATAATCAGTATAGCATCAACCTGGGCTTATACCTCTCATCTCCAGTGCCCCCCACCTAACTGTTAGCCCTCTGAATATATTAACTTCAGGCTGCTAACAAGTCACACAAAAGTTTGATTATGCAAAAGGAGGGGGTGCAAAAACTGTCCAGGTCCAATCAAGGGAGACCATAAAGCCATGACCTGAAGCCATAAAGCCATGAAACTTGCAAGCCATTCCACACATTCTTGCCAAAGCTCAACACACTTAGCACATAATTTCCCAAGTTACTTTAACCGTTCCAAAAACCTTTAACCTTCTGATGTTTGGTTACTGAAATACCAATCAGCTGCTATCACTTCTAAATCATTTTAAAAATAAGATTTGAAACATGAAACAATCAAAAGGAATGAGATCTGGTGTGTAGCATGGATGGTCTATGTACTCATATCCCGTACTTTCATCATAAGGGAAGCCTTGTGACCCAGTACCATGTCCTGCAGCTTCCCATTTTGTTTTTTGAAAATATCCTTTAATCGGCACAGCAAGTTAGAGTGGTATTCCTCTTAACTGATTGGCCCTTTCAGAATGTCAGTCATCTAAAAGCTTTCTTTATATAAAAATGATTTATTGAATATTTACTGAAGACTTTTAAACCCTTCAGTCGTGTAAAACCTGTGTATCAACACTGTAAGGTGTTGTAATGTGCTGTTGTTAATTTAGTGGTGTAACCATGTTTTGTTAACAGTAATGTGTTGTTCCAATAAAATATCACTTTATAACTCAAAATTCTGCCAAAGCATTGTTTGATTGCAGAGTTTGATTAACAAACAGTCTGGATTCCACGTGTCTTACGTTTGCCTGGGGGCCATTGTCACAATTTGGGTCTGTCTCATGTGGTTAGGAAAGGGGAAAAGCTGCAGTTAAGATGTTAAATGATTTGTAACCAGTTGATTGTGTACTTTGATTGTAATTTGAAAAACTGAACTGTTAAATATCGAATATTTATTTAAATGAAATGTGTGGGTTCTCTAGATCCCCTGAGGAAGAGGTTTGATATTCTGCGAAACACGTAGAGAACATCTCAGCTAGAGTCCCCAATTGCTTTGGAATTTTATATCCAACATGGTGATGTGATTTTATACTGTGGTTTTAAATGAATTAAGAAAATAAATGTTATGGTGTTTTATACAATAAATGTTTGTTTTTATAAAATATATGCTTTATTGTTTCTTAAGCACTGACAGGAAAGTCCCATGTTCTTTCCTGTTTGTTTGTATATTGTTAAAGTTGTACTAAACTGAAAATAAAAAAAAATCACACCTTTATATTCTCAGACCGCTCAATTCAACAAAGATTTCTTTGAATGGGTCCTGCGCCGTACTACTATCCGTCCTGACGCAGAGGAATCGCCAAGTGCCGCCATATTTCTCTGTCTTCTTACTTCTTCTGGCTGCACAGGCCTGAGATCGGATGATGTAGCCTGCTTTAAAAGTGCCAATCTCACTGCTTAGTTGTCAACCCTTTTGTTGTAAAGTAAAAAGTTTCGTGATAGGTCCACTTTAACAGTTGAGCATGATGAGCAGGAAATTCATGATTTCTTAAAGTTAAAACTTGATAAGAACCTAATAATGATCTATACAAGAGATCTATTAATGAAAAGAAATCTAAAAAATAGCAATTTGATCCTGTAAATCATAAACGTACAAAAAAAACACTTCTCGCATCTACGATAACATAAATCCTACTCAGATTTTGGGAAATGGTTGCACTTGTACTGCACTTACAGTTTTCCTTTAATCTCCCTGCTTTCCGTATCAGAAAATCAGAAAGGCCTGTCAAAAAAATTCCACCAAATACAGCTCCTGTGATGGGTTGGCAGAGCTGGGTTGCCACCCTCATGTAGACTATATTCACTTGCAATACAATGGAATGAAAAAAATGATGCAGGGGAAGTCCGTCTGTAAGTATTGTAACTGCTAAATCATAAGCCTGTACATTGACAATCAGCACCTGGCCACCCGCAGTCCTGGCCACTGTTTAGACTGTCACATAGAAGGCTTTAGTTGTATTTTTATTAATATAAGTTAACTTTAAGTTATCCCAAAACTAAATAATGTTTAATGTTTTGTGTTGCTCTGTGTGTGAACTGGAGATGGATCAACACTTGAAATGGACTTTAACATTTTTCCTTTTTCCT
>NC_092858.1:13212430-13230034 GCF_032062135.1 Pyxicephalus adspersus
GCCAGCCAATCAAGATGGCCAGAGATTGGCATCCCGGAAGAGAAGAGAAAGAAGATGACAGCATCTGCAACAGAATGGAAACAGATGAATGAAAATTAACAGTTGTGATCAGGCAGGTATGTTTATTTTATTGCATAATGAACATCGCCTGTCTCTGCTGCTATAAAGGATCTGCCTGATTTTTATTTTTTATTTATTTTTATTGATTTATTTTTATTTATTATTTTTATTTGTTACCTATAGTTCCATTTCTGTTTTCGTATGAAAGCCTTCCTAATTATTTTAGGGGGCAAAAAATGCAATAGTTTATTTGTACTTGTATATGTTATCAGATACATAATATAGGATCATGGTTGTCCCATTATGCTTGAATGTTACTTCTCCTGCTCTGAAATCATGTACTGTGCACATTTAAACACTGTCGTTCATATGCTCTGATGTTTTGATTTTGTTTCTTCATAGATAACTGGATTATATTTGCTTCACAAGATACAGACCTAATCACATTCTCGAAATAACTGAGCAGTTGTAGTAGAGCTCTGCTGGATGGTTTCTATTTCTTAAAGTTTAAATCAGTTAAAGGTAATCTGCTTTGCATTCTATGTATGTATGTTTTATTTTCACTGACCTACATAAGTTGGATAGTGCAACAGCATCTTAACTGAAGGACTGCTACAGGAAAATCAGTTCTAGGTTATAGCAGCACAAAACCCATCGTTCATCAAGCTTGTAGCAGCACCAACATCTCTGCCTGGTAGTCTCCTGGGTACTCTTACTCGTACTCTTGGCCACCCAACCAGAATGGAATATTGTGACTCAGTTCTGTACATGTGTGCATCATCCTGCCACCCCATTTGCAGTCATCTGAGCACAGGACAAAACTTCAATTGGGCTATATTATTATTTTATATTATATTTGAATCTATATTGACTGCAACCAATGCAAGTGTTTGATCTTGACTTGTACTGGTGAGGAGAGAGGAGAGGAGACCAGTATGCGTTACTGGATTGTAGACATATCAGAAATACAAGGACAGAGATGCAAACCATTTGCATAGTAAAACAGCTCCCATATATGGATTCCATTTCTGTATTTAGATATTTGCCCCTAATAAGGTTTAAACATCCACATATGAAAAAAATGATATTTTCCACACATAAAAAATGTTGTGAAATGCACCATTAATTTTGCACAAGATGTGGCTTTTTCACAATGTTGCCTGCATGGTGGTGAAGCAGGCACTGTCCTACAAAGAAACCATGTGCCAACCGCTCATTTATGTCCACTTCATGCTAAATAAAAAAAAAATATTGCTCAGAATGAAACATGGAGGTATGCTAGTGGCTAAACTGTTCTAAAGCTACATACACACTTCCAATTATTATCGTTGGAAAACGAACGACCCCCCCCCCCACTGCTCAAATACTCGCTTTTTTTAACATTTTCCCTTTAACAAAGAACTCCCAACACCCCCAGGTCAAATACTCACCTTCCTTAATCTAGCCACCACCACAGTGTACCCCTGCTTGGTAATACAAAGCCTTACTAATGCAAAATGGCTTCATAGTGCTCATGTTGGCCACTAACCTATTAAATCCTAGGGGTAAACTGATCGCTAATGAACCAGAGGAGGCCACCATGCTTACAGCCTATGGCCCATTCCTTGGAAAGAAAATCGAAAGGGCCATATCAGTCGGTCAACAAAACCATTTTGAGAAGACACTGTCCTCAATGGGCAAGATAGCAGTGTCTCCTAAAATCTACTACCCCACCACTTTATGATATTGCTCATGTCTTGATAAGCAATGACCAATCTGTTCTTTAACAAGTACTCATAATAAAGGCTCAGAAATGCATCTTATAGATGTAGAAAACACATCTATTTCAGTAAGCAGCACTGTATTAACCTTTACTTGGTGTTATCCTTTCCCAGCCTCATTATTGTGTAAGCTCTGTCTAGTTGGCTACAGAGTCAGTAAACAGTGACAGGCCTGTCAATGACTCATTACACCTTCATAAATATTAATGTGTACAACACACACAATTTACATTGACCTGACATAATTAAACTAGATTAAATGGAATAACAGTCTCCAAAGACACAGGATGGTCTTCATTAATGTGCTCAGGTGACTAAAAAGCCAAGTACAGGCTAGGAAGGGAAAATCTGCTTCTGCATTCCATAAAATCTCATTCTTACATCAGAAACTCTGCAAAGAGATGGTGTTCTCCATAGGTGATGAAGGGCTTGTATGAGGTAGGGATGACCTATAGATTAGACTGTTAGGGGTTTATTAATTTATATTTTTACCCAAAAAGAAACCAAACATATCCAAACATCATATTTTTTACATTGAACTCTGAAATTTGGATAAGTTGAGTAATTCTTAGTTGGGAACATTTTCAGATACATTTCCTTTTCCCAATTTCCTTTTTACAATTTACCTGTGAAAAAAGGATCTAAATAGGTTTAGGGCAGCAGAAAAGAGCTGAGGAAACATTAAAGCCTGCACTGAGTTTTCCCTCCGCACTGTATGAAAAACCAAAAGCTGTAATGATACATCCAATTTAGGATTAGGCAGGTAAAAATTAGTTTGGAGCCCCCCTACTAGCTAAAAAATTATAATTATAACATTATAATATAAATTACAAAATGTTAATTATTTACGTGGAATGGTAACATTTATTTTTTTAAGCTAAAATATATTAAAGAAAGTTGTATACAAAGGTTGTAATAAATTTTCAGTTTTTAATATGAATCTGAGCTCACTTTAACAAATCTGTTGTATTCATTATAAGTAGAGATGAGCAAATTTCTCAAAAATTCGATTTGGTCGGTTCGCCGAATTTTCCGAAAAAATTTGCTGCGATTCGAATTTATTTGCGGCGAATTGCTATTTCCAGTTATTTCTGCTATTTCCCGGTTACTGTGCAGTACTTCTACTATGTATTCTTAGAGTTTTTCTATCTAAGAATACAGGGCTCTACAGGTGATGAATGGGGACAAGTCCCCATTCATCCCTTGTAGTGCTGTGTATTCTTAGATAGTGAAACTCTATCTAAGAATACATAGAACACCGGTGCAAGAGCAATCGCTCTTGCGGGGCTGTGATTTTACTATGTATTCTTAGATAGAGTTTCTCTATCTAAGAATACATCACCTGTAATTCCTGGACATTGTAGTGGAACTGCAGAGGACTGCAGTTCAGTTTCCCACGTGACGTCACAGGGGCAAAACGTAATTGTAGATGACCTCTGCAGTTCTACTACGATCTATACATACAGTAAAATCACAGCACGGCTAGAGCGATTGCTTTTGCAGCGCTGTTCTATGTATTCTTAGATAGAGTTTCACTATCTAAGAATACAGGGCACTAAAGGGGATTCTATCTAAGAATACTTAGTGCAGCGCTGCAACAGCAATCGCCGTTGCCGTGCTGTGCTTCTACTAAGAATTCTTAGATAGAGTTTCTCTATCTAAGAATACAGGGCACTACAGGTGATGAATGGGGACAAGTCCCTATTCATCCCCTGTAGTGCCCAAAGATCGTAGTGGAATCTCTAAAGTCCTTAGACGTGTATCCGCCATTTCAGGAAAAATTGCGATTTGTTACCACGAATCGCAAGGAAATTCGGATCGAATTCCACTTCGTCCAATTCGATTCGCTCATCTCTAAATATGAGAAATATTTTTTATTTAACTTCCTTTATTTATTTAATTTTTTAAATACTTAAGTGTAAAGCAAAATATCTTTTCACCTGAAAATGAGAAAAAAGAAAAAGAATGTTGGTTTATACTCAGGTAAAACCCCTAGATGGTGCTGTGTCTTCGTGTAAATTATGGTATTGTTGTTTAAATTACTATTAGAGCTTGCTAAACACTTATACACACCTAAATAAGGGCACAGCTCCATCTGCTGGTGACCAACAATAAAACACAAAAGATCATTAAAAACCATGTGATTAATCAGAAACAACTCTTTAACAACAAACCTTTAGTGTATGGGGGATGGGGGGCTAAATAGGGTCCATTTGCTTTTTTTTTTTTATTTATTTTTATTTATTTATGTTAATTTTATTAAGATTTCTATTGATTGCTGTTTTGAAATTTTGGCATTTTACGCCCTAGGTCTTTACTCGAGTCAAAGCATCTGTATTTTCAATTATAATAATCACCTTGATTTTGAATTAAGCATATATGGCATATTTTTCCCTACCTGCAAAAGTGAAATTTACATGGCCTGGGATGAGTCACTAGTGATGGAAACCAAATATTGGTCAGTGCTTTATCCTGCAATGGGCCTATTGCTACTTTATAGCCCACAAGAGCATGGAAGAGCACCAGATATATGTTCATACCTGTCACAACATTTTTAATGTGTGCTTGTTACACATTTAATACAGAAAGCTTCCAGTGAGCATTCAGATCTATGAGTGTGACTGCATTGATATGTGAATGGCTTTCAGTTACTATTTCCTCTTGGTTCGTCTCAGGCCTCTTATGTAATTGAACTGCGTATCCAGCCGTCTGCTTCTCCTTTTCCTGCAAGCCTATGAAAATACATTGTGCAGGTTAGACAACGTAGGGAGAAAATCATTTTCATTAGCGTTTAGAGTCCCGACACTATTTCTGATTCCTACCAAGATAATTGCAATAATAACTTTCCTGTCTTGTTCCTGTTGAGAATGTTGAATACTCTGTTAGGATAAACAATTTCTGGGTTGTTTTTCCCAGCTTAAATCTTTATTTCAGCTATGCAGTTCCTAGAAGATTATCTAATATTTAGATTCAGCCAAAAACATTTAGCTTTCTCTGCTTTCCTGTTGTGAAATGTGTCTTTGCTTTCCAGGTAGTAATGGCGACTATGATACCACTGCTGCATCATAAACATTTAAAGCAGACCTACTATCACATTTTCTAACACATAATATTATATGAAAGAGTGTCATTCAAAAACTTTTTTTTGGACTTCCGTCTCTACTTCTGCAGCAGTAAGGACTGAATGGAAAACACTCAGGGTCTTGGGATACCTACGCAAAATATGCCAGGAGGCTCTGGTCTGCTCCTTCTGCACCAAATATTGAGCATACGCAGTAGGGGCTTTCCTAGAATCTTTAACATTTTCAGAAAGGCGCATCATGTGAGCTCATGTTTGCACAGTGATATCGGCACTTTTTTGCTTCATTTTCAGGAAGATGTGTCACCTGATCTCATGCCTGTGCAGTGCAAGATGGGGTGAAGTAAGTAGAACCCGGAAGAAGAACGAAGATGGCCATGCCTGCTGCCCCATACATGCCGGAAAGAAGAAAGAAGCCAGGACAGTTATAATGAATATTCCACTTTAAGGGAAAACCCATTGGGCTGATTTAGTAAAGGAATGAGTAAATAAGGAAGTTAAAAAAGGCATATTAAAGCAATTCACTTAGCAAAATAGTTGATTCCCTTGTAAGTGAAAATTCACTTAGCTTAGTAATCTGCCAAATTAATTTTTTTTGGCCACAATTACGCTACTTGAGAATTTTGTAAACCACAGGAATTCACTCCAAAGCTATAGTTGTAGCAAACTCAATTCCTGCTCAGAAGTTGGGACAGACCACTCAGCAACATTACCATAAGATACATTTCTGGTGGTAGTAGGCTGTCTGGAAGACTTGGACCTTTCACCAGGTATGCTGTGAATTTTCAGTTTAATTGGAGTTTCATTTGTATGACTGGAGTGCTCTTTTAAACATGGTCAAGGCGACATAGCATATAGCATCTTGCACATTTAGTTTCTTGTAGTCAAAGGTTTTAGACAGAATGGTGTTGGGGCAAATATGAAGTTGAGGGCCCCAATGCACAGCTTTCCGGCTCCCTGCATTCCCGACTTTTTGCTAATTGGGGCCCTGGACAGTGTGGGGTCCTGGACAATTGCCCAGATATCCTACTATAAGTCTGACCCTGGAAATCAATAAGGGAAGGATTCTTCTTAGTTACTGCAAGCGTCCATGCTTTACACATGTCCCTTTTGCCTTAATAAACAAGCCTGACATAATTAAAGACTGATAACACCAACCCTGCACCCACCCTAATCATATTTTCACACATTTCCATCCTTGACTAATTTAAATAGTTTCTAAAATCATGTTATTTTTTAATATCCTATCGACCAGCTTGGGACACAATCTTCCTTGTGAATTATTTATTGTGAAATTATCGCGCACCCCTTCAAGGCTCTCATTATATCCACTGTACAGTATATCGTAAGTGTAGTCTCCCATGATGCTCCGCTTCCGCTGAAGCTCTTGTATAAATGATTTATTCCGTATATCAACACACTGGTTCATAACTAGAGCCAAAGTAACATCGTTATTACCAAAGTTCCACTTTTCTAGTCTCAAAGACACAAATTCCTTTAATCCGCTCATTTTTGCTTTCATCATTGTGTTAAATGAGGGCACTAAGCGTAACACAACAGTCTGACATAGGTATGCAAAGTAAAAAAAAAGTATTAGGAGGTGGAAGAAGAACCAAAAACATCATAGGTTTTTTTTTTGTTTGTTTTAACCAACACTTTCTGTTGGATAAATTGGTAAATATATAAAAAAGCTGCATGACAGCACCAAGGTGTATTGGTATAGTGAAGTCAACCAACAGTGGGACATTTATAGATATCAAATTAACACAGATCGTATTTACCTGGAAGCTGATACAAAACACAGTGTGTGGCACTCATGGCTCAGTGGTAGGAGACTGCAGACTGATGTCTCTGTATCAAAAGAAGTTGCCCCATGAGGTCCCATTACTTGTGTTTCCATCATTGTAGGTCTTGGTGCTCTCTTGCAGTAAAAGTATCAAAGTATTCAATCCTTGTCTACCTGAATAAAAGAGTGTTTGTTGCACAAAACTGGTATCTTTATATATTTGTATTTTTGATTTTAGCTATTTGCTTCCTGCTAATAAAGACAGTGGAATGCTGAGGGTGCTCCTGGGATCTTTCTTTACTCAAATACCCAGAATTTGCCCTATACTACCCATGCTGTGTGCACATAAATAGCTTCAACACCTGAATGCTTTTCGTGGTTAATTTTTCAAGTACATCTAAACCGGGGTTTAAATCAATGGCCCATGGGCCAAACCTGCCAAGCCTTTGAAATCAACTGTTCTGCTTTATTATGAAATTCATAGCAATACTGAACACAGGCTGCAGCAGCCCATGAGGAAATAGGAATTATATGGCTGAATGGATTCTTGGGTTTTATTATATGGCGGACAACGCACTAATTCTGGGTAGGAAATGTAATACATGACTGGCAGTGCTGGTATGTGGAAGTTATTGCTGGGTGTTGGGGAATTATTGCTGGGATTGAGGAGGGTATTGCTCAACTGGAAGATTAAAGTTGGAGCTGAGGGCAAGAGGTATTGCTCGAGCCTAGGATGTTTGTTATTGCTGGGTTCTGTAGAGGAAAGGGGTGGTATTATTGAGGTTTTAGAGATTTTGCTGGAATGGGGGTGTTTTTTTCTGGGACCTGTGGGTGGTTACGAGAACCTGCCCTGTAAGGTATTGCTGGGGGTTACCACTGGTACTGATACTTACTTGGAGTAATGCTAGTAAGAATGGTGGACTTTATATCTGCACATTTGATAGAGACATTTGATATCTGATATTCTGATTTGAGGGGTGTGAGAACTGAACATGTATGGCATATAGTTTATTATTTTATGAGGAACTTGTTTTATTTGAATAAATATAACAGTGTGCCTGGCTACAAATTAAAAAGGGGTTAAAAATGGCTTCCGCTTTAGGGTGCCTTTCTTTACTTACCCTTTTTGAGCATGATATTTATTCCCGTATTGCATTATTACATCACAATTTCAATAAAAGGGGTAGTGATAAAACTGGGCAGAAACCAGCATGTAGAATTGCTTCAGAATGGTCATCATAACTGGGGTGAAAAAAGGAGGGCAGATATAAAATATACATATTAGTGTAGTCCTGGTTTTGTGAACACATCATTACATTTTTTTTGGAATAATACCATTACAAGTTATATACAATGCTTTTTTTGTGGGTGCAAGCAGTGTACTTGTATTAGTTTCAAGCATATATTGCATTCCCACACAACCTATTGGAATGAAAATCCAACTAAAAGCTGGGTTTCCAATGCCAAACTGTTTATATACTTTTTCATAGACACTAAAAGGAAAGGGGCAGGCAGGAGCACATTTTGTGAGAACAATGGGAACATGGCTAATCTGTGGGAAAGACCACACTTTTTACGTATTGTCGTATTAAGTCCTCTCTGAAACACAACATGGGGTTCAAGGCTCCAAAAAGGGAAGAAGTACCAACAAACTTGGCACACCTAACCAAAACCAGGTGGCCATGAATACTCCAAAGAGGTCCTGCCATGATTTAGGGTTCCCAAGAAGGAAGATCCAAACGGGATTAAGGTGAGCAGGACCAAAATGGTTTTACACTCTTCCTGACACCTGATTTTAAGACAAGGTCCAAAGACCAATCCCTTACCAATCAAGTAATTAGTGCTCAGTGCTGGACAAATAAGCATATAGAGTATACATGTCAAGTTGTCAAGGTTTCAGACAATTGCTGACTTTCTGAATGAATACAAAAACTCATCCAGTCTTGGCCAAAAGGCCCAGTGAAAGAACCAGGTGCACAAAAAGGTGCAGTGACATTAGTGCCATAATCAACACAGAGTACATTCTCCAAATGCAATGGACTGATGATATTGACATAAACCCATTGATATGTGCTAAATGTGATCAAATAAACTTTTAAAGTATTCAAAAATTAATTAACACACACATTATGGGTAGAAGAATTCAAAATTATGAACTTTCATTTAACCTGATCACATATTCGATCACAAGAGTGTGGAAATGAAGCAACTCTGTTAAATACATGGGGAACAGCAAAGAAATATTCTCTGCCAGACCTAGAAAGAAAATTGCATTATGGGAAAAAGCATCTTCAGTTTATAATAGAAATAATGAGGATGAATAATTTAGTGGGAAGCCTGTGTTGTATATCGATTGATAAAGGAATATGTGACTTGATTGAAGATGGGATTTGCATAGAGTGAAGATGAAAAGTTTTGGCCCGTGTATGTGTATACAGAAGAATTGAAGTCTGTCTAATTAAGATATTGTGCTCAGATAAAGTATGCACATAAACAAATGACTGGTGAACTTTAGGGACAGCAATACGTGGGGTAGATTACCAATCATAGTGAAAGGGGACAGTCCCAAAGGTATGCACTTTGCCTTTTTCTTCATCTGAATGTTTGACAGTATTAGGTGGTCCAAATGGCTGCAAACTCTTATGTAGGGGCGTAACTACAAAAACCATTTGATTTGCTTTCCTGTCTGTGGCACTTGGCCTAAAAAGGTTCTAAAATTGGCATACTCTGTCCATTTATTTATTATACAAACCATTTTTGGATTTGTCACGGTCAAATTAACATTTTTGATTTACACTCTTGTCACCTCGGATTCCTGACTCTCAAAAAAGCCTACTTTTTTTGTTGGAAAAGATCCCCTAAAAGCGCCTAAAAACCTAAGATAAAATCCTCATTTATATTGGTGGTCAATATACAGCTCTTCTGAATAAACACCCTTCAAATTTGAGGTCTGGGGAAAGGCCCCCCTTATATTTGAGGTAAGTGGGACTGAACTCCTTTACTAAGATTCCAATTCTATGGTCACATGACACTCAGTTCCAAGTTTTCTCACTTTTTTCATACATAGGAAGTGGGGTTTATTCTTTCTATGTTTCCTTGGCTTCTCAGCACCGATGTCCTCACAGTATATAGACCTTAGATGATGACTTTTATACTGGTTTCTGGAAATGGTTTCGGGTAAAGCTGATTAGTTAGTAGAAAAACATCAAAATAAAACCCCCCTCACCCATCAGGCTAGTAGAAAGACCTGCCCAAGAAAACTTTAAAAATTGGGATTAATGCAATGGTCCTTTCAAGAAACTCCCTTTTGAATCTAAAATCAGTAGAAAGCCCACACCTCTTTAAAAACGTCCCTTATAAATGGGTGCGTAAAGAGGTCTACTTGTCTTCCACCATACCAGCTTTTCTTTTGTGTCCCCTGACTGTTACAGTCCAATGGCCAACTTTACTATCAGGCAAAGATCAAATGCCAAACCTGCAAATGACACAAATGTATCCTTCAAATTAAGGTTTAGTGAAAATGCCCCACACACACTAATAACCATCCCTCCTAAAATAGTGGTTAGTTCTTCATTAAAAGTTCACTTTTGCAATGGTGATCATTCCTGCACACTTTGTGCCATAGTAACCACTTTCCTGGCCCAGTAAGGAAACTTGAATAATTCTGCAATGTATTTTTGTAATAATTGAATATGATTGACACACATTTAGACTTATAAATGAGCTGGATGAGCGATATACTAAGTTATGACTCAGGATTCAAGCACAGCTGAAAGTAGAGAAATGATTTGAGATAATCCAGTCGTGAATAAACTGCAGCTGGATGCCAGTCTTTGGCCTTTAGAAAGATTTTATATAATAGTTTGCATGGCAAAGCTGCGTCTTTTTTTGGAGATTAGTACCCTCAGGAATGATGGTAATATCTATTCAGAAGTATCTATTGCTAAATCATTTTCATTCTGCTGCTAACTTTATGTCTGTATGGTCAGGATGAGGCAGGGAATGTTTGTAAACTTGTTTTTGTAGTGAAATTCATGTTTGTAAGTTGCAATATGTTAATAAAATATTAGATAAGTGACCCTATCATTCAAGGACCAGTGCACTAGCGACCTTGGGCCTCAGCAACCCTGTGTGTTCCAGTACCCTATACATGTATACCCGTATATGCTCCTCTGACATTTTGTTCTCCAGTGGTCTCATGTTGCAGTGACCCCTTGCGCTTCCATGACCGCTTGTGTTCGATTGACCACTGAACTCCTATTACATTGTGCTCTATTGACTACTTCAGTATTGCAAAGAAATGTACTTGTGCCCAAATTCTTACACTTTCATGAAATGTATTTTTTTGCAAAATGTTTGGTTTATCACTAGTCAGGATAATAATATCCATCCAATGCCCTTTATCAGGTATCTTCAGTTTGACAGGTTGGAAATCATGTCCTTATTACTGTTATTCCTCACTCAGATAAGCAGAACCAGCACCATATTTCTTCACCTCTCTCTTCTACTTCTACCTCCTATACCAATGCCAACACCTAAATGAAGCTAATGTTTGTAGAGAGCTTGGCCTTGAAAGCATTGAAAGCATTAAATTTTACCTACAAGACTATCTACCTTTCTACCAGGCCACTTTACAAAGGAGGGACAGCAAGGGTGCCTAACTCCAAATGAGGGTCACTCAAACAAAGAAGACAGAAAAAGTAGATGGGGTAATTTGGTCCTTTCTGCAATAAAACAAACTGACCTGACTATTCCCAATTTCCTGTTGAATGTACATTAAGCTGCCCATGCAAACTCATTGTACAATTCACCGGTTCTGGGAATGAAAGAACTCCTGCATGCGTAGGACATCATTCTGACCAAACCCAGAAAAGGACTGTGTGAAGATGTCGGTGCCAGTGATGCAGCGAGGAGAGAAGAGTTTAGTTCCACTTTAAATTTAACAAGCATCAATCCTGTCATTTGTTGATCTTCTACATCAGCTATGTGATTTTTCTTCAGAAGCCGAACAACTGTGCATCTGTTTCCCAAAACATTTTATTAAAGGCCAGTCCCATAAATTATGGTAAAGGTTGTTTCCTGTCTCTTTACATTTAAGCCAGCTATGGGAGTTTCATTAACTAGAATGTATGCCTTGATATATAACACAATGAAGAAAAGATATTTTGTGAATGTTAATGCAGGAATCATTTTCCATCCAATTAGATTTACTTTTTGCCCACCAGACCAAAGTTTCTTCTGCTCCCCTAATTATTGCACCCTATTGGCTAACCATACTGTCCAGTTATTAAGATCCAATGCTGTCAAAGGCATATGGGGGCAAGGGGAGGGTTTAAAGGAAACAATTTGTCCACTAACTCAATCTTCAAACCAACTTTCAGAAGAGTTGGATAAATTGTCACACCACTACTCTACTAGAAGTTTGGTTTTGGGGGATGGACACAGATTTGAAAAACAGAGAACTGAAAATGTCAGCTCATAATATCACTAGGGCTTTTAGATCATGTCAACTTTTATTAAAAATGTGTTACTTACTCTCAGCAGCACAAATGTTAGCAGCTGCTCCTAGTATTGGTGACTCCCCAAGCTACAACTTATATAACTTATGTCAAAAACAGACCCGATCTGTCACCATGACACTCAACATTTGGGAAAAGGATTTTTGGGACCATGAAATTAATGCATAAAGTGATCACATGAAAACGTCATCTCGTGTCAAAATCTACATCTTGGACCAAGATACTTGCTTGAATTACAATATTCCTGTTGTCTGTGCAGGGACTGGCTGTGATTACAAATGTCTGACACAGGTAAGTCACCATTGCAACCTCTTGAACTTGTTACAAATTTATAATAACAGTTCACTAAACAATATGGATACAGATTTATTTAATATTCCATATAAAAAGTCTTATGGTCATCCCAGTTGTTCTCTGGAGTGTAAGTCCCTGCATGTTTAAGCTCTGTTTTGGGCAAAACGTGTGAGTATCCCAGGTGTGGTGATCATCAGGCTACATGGAGAATGAGCTTTTGGAGCAACTCTGTTTTGGATTGATGAATTATAATGTAGCAACTTGTTCCCTGAAGGAGAGAAGAATGAGGAAGTCCTTACTCCTGCCTGCAGCAGATTGATGGCATCACCACAGCCTAGGTATATAAACTAGATTGGAGTTCAAAGACTTCATTTTAAAATAAATAGTACAGCCTATTTGAAAACCCTTTACTATTGCTGTATATTGAGACTTGTCAAGATTGTCATTCATTTTTTCATGCTGACTTATGAAGTTACTAAAGGTAACCTTTTAATGTTCATGTATACAGAATTTTGATAACTGATTATATGATGAATTGACATATTCTGAATAAAAGAGGCTCGGTCCTCTTTTCTCTGTACACCTCCTCTCTCGGTAGTCTCATATCCTCCTTTGGCTTACTACATATCTCCCATCCTATTGTGTGTGAAATTCCGCCACCTACTAGATTGTAAGCTCTTCGGGGCAGGGTTCTCTCCTCCTGCATCACTGTCTGTATTAGTCTGTCATTTGCAATTCCTATTTAATGCACATCGCTGCGTAATATGTTGGCGCTATATAAATCCTGTTTAATAATAATAAATATTAATCTACCGCAATTTTTAACAATTATTTCTGAACAGGGGTGGTGGCCTTCAACACCATCTTTCCTCTACCTATAATGCCATTTCCAAAATCTTTACCCTGGTGTTTTGATAACAACCTTCAGCCAAACCTTTGCAGACTTCCTGACACCAAGGATAAGTATATGTAAATATAGATTGACAATCCAGCCATTGATAATGCGGTTCTTTCAGTTTTCCAGCATGAATTTCCAATCGCATTTTTAATACATGTACTGCAATACACTGTTTGGCCACTAATGTTTCGATGGCGCTGTTCTGAAGAAATAGATGTTAGGTCTTGCTGGCTAAACTAAATACACATTGAGACGTCCCTGCTGCCTGCTCCCTGAAACTGTGCCAAATGTCCATGGGTGCCGGGTAGGAAGGCTGGCCCGTGTGTGGAGATGAGTATAAAATAAATCCTGAATTTTCGAAAATCCAGCACTCATAAGGTCCAGGGGTTGTCAGATTTTTAATTGTCAATCTGTAAAACATGGTGGTTCAATATATCCCTTACCTCATTGAGGATTAAAATATTGGGTATTTTCCCACACTGGTGGAGATGTTGAAGTGGAGTCGAAAACTTTGAAATGTCTTCTACATTACAAGAACAAGTCTAGCTAAATATGTCTATTTTCTATTAGATAAAAAGTAAAATAATGAAAAATAAAAAGTTTTAACTTCAACCTAAAGAAAAAAAATCTACATGATTTTGTACAATGATGGGCTAATTATAGGAATGTTTCAAGGTTATAAAAATTGTTATAAAGGTTATAAAAATTGTGGAAGGTCCACTTGTCCACTTGTCATTTAGTTAGAGATTGTGGGGAAATCCCAGGCCAATAAACATCTTTTATTTAAAACCCCTTTAGCTCTACATTTAATAGTTCTATAAAGCCTTCAAAGAACAAAATAACTGTGTATTAGTTTCCTAATCTAATATGATCACTCCACATCTGCAAATATTCCACAAAATATTAAAAAAACACAAATAAACGTAATTGCTGTACATTTATTGTAAGTGATTCCTGCAGATTGCATTTTGTTTCTTTTCAGATACATCTTTAAAATTAAGTTTTCAATAATGATAAGTTAAGCGGATATTTGTGTATATGCAAAAATGCAAATGTATGTTCTCAGAGGATTATAGATGCGGCAGACTGTAATTTTACTCAAAGGTAATGGAAGATGAAGAGGTAAATGTGTTTGTTCTGCTAAAATGATATTCCCTTTCCATTGCTATAATCTAGTCTGTATTTATATGTGTACAAATAACAGTAATCACATGCTAATTTTAAAGTTGGTTCATGCATAAGTAGTAGAAACTGTGTTTACTCACAACCACTATGCTAGAAAAACTTTAAGTTTTTGCTAATTGGGACCTGTCAAGATGGCTGGTATCAGTCACACATAAAAAGAAGGAATGAGATCCAAGGTCTCAAATCATCTACCATTCAAAGAAATATGCCACATCGCAAACATTTAGGAGTACCTAAAGGAACAGGAAAATTCAAAGACAGTGGGACTTTTGAGGCATAAATAAAACATAAATATAAAAGTTACATCAATGATTTTATTTACATGTGAAAACATTTTTTTCTATAAAAAGGATTTTTTTATACAAACAACACATGAATGATCATAAATCAGTGACCAATATATTGATGAGGAAAAAACATGGAAAACCTCTTGTTCATGTAAAAAGTTTCACAGTTTTCATTAAGAGATAACCGACATAGCTGGGGAAACTTTACAATGGGCTTTCAGAATTCTAATCATGCTTCGACGTGTTTCGCAGAGCTGGTCTGCTTTACCATGAAGGCTTTGGGGAAAGTCCAATCTTAAAAAATGTGCAAGCACATATAAGTAATAAAAAACTCATAATGTGAAAAAAGAAATTTTGAAAAGATTGAACAAACTTACAAAACCCATAGAGGGAAAAAAAAAAGAGGTAAAGTTGGTCACTCAATGAACCCTGGGTCGTTGTGGTAGTTATTATTTTTGAAAAGATTTTTTCAACTAATATTTAAAATAAAAGACATATTATTGAGTGACAATGAATATCTCAATGGAAGTGGAGCAATTTTTGGTTCATTGTTACAGGTATCAGCTAATTGCCTTTTCTGATTTCAACAGCAAGATTCACCCTTCTCCTAACCTCATCCCCATTCACTCTACCCATAGGTCCTTACCCCCTCTCTCTGGCAGTCTATGGAATGCCAGATCTGTTGTCAACAAATTAACCTCCATACACAATCTTGTCCTTTCTAAGTCTCTGAACTTTCTGGCTGTCACTGAAACTTTCCTCCTCTGACTCTGCCTCTGCCTATTCTCTCTCCTATGGAGGCCTGCACTTTACACATACCCCCAGACCTGGCAACAAAGTAGGGGGTGGTGTGGGTCTCCTTCTCTCACCTAACTGTACATACAGAGTCCTTTCTACCCCCATAGAGCATGAACGGTGCTGTATGTACAGCACCGTTCATGCATCGTGCATTCCCTTGTCGTTGGAAAGGATCGTGAAAGATCCTTTCCAACGACAAAAATTGGCAGTGTGTACTCAGCTTAACTTCTTCTTTTATAAATCTTTTCATGTTGCCAGGGGACTAAGGAACCTCAGATTTACGCAGATCATTTCATACAGCTGATTTGGCCAGTTAGGAACTAATTTAACCAGAGCGATGATGTGCAGCAACCTAGCAGAGCCCAACCCTAATCTGTTCACGGCAGTCAGGGCAATGAAAGATGATTTCTGATTGGCTTCCATTGTTCACTGCTTCTGGCATGCTTTGCTGAATTAAAGTATTTAACAATGGTATAAACAGAAAAAGAAAAATAGATCATAATTGTTGAATGGGACGCAATATAAATGTGGTCTTGGCAATTATAATGCAAGAAAATATTAGTTGATTTGCTATCACACTGATAAGTTTGTTGAGGTTCCCATATTTCCATGTGGATTTAAGAAAAAGTTGGATGCTTTTCTAGAAGCACCGAATACAACTTTATATTAAAGTTTTATTAAGATGACAACTGAGACTGTTAATCCAGGGAACATCTGATTTCCTCACAAGGTCAAGATCTAGATGTTTTTTTTGCCTTCCTCTGGATCAACTATATATGGTGTTATCTGGGATATAATGGTTTCTAGTTTATTTCCCTGGTGGTTGAATTTGATGGACTTTTTTTTTTCAACTTGACTAACTCTGTAACATGTATCCAGGTTGTCACACCTACCTCCTGTGCCGGATCCTCTCTCCTGAATTTGTAGATAGTTGAGAATATTTTTGAATAAAAGTTGTTTGGCACCTCGCTTTGAAAGGAAATAGCTTATGAATTAATTTGTTTTGGAAAGGGAATAACTGAGAAGATGAAAAGTCCAATGTGTACAGGTAAACATAAAATATTGCATGTGAATAGAATGCAACAATTTAGTCAGCTAAAATATGGAGCTTTATTACTGTTTTACATCCTCTTCTGTCCATTTGCTTCTTTGTAAAAAAGGCTTCTGCTTTCAAAGCTCAGTAGCTCAAAAAGACATTTAAACACACAAGTATATGAGTTACACAGCAACTTTTATTAATTCCCCTCTTGTTGTTTTCAGTCATTTCCAATTACAAATAGGGACCAAGAAGTGAACAGCTTCTGTTGTACCCAACCATTACATACCCAGGGGGGTCCATTTATAAAGCAATGTCCATAGAGAATTTCAGCTCAATGTCAAACTCACTGCTTTATAAATGGAACCCATAGTGTTCTGAAAATACTTTGAAGTGATTGTCCCCTGTACTAAATGTCCCAAAAATTTTTTTTTAAAACATAATATAATACATATATATATATATATATATATATATATATAGTGGTGGTTGTGGGGAATTGCTCTAGGCAGCAGGGATCAAACAGTTCAAACAGAGGCAGCAACACTTTAAATCAACTTACAAGTCCAGGCTACCGCCTGAAAGCTTTATTGTGACAGTCATTTAGAAAAAAAAAAAACAATGGCCCGGCTGGGGGACTAGTTGTCCCACTTTAGGTATGCTATCTCTCTGTCCACTTGTAAAGCCCCAGTGGTACACAGTTCATGTAAATGTGGTAAACAGAATCCACTCACAGTTCATACAGTCTTGGTAAACTCAGTACAATGTCTCCTCTGCAGCTCTAGGAAACCTATGTCATAATCTCTCCCCAGTCAGCCTGAGACAATCTGGCTCTCTCCCAGCCTGGAACCCTCCGTCTCTCTCTCAGCCTGGAACCCTCTGGCTCCCTCTCAGCCTGGAAC
>NC_092858.1:13230043-13263480 GCF_032062135.1 Pyxicephalus adspersus
CAGCCTGGAACCCTCCGTCTCTCTCTCAGCCTGGAACCCTCTGGCTCCCTCTCAGCCTGGAACCCTCTGGCTCTCTCTCAGCCTGGAACCCTCTGGCTCCCTCTCACCCTGGAACATTTTGGCTTTCTCTCAGCCTGGAGCACTCTGGCTGATCACTTCCTCTTTCTGACTGATCACCTCTCTTTAATTACACATCCCAGTGTAACATCCCAGTCAGGACTGGCCAAGGAACCTACCATTCACTTCCTTTGGCCCACTCCAGGGCCCCAAGGAACCAGGTTTCTTTTCTAAAACCTATACAATCCTATTAACACACTCTTTTCCCTGGAGCCAGTAATAACACTTTTCCCTGACATTTTAGCAATATTTCTGACCTTTTTGGGACACTGTCAGAATATACATATTCAAGGTGAACTGTCAGTAAAGACACAGACTTTGTTGGAAAAGCTGTATGGTTACGGCCATAGAGTCCTGCACAGCACTAAGTTGGGCTGGATTGCTCGTAAAGGGAACTAGCAGTTAGTAAGTGGCCAGGCTTTATTTTGCTGTTTGTTTTATTTTGCCTGTTTTTGTGTGGAATTAGGATTAGTGAATAAAACCCTTGATGCACTTTTAACCTGCTGGCCTTGTTTCCTATTTGAAACACCCCCGTTGCTACGGGCGATCTCACATATGGTGGAGGATGCGGGCTGCTTTATAAGTGGGTGTTTGGAAGGTCAGCATGGAGGAGATACTAAAACCGCTTGTTCTGTCAAATGCCAAGCAACAGCAGGCCAAAGTGGAGCAAAAACTTACTAACCAACTACTACTAGTTGGAAACTACTGCTAGGTCTGGAAAAAGCTGAGGCCCACCACAAGGAATTGTTGGAAATACAAGCACAGAGCTACCAACAACAATTATTAGCACTAAAACAGCAGATATCTTTACTAGAGCAGGCTGACGCCGAAAGTGGTGCTGGGCGTACGCCAGTTTTTCTGGTAATCCAGTTCTTGCCAAAAATGACTGCAAATGATGATCCTGAGGTGTTTTTGACTACATTCGAAAGAACTGCGGATAAAGAGGGCTGGCTCAAAGCGCAGTGGGCGGGTATAGTGGTGCCATTTCTGACAGGGGGGTGGTGTGGTTACCCTGTGTATGGTTACCTGGCGCCAGACGATGCCAAGTGTTATGTGAAGCTTAAAACTGAAATTTTGAGGTGTCTGGGTGTGACCCCTGCGGTGAGGTCCCAACGAGTGCACAAATGGACTTACCAGACACATGCGGACCTCCAGAAAAAGTCGTTATCCAGGGCAACACAGAAAAATGTTTTTACTGACTGGAGAGAACAAAAGACTAAAGCAGAAAAGAAGACCATGATGCCATTGGATAAATGTGACATGTATTTCTTTGATAGAAATGAGGATAGGAAACTATTGCCTAAAGAAGAGAAACAGAAATTAAAGGAAGGGGGCAATAAGCTTCAGGAAGGGTACAGATATCACATACTGGACGGGGATCAGGAAAAATTTGAAAACTTTCAAATTGAACCACTGGGTCTTTTCTGTGGCCGAGGTGACCAACCCAAAATGAGAATAAAGCCAGAAGATGTCATTATAAATTGCAGCAAAGTCTCAAAGATTCCTGAGCCCTCCTTCTGGCCACAAGTGGAAGGAAGTATTCTGTGATAACACAGTCACCTGGCTGGCTTCCTGGACAGAAAATATTCAAAGTTCAATCAAGTACATCATGCTGAACCCCAGTTCAAAACTCAAGGGGGAAAAGGATTGGCAGAAATACAAGAACATGGAATCTGATGGGTCTGAAGAAGAGAAAAAAAACTGTTACCAAGAAAACAAAGATGAGGATCAAGAGACAGAAAGTGCCTCCTTATCAGCTGATGTGAAAATTGCCAATTTTGTTTCAGATGCAGTTTTTGATAAATCAGGTGAAGACTTACAAAATTCTGTCAAAGTGGCTGAAGAAACTGCTCCCGCACCAACTAAAGAAAGAATCTATGTGGAAGATGTTAACTGGCATTGAAGCTGATGAAAGTCTTCCTGTGTTGGCTGGGGAAGAGTTTCCTCTGGTTGAAGCCCAAGCTAAAGGATGGGATCCTGTTTCAGCTGAGACAAAAGAATAGTCTGAAGCACAGGAAGAAGAAGCTGAGCCAAGGGTGGCTGAAGATGAAGAAAATGAAGGGACTGAAAAAAAGAGAAAGAGGAAGAAGTTGGCAATCTGCAACTGGGCTTGGCCTACCAGTACAGTAGCAAGCACGATAGTGCCATACCTCACTTCACACAGTGTACTGAAGTTATAGAGAAGAGAGTAGCTCTACTTTCAAATTAATCCACTGAGTAAATTCAGAAGGAAAATATTGAAGATTACAAAGAAACCCATGAAATGGTCTCCGTTTCCAAAAAGGTGCAGGAAGAGTTTAGTGAATTAAGTGAAGTAAAGAGGGGATGGAACTGTCCCTGTTGTGCCTGATGAACAGGATGCTCAGGACCATGTTGAGGAAGGTGTTACTACATCAGTGGAAGTGAAGGCTAAAAAAGTGCTTGGAAACATGAAGCCTCCAAAACCAACAAAAATGAAAAAAAAACGTGTAAAGCTGTGCAGCTATACTTGTCCCAGATGCTTAAATCTTGATCGTCACATGCAGAGGCACATAAGAACTGGTTCTGGGGAAAAGCAATATGAATGCTACGTTTGTCATGTTTGGTTTACGCAGGGTGGAACCAGGAAAATGCACATACTGCAGAAGCCTTCTGAGAATGTAGCCAAAGTTCACTGTCCCCATTGTGATACAGTCTTCGATGACCGTTATGGCCTTATTCAACATCAGAAGTCTCACAACAATAAAAAGCGATTTAAATGTGATTGGGGTGGGGCAGAGAAAATTGTGAAAACCATCACCATAGTGGCTGTTAATGGTGTCATGCCAATTATACTGAAACTGGAACCTCAGCTTGCTGTAGGCAGCAACATTGCTGGCATTGGACTGGATAAGATTGAAGAGAGGCGGTCCATTTTGTATCAGCCAAATGACAAGATTGTAACTAATGCCTAAGAAGGTGCTAAAGATGCAGTGATTCAAAATATAACTGGAGTGGTTGATAAGACCAAAGAAGCAGTGTATGACAGTGTGGGGATGACCAAGTCTGTTATAAATGGAAGCATCAACACTGTGCTTGGGTGCGGTGCGCAAAATGAGCAGCGGTGTTGATACTGCTCTTACAAAGTCTGAAACTCTTCTTGAACAATACCTACCACCAACTGATGAGGAACTAGAAAGGAGGCTGCAAAAACAGAGGGGTTTGGGATTTGGAATGACAAGGGAAGCTACTATGTTCACTTGGGATCTCTCTCTACCAAGGCACGTGGTTACCATCAAGCACTGGCAAGATTCAGGGATGCTAAGTGGAGAAGTCAAGAGGCCATTGCTCAGCCACAGTCTACAGGTGACCTGATTGAATATGCCAGGAAGAACATAAATGATGCCAATCAGAAGTGACATGATCCACAGGAGAGGCTCCACAACAAAAAGGGAGAAACCTGGATGAAAGCAGAAAGTGCGGTCCAAGCAAAAAGGTTCAACCAAGTAGTAAAGATAAAGCAAGAACTGGGTGAAGAGTTAACAAAGGAGGAAATTGACGTTCTGAATGATACCTGCACTAAGCTGAAAGAGCAGAAGAGGTTACTAACAAAGGAGAAGGAAAAACTGCTGGAGCTTAAGGGTGATGTTCAGGAGTACAGTGAGGATCTGGAAGAAACTGACTTAAAGAAAGAGACAAGTTAGTCCAGACCACCGGGTCTCTAAAAAGAACATTTTGTTTGTTTGTTTGTTTTGAAGTGTTTTGAGCTAGGGGAAGACACAGGTCTTCAATGTCAGCCTACGGCCACATAAGTTTAAATGTTCCCGATCTCAGGTCCATACCTACTTGGCAGGCTGGTCCTAACCCTAAGGTTGAAACAAGACGGAGGGGGGGGGGGGGGGGTATGTAACAGCTGGTCAAGGAAATCACAGGGTTTCGTCCAGACTGACAGGTTTATTTGCCCCAGTTACAGGTTAGTAATACGCAGAGTATTTTTCTGTTTAGTCAGACAGTTTTCCTTTTGACCTGAAGGTGGGGTTGAAGTACCAGGCTGGATAACAATGAGCTTGTTGGCCAGGTGGGGGAGCTAAAGAGGCCTGGGTATGATCAGGTGTAACAGTCTGTCTATCTTGAATAACCTTTAGATCCGTTCATTCAGACAACTTAAGAAAGTTTGCAAAGATAACCTTTCACTTTTTCTCCTGCTGTTCTCCAAGAGCCATTCTGACTTTTTTTCCTTTTTTTCCTCAAAGTCCCTGGCTGATGGCTGTAAAGCAATTTGCGATGTTTTAAACACAGTATTCTCTGCTTGTGGTAATATATCAGAAAAAAAGCATCCTTTTACATGTTATTCCTAGCTGACCCCATCATACAGTTATTTCACTTTTTCATATTATCATACTTTTTCCTATGTAAAAGAAATAACAGGAAATGCTATTGAAAACTGAACATAACATCCAAAAAGCAGGTATTTAAATACTGTAATTATTAAAGAAAAAACAGGAACTTCTTAAAATTAGGACAAAGACGGTTCTTAGAAATCCGCTACATTTGGCAGTTATTGGCCTGCAGGGATAGTGAACAAAGAACTAGTATATCCAAAGACTTTCTTTATATATTAATAAACGTGAAGGCAGCTTTGCTCTTCCCCTTGCCACCAGGATATTTCATTGTTTGACACAGTCACATCCTGAAAAGTCCTATAACTGACAATTGATGATTTTATGACTTTTGGCTGTTAAACAGTGTGCACTTATTGTTTATTCATCACACACAAGTATACAAATACATAATTTATGCCTGTAAAAACTACAATATGTAATTACTTTTTTACTTTTATTTACTTACTGTATCGACTTATTATTATTATATTATACATATAGGCAGCTACTACTCTTATCTGATATCCCCCCCCCCCCCCACTACATCAGGCCCACCAGCTCACATAGAAATCATTAAATCATGGATCATGTAAGTCTAATAACTATGATTTCGTGTATCCCTGCATTTGATTTAGATGTACCTTATATGTTTCACGATGTATCAGTTTTGAATTTGGCTCAATAATGTAACAAGTTCCTTGATTGGGAACTTTTAATAATATATTACTATATAATTCTCTCAGTATTATATATTATTACGAGGTACATTTTATTATTTTTCTTTGCATTTGAAATTAGGATATATATATATATATATATATGCCTATATCCCATATATGGATGGTTACTGATTTGTGTTTACAAATATTTAGACTCTTTCTAGTATATGACAATGTTCTTGAAGATGCCTTCATCTGGCGAAATGCATCGGGTAACACAGTCACACATATGCTATTTACCAAAATCCTTTTTGCTGATATTGCTTTGATGGGACTTCTGCTCACCACTATTAAGTGCATTATGTCTAGTGCCAGCTTGATGGCCAAGGATTTACTGATCTCTGTTATCTTACGAGATCCATGCTATGTTTGATATGTGCTGTGTTCTGAGATAATATCAATGACACAATACTTTTACCTAAGAAAACCCCTCTGTTTGCCTCTCTTCTTTTACTTGATTGTTTGAGAATGGCAACACTGGATAGGGGTAACAATATATTCTACCTGTACTCCACTATTATAATATTTTGTTTTCTTGATTTTTAATGGTTTCATTATACAGATAAGAGTCCTAAAAGATCATTCTAGTAGTGGTTAGTCATATTCCATTGGACTTGTTTTAGTAAAGTTAAGGACATTGGACAGCCTTCTGAGCTGCTTCATCAACCTGCCGCTCTCTCCGCTCCTCCAATGACCTACTAATGACTTCCTCACTCATAACCTCATCACACGCACGGTTACAAGACTTCTCTAAAGCTGCTCCAACTCTCTGGAATGGTCTTCCTCGACCTATTCGGCTTGCTCCTACTTTCTGCTCATTTAAAAGAGCGCTCAAAACTCATGTTTTCAAACGTGCCTACCCGTCTTCTTCTGTCTGCTAAACCCTCACTACTTCCCACCACTACATATCACCCATCCTATTGTGTGTGAAACTCCCCCAACTACTAGATTGTAAGCTCTTCGGGGCAGGGTCCTCTCCTCCTGTATCACTGTCTGTATTAGTCTGTCATTTGCAATCCCTATTTAATGTACAGCGCTGCGTAATATGTTGGCGCTATATAAATCCTGTTTAATAATAATAATAATAATCAGCCTTAAAAGTGTAAGCAACACCCCAGCATTTATATCCATACAACATAAACCTCTTAATCCAATCACTATTGAATGTAACATGGCAGATGTTGATTGTCCAAGATTGACAGTTAAAATTTGTTGAATCAATTTGTTCTATTCACATAATCCTATTCTTGGTGTAAGGAAGTCTGCACAGGTGATACACTTTTAAATTACAAGACTTAAGGTATAAACTGTTCATTATCTAGGTAGAGATGTTAAAATTGCATAGGTAAGTAGAAGACAAAATGTGTTGAAGGCCTCACATCCCTGAGATGTTTGTTTTAATTTAAGATAGATGGCCTTTTTCACACCTCCTACAAACTATTTCTTATTTCTGTCCAGAGAACAGTATACATTGTACTAGAAACATTTTCTTTTTTTTCCTTTACTTATAGTAGACCTGTTTTTTATTCTCCTGTAGCACGTGTCCTACAGTTTTGGGATGCTTGTTTCTTGAGGTTGTCTAGTTTCCCAGAAGTACAGTTTTTTGCATTCCTCATTACACTACACTGCATTTACCTAGGTACTTCTCTTTTGTTTGGGTGTTGGGTATTTTGGGTGGACTATCTTCTGTTTCAGTGTATTGCTGTGCTTAAGTAACCGCAATGTAATATTGGTTAAAAATTATTTTCTGTGTTTTTGACACTACATACGGGATCACTACATTGATATGTGTTTTCTGTTTGTTTCCTCTGTTTCAATATCCTGATTTGTTTCTTGACTTTGTGGATGTTATGTAACAAAAACCCAGGCTTGATTTTGCAAACTTCTAATAACCCCCAGTTTATGAACTACAATGAACAGCTTGGAAGGCTGCGAAACACCTTCAAGCCCAATTGAATGTGACTACTACTACTAGATATACAATGACCTGTATATTTGAGAACCTCCACAGACATCCTAAAAGATCAATCTGCTCCATCATATTTTGGTGTGACCTTTTTGGCTGATTCACCTTCCGACTTTGACTCTAAGCATTTTTGATTTTGGGGTCTTCCCACTTGCCTTTGCTTGTTCCAAACGTCTCTGTTTTTACATAATGTGCAAACCTTTTGTAATTTCCTGTCCTTACATAAGAGAACATTTAGACTATGAGAGGGAGTTTAACTGAAGTAGAAAGGAGCCAAGGTCACCAATAAGCGTAGGTGTCTCTGAAATGAATGTAAAAACAATATATGAATCTATTGGTAAGTAGAGCAGCAGTGTCCCCTTGCTCGTGTTGTGTGATATAATTCCTTACTTCAAGGCTTCAATGTCATTTTCTGCTCCATGTTCTCAACCCAAGGGGGTTGAAGGTTTGCCCAAACTTGCACTTGGCCTTAGGCATCAGATGCTGCTTTGATTTCTCATTCTCCTGGCTGGATCAAATGTAGACATCACCACTAAAGTTAAGTTTGAAGCTATGTTTGGTACCTGGGGACTTGGGACTGGTACCTGGCAACCCCTCTGCGTCTGTCCTATTCATTCTGCAGATCTTGTTATGAGACCACATGTCATTAGATACCTTACGGGGAAGCAAAAGCTTGCACCTGTACCAAGATGTCCACCCCTACACAAATTTTGCAAGGGAAACACATGGAGTAGGCATATCAAATATAAAGGAGATTAAAGGTTCATGAAAGAATATGGGTCTATGTTGTGAGTGTCAGGATAGGGTTCCTTCCTATATATGTGGTACAAATTAGTCTGTAATGAATCTATCTGTTATTAATTTTTTTCCCATTTCGAGTTCTATTGAGGAAGCAGAGGAGGTAGGTGCGAAACACATAAAAAACAAATAGGTGTCTGATGAATATAAGGACATCCCAATGTACTAAATGTCAAAGTTGAAATGTTTTAAAGTTGGTTTGGAATAAATTATGCTATTATGAATAACTGATGTCCCAGAAACAGTTTCTATTTTTGGAAATTTAAAAATGATAAAAAAAATAGGACAACCTCTTATGTATAAATAACTATGATGCCAAAATAAAAAGTATGGATATTGTATAGTAGTTAGTGTGGTTCATATAAAAGCCTTCCAGAATAAATACATTGCACCATGTCCAAGAGAACATTTCTTATCTTTTCAACCTGTTTTATAGGAACTAGCCTGCTTCTTTAGGAACACAGAGAACAGCCGAACCCATGGATCAAAAAGAGACAATCAGTGGTTATGGACCGAACCCCTTTCACCAAATGACATCTGTCTATAGACAAAGATGTGGCTCGAAAAGTTGGTGCATATAATATTCCAATAGAAACAGTAGTTGGGAAAAGGAGTGCTGTGCAGTTTTAAGAACACTGGCTCCTGATGTAAATCCTACAAATGATCCTATATGGATTTGTAGGTCAAAGTTTTCCTAAATCCAACCTCATGAACTGTTAGTGTTAATTGAGATGAGAGAACACATGAGGTTTTGTAAGGTACACACCATGGTCTGATTTTTATGAATTGGATTGACCGCAGTGTGCATAGTGCATTGCAAGGATGGCCATAATCTGTTCAGCACTATAAACAACCATTTTAGTGTCATAGTCATTATCTTTTCGAGCTGCACTTTGAATGATCAATTTATGAGCATTTAGATAGTTTTAGTTAAAAAAATAAATACATTACAGTGCATTAGCATTTTTATGTTCCTGGAGCTTACAAAATCTGAAGCAAACTAAAGAAAGAAAAGAATTTTACATTTTTCAGCAGTCTGACTAGTCACGCTGTGCTTTTCTTGCAGAGAAATTGCCAAGTATTAACAGATTGTGTGCCTAATTTCCTGTGCATTATACAAGGAAACAAACGAGGTGTTGTCAGAATATTCAGTATAGTCCTATTATTTTCCCAGTGAGTTAAACAGAGAAAAGATGAACAATGGGCTTGTCAGGTAGCAGCATGGAGAGGAATACTGGCAGATCCTGTCTTTAGGTAACTCTCGGCCAAACCAGAAAGTCAATTTTTTTAACCAGAGATTTAGCACGTGTTTCCACATCAGAAACTCAATTTATCAGGGCTGTCAGTATTATTATACAGATAAAACATCATCACACAAGATTCATATTGGTGATCTTTTAGAAAACCTGTACTGAAGCAATTGTCATTGTTGACCAATCCAACTGAAAAATGGGGGCTAAGGTGGGTAATTTGGCACCAGGACAGGTTAGGATTGTTAAAATGGAAATGATTCCTCGTAATATACCCAGGATCACAACAACCTACCTCCGACCCTCCTCTAACTAATCATCAATATATATAAGAAAAATATAAAATTACATTTTTACTCACCTAAAACCATGGTCAAGTGAAGCCACAGTGCCTGGTCTCTCTTGTTTCTTTCCTTTCATTCTTTTGTACCAGTCCTTTGTTCTTCTTCTAGGTAACCACACCACTTCCTTTGTGACATGGACACCTTTTATTGGCTGTTGCCTCCAGGTCTTTTTTTCTGAATGGTCCAGAAGACCCTGATGACATCTGTAAGAAGGTACAGATTGAAACTGATGTTTGTGGGCACCATTGCAGTGTTGGACTGGTAGCACCAGACAGATAAAACAGTGCTGGTAAATTACCTAGGTGGTGTATTTAGGTAAATATGTCTTAATCTACAGGGTAAGTGCTGTTAGGGCTTACCCTAACTGTAGGGCTTGTTATATGAGTGTAAAAGGGAGATCTGGGGGATTTTTAGATTTTGCCTGGCTTTAATACCCACAAACATCAGGTTCAGACAGACATTTGCTATCTGCACTTCTGCTTTTAGGCCCCCTATTTTTAATTTCTAGGAGGGGTCAATAACATTTTTGACAGGTTTGTGAAGTGTTCACTGAAGAGGTTGGAAGACTATAGAGGTGATTTAAGCAGCAGGCCCCATTGAAGTGGTGCATTAAGCATCTCAAAAACCGTACTTTAACCAACAGCCTGTTCCAAAAGGGAATTCAACTTTTTCAGTTGACTTGAATGACAACCAGCGAGTAGGTGAAGGGCCGGTGGACAGGGGTGAACCACAACACCCTGTCAAAAGCCTTACCAGACCCACATAAACAAAGTTGCTGAAAAAAGTGTCCATGTAGAAGAATAAAGTGGAGTATACTAAATTCTCCTGTTGTCCATGCTGCTGCTTTGTAGAAGAGGAGTCCTCCGCTGAAGTCTATTCTGACAAACCTCAAACTTCCAGGAGGGTCAATCTCCTGCATCTGCTAAGACACCCAATGGTTCCTCCTGCCAACCTCTACAGCTAACTACTGTGACCTGTAATAACTTCAGGGTGTGCGGGATCCAATTTAAAACTCCCACAAAAGCACAATAATTTATCTTTCCCTATCAACTCAAATGCATTATGCCAAATTTCACCAAAATTTTAGATTTTTGTCAAAACTTCAGGAAAGTGAAAACTCTACAATTTTGCATTTCTATACCACAATTTCCAATCCAAGATAAAACTAATTGGCCAACATACCAGTTTTATAGACAGACATATAACACTAACTGACTTTTACTAAGGGCAATGTTGACATTTTTACCAATCATGGAAGTGGAAATATTAGAAAGAAAAAGGTGACCAGTTTGGTTAAACAAACAATTCTTCTTTAGATACTTTTTTTTTTTAATTATGCCTAATGTGCATCTTTGCTGTTTTGTTCCCCACATACAGTATATTCCATATACAGATATATGTGTTCCTATTCATTAGTATTCTTTTGCAATATGTAGTATAGGACAAATATTGTCACATCAACCAATACCAGACTGAATGCTGTCACCAGTACTAATTCTACCACATAAAAAGCCAATAATTTAAACTTTAACAGCAATTAAATTAGCATTTTTTTAATTAATTTACTGGACCTTGCTGCCCCCAGAGCCTGCTGCCTGACAGCGTGTACACCATCAACCTCATTATAGGCAAATCCCTTCTCGCATTGTAATTATTCATTCTAAAACTTTAATTACACACAGAATTGTTTTGTTTTCAGTAACGTTCAGTGGGTGAAAATAATATTAAATCTTGCTAACTTAGAAAGCAGTGACCCATGCTGCGCTCAAAGTCAAGCAGGTATTCCCCGGATCATATCTTCTTGCTGTTGACAGCTGGCCACCGGTATCTTTTGGCACAGATGTAAGTGTGAGGATCTCATGTAATTGTTTTCAGCAAGGATGTGTTTATTGGTTATACAGTACATAGAGGTGCAGATCAAATGCAAACCCAACACACTATAGGTTTAATTTTAACTTCAGCTGTTTGCTGCTATTTCTGCAAATTTATGCAGTTGTATGAGCAGACGGCCACTCGGATTTCAAAATTGTGAAAAACTTTTACCAATGGGCTCACAGACAATATTAAATTTCAGCCCCAAAGCAGCTGGCAAGGTACACATCACCTATAATTCTGTTTTAGGGTCAGTGTTTGCAGTGGCTGCTGATTGTCAGGGGCAACATTTCAACATTTCAACATTTACCATGTTCGACAACCCCAGAATGTTTACTGAAGCCAGAATCAATGGAACATATGCTAATTTGCTCATCATTAGTGGTGTAGAAGTTTCATTCACAGTTTTTTCTGTTCTTGTGTGTGTGTGTGTGTGAAATAATTTTTCTTGTACTGAAGACCATAAACGAGAAAATTAGGGAAATTACTTTCTTAGACCATTGTCACTAAAACTGGTGTACCCATTGTCAGGTTTTCCGTGCATTCCTGGTTTGAGGAAATCTGTAAAATTTTTGATTTCCTACAACAGTCAGACAACAACAAAATGGTGACAGAGGTTTCAACTCTTCTTTATTCTATCCAAAGCTAGCAAAATAATTACTCTGAGAAATATGAGTTTACCTTAAAGGTAATTTTTTGTCATTCTATACATTGCCCTCTACTGTTTCGACATTACAGGGGTGCCTTGCCATTGTCACTTCACACACATTTGCCAACAGCTGCTATGGGCTTTACCAAGTATGCAGAACAATTCTAGCACTATTTTCATTGGCTTGGGAAGTTCTGAAGTTTGAACTAGCCACACAGCTTTGGATATTCTAAGACTATTCTGGACTAGCTGAAAGGTATGTTTCAACTAACACATTCTGGGCTTGTCCCAGAGCCTGCTTACATCTGAAAATTCCTGGAGAGGTCTCAAAATAGTTCTACTCCAATGTCTTGGGGTCCTTAGTATCAATTTAGAATCATATAAATGCCATGTCTATCTTCGTTTTCTTGCTGACATGTCCATCGCTGTATCCATCGCTGTACCCATCTGATGACTACTTCCAGCACAATGATACCAGGTTCAAAATTTTAAAAGTATTGCACGTCAATTTTAAATTTTTAGGAAAATTGCCCACCGGACCAAAAAGAGAGCTGCAAAGAAAAGTGCGCTGACATTAGCAGAAACTTGAGGTGGACTCATCACTTGGGAGGAAACCCGGATCTTCTAGTATGATCCTGAAACAAAACCACAGTCACTGGAAACACCTTCATCACCAAGAATCAAAAAAAGTCCAAATTCACAGCCATGCTCATTGTGTTTTGTGACATGAAGGGCGTAATTTTGGCAGAATGGCGTCCGGAAGGCACAACAGTGACCCAACATTATTATGAGGAAGTTCTGAAAAAGCTGAGAGAAAGTGTCCGGAAAACACGGGCAGAAATGTGGGAAAATGGTTTCATTCTTCATCAGGACAATGCTTCTTCTCACACAGCACTTTCTGTGACCAACAAACACCTTCCTACGCTGGAACACCCTCCATATTCACCAGAATTGACACCTTGGGCCTTTTTTCTTTTTCCTAAATTGAAATTGGTTATTGAAGGAACACACTTTGGGTCAATGGATGCAGTAGAGAAAAAACATCAGATATTTTGCTGACAGCAACAGCTCACAGAAACTGATCTGCTCCACGCCTTCCACCAGTGGAAAACAAGACGGCATTGCTTAATTGTGAATGCAAAGGATATTGATGGGTATAAGCATTAGAATTGTCAAATAAATAAATAAAAGTGAGTTAATATATCAGTCTCGTTATTTATTCGACAGACCTTGTACATTCTTTATATATACATATATATGTTTTGCAAAATATTCATCTTTTTTTCTTTACTTACTTGTTTCCCACTGAGCTGCTACCTGAAGTACAGTGGGAATAGTACTTCTGCTCCCCGCTGCATCAGAATTCACATTCACATTCGGCATTCACAAAACAAAGCACAGTGATAACATTGCATCTATGCTTTGTGAATTGTGTAGCCAAGGGAGGGAGCGGAGGCACAGCAGTACGGCTTATCACAGACACTATTCCAGTGCAGCAGGGAGCCAGAAATAGGGCCCCAGCTGTAATTTTCAGCTCCAGCTCAGTGGGACTTCGAAACCGCTATATGAATTAAAAAAATATGTTATGGATTTACTACTTCATAACAAATGTTTAAAGCTAAAAATTATTCTAATTATATTTTACCTTTTCTTGTTTTTCATCAGCATACTAATGAAGTGTTTAAATAAAACCGTTCCATTTTAATTACATTATATTTGACCCAGTGACTTCACATAAATCCTACAAGTCAGGCCTAGTGGCTGGGGATAGCCCTAATACACCTCAGCCCTGATGAGAGCAAAGTCAATAGCTCTCAGAATGAGTTATTCAAAAGTCTAAAACCCCAAAGGATGGAAGTCCATTTGGAAGAGTGGGTATTCCTAGAGAAATTACATTTACATACAGATTATACCTCTATATGATGCTAAGCCAAAGAAAAGAAATTCATAAAAAGAATGAGCTTGGTCTGGAAGAGTAAGGATGGGGAAGAAAGGTCTACATGAAATAATGCAGATCTGAGAGAAATTGAAACCTGTTTTTTAGAGATTCTTCTTTTTTGTTATGTTATTTGAGGTTCATGCTGTGTCCTGTATGAAATGAACACTTGCCAAGAGAGGACAGGCCGGAAACGTCTATAGGGCTGGATCAGCAATCGCCTGCACCAGGTAGCGGCAAAATCGAAGGAACCTGGGCAGTACAGCACAGATAACCTTATCTATCACATACCGTGTTTCCCCGATGATAAGGCATCCCCATCAAATAAGCCACCCCCCGATTTTTTCTCAAACAATTAAAATAAAGCACCCCCCGCAAATAAGACATCCTCCGATACCTGATACTGTGTGCCTCTGTGTGACTCCTCGATGATATATATATATATATATATATGAAGATTTCTTTGTATTGGACTCAATACAGCTATTTTGTATTGAATCCAATACAAATTTATTTCAATTTACCGTCACTCCTCCTGGCTGCACCGGGAAACCCCGCGGATCAACTCTGCAGTTTGCGGCTGGAAATTGAAAGAGGAGAGCGCGTCCCCAGGACCTGGGGGGACCAGCAGGATGCTGGGGGACAACAACAGAACAAGTTAGGTGGGTATTTTTAAGTTTTAAGGGACCCTGAGTGTGACTTGGGATTACTGCTGGGGGGGTTAAATAGGGGTTGCAAATGACAGACAGATACAGACACAGGAGGAGGAGAGGACCCTGCCCAGAAGAGCTTACAATCTAGGAGGTGGGGGAAGTAACACACAATGGGAGATTTGTAGTGGTGGGAAGTAGTGACGGTTTTAAAAGACAGAAAAAGATGGGTAGGCCAGTTAGAAAAAAAGGGTTTTGAGTAGAAAGTAGGAGCAAGCCGTATAGGATAAGGAAGACCATTCCAGCTCTAGAAAAGTCTTGTATCCGTGCGTGTGATGAGGTTATGAGGAGGAAGTCATTAGTAGGTCATTGGAGGAGCAAAGAGAGCGGCTAGGGGGTAGTTTTCTATTAGGTCAGAAAGGTAAGTGGGAGAAGAACTGTGGAGGGATTTGAAGGCAAAGCACAGGAGCTTGAATTTAATTCTAAAGTGAAATGGAAGCCAATGGAGAGAACTACAAAGAGATGCAGCAGAAGAGGAGCGGTGGGAAGGATGGGTGAGTCTGGCTGCAGCATTCATAATAGATTGTAGAGGAGAGAGTCGGGTTAGTGGAATACCAGAGAGGAGGAGGTTACAGTAGACGAAACTAAGGTGACTTCTTTCCATACCTTTGCCTTAGCATTTTTTTGCATTTCCAGATTCATTTAAAGCTGTATTACTCTTTATTCCTATAATAAATAAATAAATCCGTATTCCTGTCATATTAATTAAGGTTAAGTTTTCTTTCTTTTTGGCTTAAAAAAGGGTGGAGCCCTATGGCGGTAAAGTCTTATACATGAGATCAGCACGCTTTTTAATGCAGGCTACATCACCTGTGCAGTGTTAGATTGGGTCACATAGCCAGAAGAAGAAAGAAGACACGGGAAGGTGACAGCGCCCAGCACTTCCTTTGTGCTAAGATGAAGGAGGATTCCAGGAACCAATCCGGGAATGCTCTGGAGGGATCAAGGGATCTGTGGAAGTAAAGGTAGGTGAGTTGTTTTTTTTTATTTTTAGTTTAGTTACGCTTTAAAGCAAATCAGGAATATGACAGCTTTAATTGAAATTGGAAATGCAAAAAAATGCCAAGTCAAAGGTATAGAAGGAAATCACATAGTGTCAATGGGGCTTCATTCTTCCTTTAAAAGACCATGTACATTGGGTGTAATTTCATAAAGAAGTATAATCTGTTCACAATAAAAAAATGTGATATCTCATGCAATGGATATTTTACTTTCAACCACCCAATTAGGTACAAGGAAAAAAATAATTTTTTATGATTTTTATGACATATTTTTTTAAAGGAAAAGGGCGCATGTCAGATAAGAAAATCAAATATGTTACTGATTACTAAATGCATTGGCCCTGATTTATTAAAGTTCTCCAAGGCTGGAGAGAATACACTTTCACCAGTAAAGCTTTGTGATCCAAGAAACCTGGAATGGATTTGGTCCAGAACTGAAAACATTTGCTAACAAATAGCTAATGACTTTTAGGAAATCCATTCCAGGTTTTCTGTATAACCCAGCTTCACTGATGAAAGTGTATTCTCTCTAGCCTTGGAGAAATTTAATAAATCAGGGCCATGGTGTCTAAAGCTACATACACACACTTGATGTCGCCCAAGAAGAAAAGTCATGATTGTCTGGAGAGAAAATCTAACATGTGTATAGCAGTCTCCCAACTTCATTCATGCCAGTACATTGAATGACTGAGTAAAGTTGACCATTTGACTGTATTTTGGAGGTGATTGAGGTTCCACTCACTTGTCCTCCCTCCTCTTGTAAGAACATAGAATAGCACTGTGTATACTGTTGTCAATATGAAGTCAATCTGATGTTTGTACAGAGCTTTACATTCATATTTAGACACCCAGAACAACTGCAGTATGAGAGAAGTGAATGAAAGGCTATGAATATGACCATGGAACATCTATTTTTCAGGAGATCTATTTATGTGACTTCAGTTGGGGTTTAAAAACAAACCCAAATAAGTTTATTAAAATTTAGATCCAGTTGTTCCCAATTAGGAGCCCAGGGGTCACATTTGGAGACCCAGATCTACATGTTATGTGGATCCCACAAGTATCTCGACAGCATCACAGCAGATGTTCAGTAGCTGTGTGTACACTTTCTACATTTTACACTTCTTGAAGCATGAATTCAACAGACGCTTTCCAAATTTATATTATCCTTACAGAAAAATTAAAGTGACATTTATATTGTTTCTAAAATATCTCCAGTAATAATCCACTTAAAATCAGCACATTTATTTCCAGCAAATACTAAGTCTTTTGGCAGGGTGAAGCTCCCATTTACGCATATTGTGTGTATTTAGTTGTATGCTAGGAGCACAACTTTAAAACATTAGTCCACTTTCTTTTTTTATGAACACTAATGTTAACCTAATGGTGTTACCTTGCTCCTGTAGACTTCAATGGTAATATCTTTGATTTTAGTTTCCCAAATCTGTACAGTCCTTCTTTACATTTCCAATTTCTGTTGTCTTTTGTATGTATTTATGACGGAGAATACCATACAATGAGTAATACCACCCAAGATTGGATCCTAGGGCACAGAGGTGTCATCTAATCCCAAGAGATATAGGAACTAGGAGGAAACAAACCCACCACAAGTCACCTATTAAATAAATATCATATTCAATGTCTCTGTATAAATGCTCAACTATGCTGTAGCCCATGGAAGCGTAAACTCTACACTTAAATATTGTAAATTGCATATAGTTGACATTTATCAAAACATTTAATTAAATACAATAAGTTGAAAGTAGAATGATGCACCAGTTTCAATCTATGGTATTACTGGTACATTATCATTGGATCATTTTTTGTAGACTGAGCAACATGGCCCTAGAGCTTCGATTTTCTTTGTCAAATATACATATTATACTGATTTTTTTTTCCTTTTTTTTTGGTAACTAGGCCAAATAGAAGAGATCATAATCTAAATGGCTCCATTTTATTTTCCTAAGGCAAATTAAGTATTAAAAGGATGTCCTCCAGCTGGAATCACCACCTTTGGCTCATCTTATTAACTGGCTCATCATAATAACTATGCAGAAAATATACACAGGATGAATTTTTCTAAAAAAATATCTAGAAATTCTTTTTTGAGCTGTATTATATATTTTTTTCTTTAGATATATCAGCACCAATCAGTGCACAAAAATACTAGTTATAAAATTAATTAGTTGAGGTTTCAAAGCTTATTTTTAATATATATATATATATATATATATATATAAATTTAAAAAAAAAAATATTTAGCTAGCCTGAGTCAGCCTTTATAAGAGAAATATATCTACTTTCCTTTAAAAGTTAATTATTATCTATATATTTTAACTAAATACGGATTTGAATCTATAGATTTTTAGATTTTTTATTTTATACATGCATATATAAATATATAATAAGTTGATATATATATATCAACTTATTGCTCCATTGTATGGCTACCCCCCTTCTTGGTTCATGGTGCACCCATTAGGTATTTCCCTGTATGTACAATATTATATAACAATATTTGGTCTCTAGACCATATGTACAATAAAATATCTAACTGCCACTCTCCTAAATCAGTCCCAAGCAGCTGTATTTACTATGGAGAAGCAGAAAAGGCAGTTGACAGTAAAACACTGGTAATTGAAGCAATAATAAATGATTGAGAGTTTCCTACATAGCCTTGGATGAAAAGGCCATACACCCCATAGAATCTCTAATATTGTTTGTGTCACTCGACTGTAAAAGGTATTTATGTATTTCACATTTATGGCTAAAGGGGCTTTAACTTCTTCCCATAACCCTTAGAGTGTGAAATTATAAATTCACATCACATGCCATCTGTTAAATCCAGAACTCGACCCTGTACTTTTTATGGATGCCTAGCAGGCAAAAGAAGTTTCATGTAATTTGTTATCTGGTTGCCGGCTCAGCATATTTTACTTGCTACTAAACTGAACCCAGGAACATTATTTAGTATTGGATGTTTATGCTGTGATGAAGTCAGGGGAGCAAAACTACTGCCGGTCTAATTGTGTGGCACATAAATATAAAACCTTTCTGCCCCTTTCCTGCTTCCTGCTTTCCTAATTGGCCCCGTTACCAGCAGCCAACAGAGGAGTAAGAAGAGCAAGAAGGGAACAGAAGCATTTAGCAACAGATGCATTTTAAGAGATTTTTTGCTGAAAGAGATCTGCTCCATTTTGCCTTGTTTAAAAGGAATATATTGATTATATTCATTTCCCCATCTATTGCTGGCCCCAGGCTGGAACAAGTTTGACAGCCACAGCTAACACATTGAGCAAAGGCAAAGCGTGATTTTAAAGTGTTAACATGGATATAATAAATGTGAGTATATATTAGGTCTGGTTAATGTTACAACAATGATACTGTTCAGATGAATTCATGAATGATATTGTTTTTATAGAAATAATGCTATTTCCCATTTTAAAAATTCCTGAAGAAACAGAATGAAATCTACGAAACGCGTCAAATTAGAAAATAAGAACGGAATATTTCTGCACTATTGAAGGTTTTTCTGCACAAAGTCTTGTGTTCAAAGTTTTGTCAAGACTTTAAACAAATCTAAAAAGTTGGTGCTCGTTTAAAACTATCTTTTGGTGATTATTACTGGGTATATTTAGTGCTTGAAAAGTCCCTTAATCTCATAGGAGAACTGTTTTTTAATTTGAGAGCGCAGAAAACATCTTAAAAGTAACAACTTTTAAGTTTCATATAAGAATGAAAACAAAAATGTATTATCATAATGTAATATCATATTTACCTGACTTAAAAAGTAAGATTTCTTTTTTATTGCCAGGTATTGTTTGCAAAAAAATAAACTTCAATGACAACATCTATTTACCATAGAATGTATAGATCATTTATTGTATTGTACTGCTGTCCCTTCTATAAAAAAATATTTTTTTTCCATTGTGCTTGACTCTGATTGCCTAGTACAGAGATTGTTTTATTGAGTATTATATTTAAAACATTACTTTAAGCTGAAATTCATACTGTTAACTTAATTAAGTGGAAATTCACTTTGCAAAAAAAAAAAAAAACCCAATCGTGTGAAAGCAAATGTTAAAAAAAATATATGATTTTTGCTTGCACATATTTGGATGCCTAAGGTTGGCAGAGCAAGGGGACCAAGGGGTCCCCATCCTCTTCACGGCCCTTATTGACAGAATGTATTGGGGGGGTTCAAGGAGCTTGAATGCTGTTCATTTGAAGCGGCCACTGTATATTTTCCAAAGCTTATTTTTGCTAAACTTATCTCTAAAACTATATCGGATCGAAAGCTTATTTTTGCTAAACTTATCTCTAAAACTATATCGGATCCTCTTTAGCTATTTACCCAGAACATTGGTCAAACTAAAAATCAGCATGTTGCTTTGAAGGAAGATTCTAGCTCCATTGATAAATGACACCAAAGCCATAACACAATTCACTTAATTAATTCATGAAATAAGAACATCCAATCATGTGCAAGAGATACACAGGGATATAAAGAGATTTACAGATATATAAAATGATATGCGGGGATATACAGGGATACACATGGATATAAAGGGCTATCATGGGTTATAAAGGAGTACACTGAGTTTTAAAGAGATATACAAGGATATAAAGAGATATACTGGCATAAAAAGTCCTACATTCAGATATGAAGGGGTATATCAAGATTTAAAGAGGTACTATGAAACAAAAACGCTGCTCTCCTCCTTTCCAATACCTGGACTGAACTTTGGCTTTTTATGCCATATACATCTATTTGTACCTACTAGCCCCTTGCGTATAATACATATTATCTGCAAATTGGACTACATACTAGAAGTTTTTGATCTACATCATACAGATATTAAGCCCGGTATATGTCTGTTTCATACCCCTGAGTACGCCTTGAAACGTGTCGGGTAACAAGACGTTCTTTTTGAATACCTGCAATACAGCATATGTTTAATACCTAGTATAGGTGCTCTATGTATAGTCCAATAACATCCATCCCATTATTATCAAATGAGAAACGGATGTAAACACCTGCTATTCGATGTATATTCTCACTTGTTTTAAGCTTTACTCTAAAATACATTAGATTACATGCAGCCAAAAAAAACTATCTTCTCTATCTTCACATTCATTGATTTTTTGATATACAGGGATCTAAGGGGGTACCCGGGGATATAAACTGATATATTGGTAAATAACTACTACTAAAATTACTACCAAGATCAGCAGGGATAAAGAAAGGTAATACAGCCTACTAACTACCTACTAATAAAAAAAAAAATACAATAAAAATAATATATTGCAGCTTTCAAGTCCATGGATGTGGTATCCATTGACTTGAAAGCTTCAATATATTATTTTTATTGTTGAGTGTCAAAAAACTTGTTTCATCTCCTAAATATGTATGCACATTATACTATGATCCTGCTTAGTTGGTAATAATGTTATAATAACATTATAGAATTTAGAATATACAAGGCATATTAACAGCCGATGTGCCATCAGTTAGTCCTCTAGTGGTCATAAAAGGCATTTCATCAGCCCTACAGCCGATGTGCCATTAGTTAGCTCTCCAAAGTTCAGAAAAGACTTCTCCTTCCTTCTTCTTGCTACATCACCCGATCTTGCACTGTACAGGCTGGAGATCGAGTGATGTGGTCCACTTTAAAAGGCAAAAAAAAGAGCAGATCTGCACATGCGTGAGATCGACATCTCTTTCCCCTTAGTGAAGGAAAATGCTCCTTCTGTGCATGCCCAATCTGGATGTTGCACTTTAAAAAAAAGAAAAAGAAAAAATAATTTTAATATTATACTGTATATTAGGGTTGTCTACCCTTTAATGTAGAAGCATTTAACCTGGAGATGAATAAAAATAATTGGTATCTCACCCAAAGGAACCTGATCTTGGTTGGCAAGATTAACCATTATGGGCCCTTTACCTGTACAGAGTGAACACTCCTGATAACCATTATCCAATCATAATCCCTGAAGTTTGCTTAAACAGCAGATTTTCTCTTTGCTATTAGAACCGAACTGAATGTTGGATGTTCAGGGCCATTCTTCATAATGGAACAGAATGCTCACATTTCCTTATTTATCTTTATATAGAACACATTGAAAGTTTTGCCAAACTAACTACTTTTTTTTTAACTTGATATAGACTGTAACCAGGACCGGCAACTATTCCTATTTAAGACAGTGTCACCTTGACTGTTCTATTCTAACATTATCTTTACGCAATATACTAATTGCTTCCCGTGCAGTATGACCTGAGAAACAGTCACTCATTTCAGGTAGTAATGCCACATAAAAATGAGACTGTACAGCAAAAGAACAATTTGATGTATATTATTTTTTATTTCAGATACAGCATGGCCAGAATGTAGAATAATGTTGGAAAGAAACTCTGAAGCTTTGCCTTTTACTGGACTTGAAAAACTTGAACTGTGAAAGCTGTTCCCACAAAAACCAAAAAAGGACATGGGACAACCATTGGTATTGACTGGAGTCTCACAACATTTATGGTTTTGTTCCAAAGCTGCCAATTGTCCCTGACTTGGGGGGTTATCCAAGCCCCTGTGTCCTTCTTGCTTCTTAGCTGCCCCTCCTTTTTTGGTGTATCCTATTTTATGGTCCACAAATTGGGAAGGGGGGCATTTGCCTATAAACTACACTACATCTGCCAACGAGCCATCCTGCATTACAGCAAGTACTCTTGTCCCATGAGCTCAGGGGGTTGTTATGCATTATGCTTAGAGCCTTTTTTACTTGATCTGATTTCTAAATATTATTCTATAAGTGTATATAAGTGTTGCCCATAATACATTGTAGCAAATCTATAATTTTTTGAGTTTGGGTCAAAGTTATGAAGCTATAGACTGCCCAGGTATTGCAGTCTGGGCATAGATGGCTGGGCATAGATGTTCCTTGTGTCATGTTGATGGCCTGTAAGCACCATTGAATAAAGACCCCCCCCCCCCCCATCCCCTCTATTTCGAAAGATGACCAGTCATTTTCCTAGCAATTTCCCAAAAAAGACCTCCATCCTCTAATTCTATCTTTCCTCCATCTTCCCCGTATCTACAAATGACTCCCTTATTTCCCATTTCTAAAGGTGTCAGGGGTCTTCCTGGCCCTAACATTTCCAAGCACAGTGTGCACATGACTGGTGTGTTCTCCCTGCACTAAAATCAATTAGGTCCGTCAGGTACAAAACATTACAAGTTTTAGACAGCCCAACATCTTGAAAAAAAGCGACCTTTAGATAAGACAAACAATCCATAATAAGCCCTTCTACATTTCACTGATTTTGAGAAGACACATCAAGAGGGTCTTCATGAACAGGGCTTATCTTTGCCCTGTACTCCTCCCTACTGTCCTTTCTCATGGAAAATGGGAATTCAGCAACCCCCCTGGAAGAGCAGTAGATTGTAGTAGATTGAAGTTTGGTCTAATACTGCACACAGGTCGGTTAATTGTTCCTCTTTCAAGAAATCCTGCAAGATATTACTTCATTGGTATCACACTATAATGGGTACCTAAATATACTCTTACTGCCTCTCCATCATGCTTCCATGCATGCAACTGCCCTGGCAATATGTCTAATATCTGCTGGTCTTTTCCCTTTGCCCAAGGTTTCTAGACCAGTGTTTCTTGACCTTCTTAACATGGTGGAACCCCTTAAGGTAACTTTTAGGTCTTCAGGGAACCCTTGATATAATCATTGTATCCACCACTGACAGTACATTAGTGTGGTGGTCAAGGGGATAAGTTCTTTTAACATTGCTGGTCAGTGGGAAGAATGTCACCCTTACAAATAGCTAAAAAGCTCATTGGTGTCAGTTAAACTGACCTGAGAGGTTCAAATTGCTCAAACCTGTATTGACTTTCTTTACCCTGCTACCATTGATTAATCCTTGCTCTGGGTCTTCATGGAGCCTCTTGTTGTTGTTGTCATTTTTGTATATTTGTTTCCAATTTGTGGTGGGGCAGGTGGGCAGATGGGCCCCTCATCTTTTACTTCCTCCCCTAGCCCCTCAATTTTCCCATTTTCCATCTTTGCACTCCTCTTGGTTCAATACTATCATGGATTTATAGATTTCTATAGATATAGAGTTCTACCAGGGTCCCTTATGAAAATTTGCTTTAGTTTTTGAGTTGTCAAAATTTTTTAGATACTTTGTTATTTTGATACTGGCATATGAATACTTTGAAAAGAAAAGTCAAACAACTTCCTAAAAATGATTTTCTGGGCTGCTGACAATTACTGCCACTTCTAGGAACTTGTTGCATGGCACGTGTTTTTCAACAAACACAAAGTCATCTACAGCAGTACAAGTACTGAGTCACCCATCATTCAGTCAATTGTATTCATATTTTTTGGGGAAAAATAATGAAGCACAGCTTCCACAGGCACTGATGTATTCATGTACTCATTACACTATTAATGTCTTTTTGAGAAATAGGAATTTTGGCCTGTATTGGTTATTCAATCTTGCCAGCCTGAAGTTTACTTGCAGTAATGACAGTAATGGGATGTTTGACGGGTCCATTGTCACACAGTGCCTGGTGATGTTCTAGCCTTGATAAAAAATACTGTTTCTATTGTGTTCATGACACAACAGCACTTATTATTCCATCTATGGACTGTCTGGCCGGACCGACGTTCGGCTTCTAAAACCACCAATAGGTCAGCAATGACCTTGACCCAAGCAGAACTCCAACCTGGATCATTACCCCATTTACCCATTAAAAAAACCCCACATTTTTACAATTTAATGCAGTTTCCTGAACTATTGTGATTTTTTTTTAAAATCCTATAACTTTCAATATAATGTTTTTATCTTTTGCTGTGTATGACCTGCCCTGTGATCTTCTCGCATGACGGTTATTAACTTGAGTGAGTGAACCACTATTTGCTTTCCTCTTTGACTGCTGTATGCAATGACACTGTGGGATTTTAGAAGTTGTCAACACCATTACACCATTGTCGATCTCTTGAGGTTAGGGTCCATGGGGGACATCAAGCAGGTTCAATAATAAGCTTTTCGTACATATGGGTCCCATTGTAGATGCACTTGTTTGTTAGAGTTGCATAAAGCTTCCAATAGTTAAGGGACCCTAGAAGTGGCCTTGAGGTTGAGTCTAGGGCTTACCCTTATATTGATGTATATGTAGAATTATCAATCTCTGGTTTATTAGAGGTGTTATGGTTATCTGTTGGCTTCATGTAAGTAAGCTCAGGTTGCTTGTATCTTTTGCTCTTCATTTCAATAATAATTGCCTAGTGATAGGCAATAATGCCTAGTGATCTTTCCATGATTGTCCTTGTCTGCCAAAAATCTTCTAGCTGTGTAGGTTTGTCACATGGGGTTCTGTTGGACACTGCAAGTGGCAATTTCTGCACATTATATTATGATTTATTAAAGCTCTACAAGACTGGAGAAGATAGACTACTATGGGAAAACCTGGGTGATCCAGCAAATATGGAATGGATTTCCTAAAAATCATTTTCTATTAGTTGAAAAATATTTTCAATCCTAAACCAGACACATGTTCCCCCATTATACTCTATCCTCTCCCATCTTGGTGAACTTTATTAAATCAGGCCCATGTATACTGTTTTCACCATCAGGAAACTTACCCTGAGAAATGTCATGCTGCCATTTCTGGAGTACATGTAGATAGTAAACGACTGCAAAAGCCTTCTGGAGATTAGCAATAATAAGATGCAAGGAAGAAGATAGTGTTAAAAAGTGGCAGTTGCTTAGGATGCATAGTAGTTAGCAAACATAATGTCATTCAGTTAGAATTACATCTACATAAATTGATTACATTAGTGCTTTGGTAGGTGAATAAAATATGAAATTGAGATTTGAAACCTTTCATACAGATAGAAGGTTATGCATTTTTTGTGCTTGTCAATGCTGCCAAATACATTACAAGACGTAAGATCTACATATATACTTATTTAATAAAGAAAAAAACAAGAACAAGATAATTCAAGAAGGTGGAGTAGTCAAGCTGTTTATAAAGGAAGAAGGTGGAATTACTGACCCCATTGGAGCCACTCATCAAGACTTAAAGTGCCTTCCCACCATTCCCACTTCCATTTCTCCCTATTGTGGTCTTTCACCCCTCTCCAACATTTCTTTTCTTTTACAGATTGTCACAGCTTTATTGAAGCTACCTTACCAGCTGACATTGGTTAGGCTTTAAACTTGATGGGAACATGGACTGGTTGAAGGCCTCTCTGGAAGTGGACAGGTCTTCACATGTTTCTGAAGTTAAAATTCGGATGCTCACAGCATTTCTGTGACTGGCACATACTGTAGTTATGGTTATTTGTTTGGAAAAAATTGGTTGGATAATAGCTTGGTTTAAATCAATAAAGTTGTGGCCTTGCCCCCCCCCCCCCTCCAAACATATTATGGTCTGGTATGTTTTAAAAAAGGGGGCAGAGACATGATGGAAAGTTGTAAATATAAAAACTATGGTTGTCAGCAGTCATGGGTTTGCATGTTTGTTTGTGTTTGTGTGGATTACTCTGGATACATTGGTTTCTCCCCACAACCCATAAACATGCAGTTAGGTTAATTGGCTTCGCCTCAAAAATTGACCTTAGAGTTTGTTAATGACATATGACTATGGTAGGGACATTAGATTGTGAGCCCCATTGAGGGCCAGTTAGTGATATGACTATGGACTTTGTAAAGCACTGCGTAATATGTCGGTGCTATATAAATATAAGCAAGATCATATTATTAGTAAGCATGGGCTCCTAGATTTATGCACACCCTTGTGCAGATGATTTTACTCTGGTAAATGCAGGAGATTCAGTCTTAGCTTGCTGTATGTGTTTACTATCCATGCTTTTGTCCCTTCTGTTGTAATTGAGTGCGCTAAGAGTTGCAATGTGCAATGAGACAATAAACTTAAAAAAACTCTAACCAGCTGACTAATCAGTTTAAAACATTTTATTACATAAGCACAACAACAGGTCTGTAAAACAGATATAATATGCTAATGGAGAAAAAGAGGCATTGAATATGCTTGCAAAACAATCTCTGTTGGTAGTGATGTGGTGCTAATAAAGGATCTATCACTGCCATCATTGTAGTGTTTAGGCTTTCAAGCCTAGTACACTCCAGGGACAATTTCTCTCTGGCTGGCCAATCGCAGGGTTTTTCTGATCAGTCAAATAGCCCTTACTATTGTTTTTCTCAGATAGAATAGAATATGAATTTCAATCAAATTAGATTGATCATTCGTGCATACAGCATGGTTGTAATATGGTAATTATAATAATAATACTTTTGCTGGAAAGGTTTAGTAGAGGAAGTTTCCAGATACAATTATTGCAAGTCTGTACAAGGCTTTAGTGCCACATATCTATAGATATAAGGGTAAACCCAAAAAGCCAGCTTCGAGGCCAATCTCATTCTAATGGTGAATCCCAACCAATCAATGAATGCATCTACACTATAGATACAATGCTTCAGAGTGAACCTGAGGTTACCCATGAACTAAAAGCCCTTATCCCTAAGATGACATGGTTTTTCTCTGGCTTTATAAGAGTTGAGCCTGGAAAAGCCAAATCTAAAAGTATTACTGCCTGCTAGGTATAAATGCTTATGATGGATAAATTACTATCACAAACCCACCTAACATCCACATGTTTGAGTCTCGGCATTATAGTGTTAAATACAATAACTTAAGGCTTGCTATCAGTCTTACAAATTTTGGAGGCAGTTCAGAAGCTAAATAAATCACTAACTACTGCTAATTTCCTTGCTCTGTACTATGCAAGACTGCTGCTCTGTCAGTTATATTTCAGACATTGGTGCAATCCAAGATAATACCTTAATATTAGGATGATATATTTATCTAGTAATACACCAGTCCAACTACTAATATATGGAAACTTGGATAGTCTTGTGCAACTAAAGACCTCCAATTATTGTTCACAAAGGCTTTTTAAAAAAATATGCCATATGTTCTCCTTTAATTTCATAAGCAGAACACATTTTATTTCATGGTATTCCTATATGGTAAATACCCTGAGGATATGATTTGGTTTCACACTCACGATCGATGTGTCAACAGACATAAATGGTGTAATCAGCCCTCAGTTTTTTAAAAAGGCCTGTTCCCATTATTGTGTTGTATTGTAGTGTGTTGTCCAAATTGGGTATTTGATATTCCGACCCGCATTTTGCCACTCAGCTCAAATGACATCTACAACACAAGGCATAGTTTGCCTGCTTTTATAGTGCAAACCCATTGTCAGATATTCTGTTAACGCATTTGATGCATGCTTAGACCATCCAAATTCATTATTACCAGTCTGGCAATCTGATCCGCATCTTCATTTCCTGGCTAGACGAGCACCCGGTTCTTTGGCATGTTTGGCCTCCATATGCTCATCGGCTGACTAGCATACAAAAAGCCGAAACTGAAAATTAAAGACATGACTTTAAGCGTGGTTCTTCTTAAAATTGATATGGCAATGTTTGGTAAATGCTGAGTTAAGCTCTCTATGCATAGCATCTCAAAGACTGTATTGGTGAGATGGCTTCTATGAGTTTTTAGGTTTGTATACTTTGAGGGATTCCCACTCTTCATACTAATATTTTATTTTAAAGCATACACCAAGTTAAGCCTACACACCAAGGTGTTTGGGGACACCCAAATATTCTAAATCAGTGTTTTTCGGCCTTTTTAAAGTGACCTATCACCACACTTTATAATTTGTATAGAAGGGTAGATAAGCCTTCTATATTGGGTAAAAATTTGTTTTTTGACATTAAATGCCTTTAAAAAAAAAAAAAAGGGCAAAGTCCCTGCTCCTTTGTCCTTACTGCTTTGGTAGGTGCATGCCGAGTGGGAGTGCAGATCCTTTTCGGGGATGCTTCTTTTGCACATGCCTGATATTAGGCATGCACAGAAGAAGCTTTTTAGTCATTCAAAAAAAAAAAAGGTGCCTCTATCATCCATGCGCAGTGAGATCTGCATTTTTTCCCCAAATACAGCAGCATACGTCACCTGATCTCCGGCCTGTGCAGTGCGAGATTGGTGACGTAGGGAGAAGGCACAAGAAGAAGGATGAAGATGGTGGCATCCAGCACTTCCTACACACCAGGACGAAGCAAAAAATCAGGACGAAAAAGGAAGACAGCTCCAGAGGGTTCATGAGATCTGTGGAAGTAAAGGTAAGTATCATTTTTTTTTTACTTTCACTTTAACATTGGGGAACCCCTTGAAAATACTTTCAGATCTTCAGAGAACCCCTACTATACCTACTCTATCCACAGCTCACAGTATATTAGTGTGATGGTCAGTAGGAAGAATGAGTCTTATATTGCTGGCCGGGGGAAGGTTGCCACCTGAGAGGTAGAAACTGATGATTGTTTAAAGAACCTCTAGCAACCTCTGGAAGAACCCTGGTTTAGAAACACTGAAACTCACTGTTAACCATAAACATATAACAACATATAAAAGTGAGGACTGAATTTTCCCTTTAGGTTTCACCTGTATCCACCTATTCCTCCAAATAGGAAGAATATACACAGTGATAGCTAGTTCTGCAAACTGTACTGAATTCTGCATTTCTGAACAAGCAGGATGCCCGGCTGTGATGTTAATCCAATGGCATCCAAATTTTCTAATAGTTACATAGTTAGGATTAAAAAAGGTCATAGGTCCTTCAAGTTCAAAAACTATGGAAATAAACATATCCCAGATAAAACCCTATAGACATAATTGATCCAGAGGAAGGCAAAACACCCCTATAAAGCCTGGTTAAATTTGCTCAAATAGGGGGAAAAAATTCCTTCCTAAACCTGTGAGTTGATCAAATGTTCCCTGGATCAACATTGCTGATCTCACATCTGATTTCAATGACTGCATACTTGTTTTAGTTCATTGACTCAATTGATTTGATTTAAGCCAGAACCAACATTTTCATACACAATGCAGCCATTGCAGCAGCTGTATCAGTGTCAGCACAGGGTTCCTTTGAGTGCTGATGACTGAGTGCTATATTAATCCTAATAGCAGTAGTGCTCAATTTACTGAAGGATGCTAGCAGTGCATGCTTTGCTCACTATCTTCTGCAGACATTACCAGCACATTTATCTCATTGGTAAGTCTGTGATGAGAAGGAAAAACAATCTCTGCTGGGTGCCACAAAGGACCAGACCTAAGCAGCATGGCCCGATATGTGTTTGTAATTCCTCCTTACTGTACTGCACATCACCCTGCACTAAGCAGCCTCTCCTATCAGGGGAGATAACACGGTGAATCCAGACTAGAATTTATTCACAGTCTAGAAGGAGGACAAAAATACAAACCCGGCACATTTTAAGGGGTCTCCTACATTGACATTTTTAAATGTTTCCAATCTCCTAAAATTAATTATCCATTATAAAGGATAAAGATGCCAAATTCTACAGGATTAGGGTTTCCGAGTTATTACTCACCCTGGTGGAGTATCAAATCGGGTTCTATCAGTTTAGTAAATAATTGCTATACTTTAGCATGAGTATTTGCATTCATCTGGCAAATTGAAACATTACCTTTCATGTGTTGCAAGTCCAGTGTAGAAATCCTCCATAACCAGACAACAAGGGCAAGATTAAAAATAACAGTCTCCAGTTTGGGGGTATTCTGCTTCACTACTACCAACTTCCCAATCTCTTACTGCATTTCTTGATGATTGAAGTTGAGGACATCATTTTTGAAAGACTAGGGTTTTCATCTCATGGCAGATCCCCAAAAATACCATAAACTGGGCAAGCTAAATAAATTTAGTTTTTAATTTTTATTCTTCAGCTATTAGTAATTCCCTCTCACACAGTGATGTCTCTTCTCCAATATACAGTCAATGGGTGTTGACTAGTGTTGGTGTTCGAATTTGGGTTGTCCTAATATTTGACCTGAATATGGCTGTTCGAATTCGGATAGACCCGACCCGAAAAACACGGGATGCGACTTTGCAAACTCGTGTTTAAAAAAATGTGTTAAAAAAAAGAGGTTTTCATGTTAAAGTACTTTATTGAATGTGTGTGGTTTGCGTAACTAACTTTTATTTTTTTACACACAGCTGTGGGATTCTGGTTATTTTTTGGGACAGCTCTGCTCCCCTGATTGCTCTTGGAGTTCTTCACAGTCCCGAAAAATAACCCAAATTTTCCCCCCATTGAATTTAATGGTGTTCAAATTCGACGTTCGATCACCCTAACAATATCACCCTATTTGATCGAATATCTGTCAAATCGAACAGTGAGATATTCGACTGCTAACAAACCTGGTGTATAGTGTTGGGCAATGTTCTTCCAGGGCTTGTAAAGGTAACAGCGGATATATTCCTAGTAGATGGAGATTGGGTAAATTCCACCCAATAATCAATAATAGCCATTCTTCCAACTTTATTGCCCTGGCTTCTTCTATGGTAAAGACTGCTACATGACCTTATTATGTAACATAATTTCCTAAGGAATCAGTAACAGCTTATCTTATCCTTCCATTGCTCCATCATCCACTGCTCTAGAAAAGTCTACTGATGTACCATAGTTTATAAATCTCAATCTCCTGGAACTGTCGGGACCACAATTCTTCTGGCACCTGTGAATGGAGCTAAACCTTAGCTAATGTCCCTCAATAAGGCATTCTTTTTCTTTCCATTTCTCCAGCATCCAGTGCACTAGAGCAGACTGTTGACCTACCCTAGCACATCAACTTATTCCCACTATAAGACCATCAAGACTTCAATTCTTCCTGTACCTGTAAATGGTGCAATAAACACATATGAACAACAGCTAAAGATTAGCCAAATTCAATCAATGTTTACTTCTATTTCTTCAGGATCAACTGCACTATAGTTGTCTGTTGACTTTCCTTAGTATGTAAAGTTATTTCCGCTATAAAAGCAAGATTTGAATTTCTCCATTACTTGTAGCAAAAATCAATCAATAAGCCATTCTGTTTTGTTCTACTTCTTCAGGATCCACTGTACTAGTCTGTTGACTTACCCTTGTATGAAAAATGATTTCCTCTATAAAAGCAAGACCTCAGTTTTTCCAATACTTCTAAATGGTGCAATGGACACATATCTTCAGCAGCTGAAGATTAGCCATATTCCATCAATACACCATTCTGTTTTCCTCTGTTTCTCCAGGACCCACTGTACTATGGCAGTCTCTTACCCTAACTCATGTAAATCATGTACCCTAATCCCCCCATGTAAACCTATTTTCCCTAAAAAATCAGTAACAGCCTTCTTCTTCCCTCCATCATCCACCATTTTGAAAAAATCTACTGTTCTACCTACTTACATTAGTGTGGGATTTTATCTACATAAAGCTTAATTCTTTGGGCAACTATAAGTAAAGCAATGGACACATTACCAGCAGCTGAACATTAAATAATGTCTATCATTAAGCAATTCTTTTTCTTTTCATTTCTTCAGCATCCATTGTACTAGAGCTGTCTGGCGACCTACCTTGGTAGTCTGGTAAAGCCATAGACACATTATCATTAGCAGCTCAAGATTAGCCATTGTGTCCATTACTCCATTCTGTTTTCTTTCATTTCTCCAGCATCCACTATACTAGAGCAGTCTGGTGACCTTAACAGTCTAGTAAACGTATAAACGCTATAGGATCATCAAGACCTAAAGGTAACCAGTACCTGTTAATGGAGTCGTGGACACATTATCATTGGCTACTGAAGATTAATCATTGTATCCATTACTTCCCTATTTTTTGCTATTGCTCCCGGATCTACTGTACTATATCAGTTTGTTGACTTACCTTAGTATATGCACTTATTTCCTATGTAAGAGCAATACTTCACGTTCTTCAGTGCCTGTAGACACATTACCAACAGCTGATGATTAGCCAAATTCCATCAAAAACCAGTAACAGCCTTCTTCTCCCTTATATAGCTCCATCATGCATTGTTCTGGAGAAGTCTGCTGACTTACTTTAGTATGTAAAGATATTCTTCTACTTTGTTAAAAAAAGATCAGAATATCTTTCAGGGCACAGTAGACATTACAAATGTTACATGATACCTCAACCCACAGAATATTGTTTCCACTCCCAAAGACCTCCGTTACAAAATGATATTGATAAGACAGAACAAATCCAGAGATAGGCAACATAAATGGTAAAAAAGAAAATAAAGCAGGAGAGACTGAAGAAACTTATATACTTATATATTATCATTATAATGAAAATATTATCATTATTATTTTCCTTCTTTCCTTAACACAGTGTTAAGGAAAGAAGGAAAATTTGAGAATGATTGAAACCTATAATGTAGGTTCACATGTAATTAAGGTTTGAGAGCGCAGTTAATTCAACATGAAGCTGGTATTGGGAACACAGGGAAAGCTCTCATACTACCAAGAAGAATTATAATGAGCAGCATTAGCATTATTCCAATGAAAGCGTAGTTTATATTTGGAACAGAATTCCATGCACAAGTGGTATTCCAGATAACAATAAATTGGGATAAACAAAAATGAAATTTGATTGATGGATTTGAACTTTTCCAGCCCTCAGTCTTGTATGTTTCTATGACTGCAGAGAACTCAGATCACCTCTATAATGTATTCCTGCCATTGCATTGCTATGTATGTTGCATTTCTAGCGCTGCTGTCTCTCTATTAGCAGCTGCTAGCTTACCTTATGGGACAAAGTTATCCTTTCAGCTAATCCTCCAGG
>NC_092858.1:13264732-13268532 GCF_032062135.1 Pyxicephalus adspersus
TGATCACTATATCCAAAAATTGATCTTTTAATAATCATCATAACCATAAAATTGATCTGTCAGTGATCCTCATGATCATACAATTGATCTTTCAATGATCACTATATCCAAAATATCGATCTTTCATTTATCATTATAACCTTAAAATTGATCTTTAAATGGCCACCATGATCCCCAGAGATTTTACAAGTCATTGAGAATTTTCGGTACTGCAAAGTTTTCCCACTTCAAACTTCTTTTTAGTAAATTATTTCTTTGAATTCACAGCTCCTGAATTCCAGGGACAACCTGCCTATGGAGTTTTATGTACATATTGTCCTTAGAAATGTTTCTGATTTTCATTGAACATATCACCATGCATTTTGCCTTATGTTGGATCCAATCTTTACATTCATGAATTCCATTCCTGCCAATCACTCAAAATTTCTTGATTGCTCCTGGAAATGTTATTCCAGTTGCATAACTTCTTTCATGGGCTTTACATTTTTATTTATCTTCAGTGATAGCTGTGCTTGGTATCGCTGAGATGGCTCAGGATTTAGGGAGTCCTGCCAGCAAATGTCTGGCTTTCAGAATGAACAGACTGCATTATACAATCCATGAATTTGTAAGGTTTAATTCTCAGCATTACTTGTTTGGCTTGACTATTTGTAATATTTGCATTTAAAATGAAAAGTGTGTGAGTATTCCAAAATGATATAATTTATAAAACTATATCCCTGTACACTATATACACATCCAGCAAATGGGGTAATGTCAGAAACTCATTTCCTGGATAGATATTTACACACTGCATGGTTGTACCCAGGCTGATATTACATTGCTGGGATATGTATTCAGATACATATATATTTATGTGTTATTGTATATATTATATAAACTTCAGTTCTTTCTGCCCACAACTGCCTGCATAATTATATCAGCAAAGATTGTATTTAAACAACATCCTAGACCAGTGTGTAGATGCCAACGTCTCCGCTGACAATCTCAAACTTTTATTCATCATCATGTTTTAAATTCTCAAATTGTGCTAAAATATGTCAGCTGTCCTTGGTAATAGAAGGCATGTATCCCTAGGAACCAAATTCCAGACATCAATATTTAATAGTTGTCAAGGGAACTATCAACTTCAGCACATTGCCCAGTTATAAAACTTTTCTTCCAATTATTACTGTAAGTGGACAGAAATGAATCCCTCAATATGTGTTCCATTGGTAGAATTTACAAGTGCAGACCTTTTGGCTATTTTATTGTTAAAATATTTCCACCTTAAAACTGAGATCATCTTTTATTTTCAATAAAAGGATTTTTTTTTTTCTCCCCCTACGTTTACAGCTTGTATTTGCTTTTATATGGAATAATTTGAAAGTTTCTAGGACACTGGATTCTATAAAAGACAATAGTCCTTTAGACTTCAGTGTTTCATGTTCTATTTCAGAAGGAAAGAATTAAAATGTAAAATATAATTGTAATTAACAAGCACATCTCGTTAGGGCACTTGTTAGTTCCTGTGTCTCAGTGATAGTGTAGTGTATGTCATGCTGCAATATATTGTTCCAGGAAAGTGTCACTAAAAGTTAGTTTGGCAAGCAAAGTTGTCATTTGTCCTGACAACCAGGAAACGTGCCAGGTACAAGAAGAGATCGCTGATATCAGTCCCTGGAAATGGCATCGCTTTGAATGATATTAAACTTGCTTTTAAAGTCACTCTTTTGATTATTTTATTCACATCCTCATGTGTAGTTTTCAGTTAGCAGTATATTATACAAAATAAAGTTTAATAAGCATGGCAAGAAAGTGATGAAGATTGCTCCAATCCCTGTGATTTAGTTCACTTTTTGTAGCTGATTATCAAAACATTGACATGCTGATCTTGGAACAGTGATGAAGTGAACCATCTATGACTTTAAGGAAGAGTTGGCAATGGGTCCAAAATATTTTTCCAATTATGTGTTCCCTTAAATAATACCCAGTACATTTTATATATGATTTGTGGGATTTGTTATGCACACTTCAGTTTTGTGGCTCATCAGAAGCTGTAGAACTACAAGTACAAACCAAGCCAAGCAGCTGCTACCTATTCCAGCTTTCACCACCATTATGGGAATGATTGGCTATGCGGTGATCAAAGAGCTCTTTTAGCTCTTTGGTGACCCTTCCACCAAAGAGCTAAAAGAAGCTTTGTATTCAATAAATTGTATGTAACACCAGTCATGGTTCATTTTACTGAATTTAAACAAGATTTGGCTATTTGCTCTTATTGAATACTCCCAGTAGATCTTTAGTACTAGCATATGTGACCAGAACATGTTTGCACTGAAATAAAGGCATGTTTGACTTATTCCTGCTCTCTAGTCACTGTTTTATGTGCATCATTGGGTTGTATGATTCGAATGAATAGGTTCCTGCCCCAAGCTGCCAATCTGTACTCTAAAAATGTCCACTTTGTGATTTATATTCAGCTGGTGAAATATTAAATTTGCATGTGTTGTACTCACCAGTGAAGGCGCACATGGCTGTTGTATAGCAAATTCAAACAAATACGTAACAGAATCACTGAACAGACTGTTCACATTTTTTATGTAAAGGTCTTCTGTATCTGAACAGAAATGTTGCAGGCTTTTGCTGTATAATGCCTGTCATATTAGGAAAGAAGAGGCATGGGGATGAATGGCTGGTGTCTGCCATGGGGTTGTTGGATAGGAAGGAGTGTAATGGAAAATCTCACCCCACTCGTCATGGTGACCTTTAAAATATAGTTTAATAATCTGCTCAAATGTTACATCCATTAGGTTTATTTGCTGCAGAATATAAAGATTGCAGGAATTGATTGAACCTTTTTTATAGTCAAAACTAAGAATCAGACATTCCTTCAAACTTGACTTGTGGGAATCTCCCCAGTCCATGTGTTCTAATGGTAGTAATTGACTCCCACCAGGGAATGTTTGAGGGTCAGATCCCCTGTTTTATAAATAGAACCCATAAAGTATTGTCAAGCATTCAGTGGTTGAATAAAAAAAAGTAACAATCAACTTTGTTGTCAATCGCTTTGCAGAATGACTTGGTGCACAACAGATAATAATTCAATATGGCGCCAAGTGTGAACATGAAATTTGCAATTGTTGAATAGAAACAATCACAAATGGTCTGTTTTACTGAGCCAGTCAAGTTCCTTTGAGCCAGGGGATCAGTGGAAGTCTAACAAATGCAATCCTGTAACTACAACACTATTGGTGTACCTACAGGGGAAGCAACACCTGTGGCTGCAGGGAGTCCCAATTTCTTACAGTCCATCCAACAAGAGACCCCTCTGATGCTCCCCCGTTGCTGTTCCTCTGGCCATTGCTCAATGCAGAGTTGCACAGTGGCGATTTACAAGTAAATTATTTCTGCCACATGTGACCCTCTATTGAATGACCCTCCTTGGAAAGTGTAGAAAGGGGGCCTGCTCAAACTTATACAAGGAAATCCGATGATTTGCAGTTACATTCCTAACACTTCATGTTATGGGTGATCAGGTATTTTACATAGATTTGAGAGATTTGGGGTACCACAGACATTCAAGAAATAATTATCTAATTCCTATCAACTTCTTATTGAGATGAAGACATTAATTAGAACTATCTTCTTGTTACTAATTACTGAATTGCTGTATCCACTCATACACGTAATTACACTTGGGGATAGAATCCTATCTTTTACATAAACTACCTAAAACTAAATGATTTTATATAGCTGGTGTGTTGCATATTGTGAGAAGGATGGTTTTATAAGACAACATAGTGGCTTACAGGTTATGA
>NC_092858.1:13271530-13285175 GCF_032062135.1 Pyxicephalus adspersus
TTCCTTAGTCGCCCCTCTCTCCCTCCCCCAAGCCTGTGATTGGTAAAAAAAAAAGCCAGCAACAATACCCTGAAGTTTTTCTTTTGCTCGTCCTTTCCATTAGCATGACCCCAGACAGCAGTGTTCAAAGCAAGAGTTAGAAGAAGAAGAAGAAGGGAAGAATACCCTATTACAGTGATAATCAGGAAACAATGTTAGTCCACTGCCACCCTTCTAGAAAGCCAAAGGATCACTCATGTCAACCTTCTGGCTCTGCCAAATGGCATTGAACCCTGAACTATGCACCATAACATCCACTTAAAGAACCCTAGGGTTCCACAGAACCCTGGCCCCCTTTACTTTGGATGGAATACTATTGTATTCCATCCGACAGGTCAGGTTATCATTGTTCTTCATGTATGTATGAATAAAAATAAATATCAGCTATGCGTCTTTTACATTTGTTTACATGCAACCAAAATACGGTGTTACTACCCAGGTGTCCACAAGCCAATGTTATCAGTATAATGATACACTAATCAGACGGAATGTGTTGTGAATATTTATATTATTATGAACAACCTCTAGTGGCTTTTAACAAGCAGCACAAAATCTATTTATGGAAAGTCAAGTGCCATATAAGTGATCTACAGTAATAGTGATGATTAACAGACTGAGCAGCTGGCGGCCTTCATATAAAAGAAGTAATGAGGGATGGGGAGCTCAGGACTCTACATTGTTATTAGATTTATTTATTCCGGAAGACCCCTGGGCAAGCTTACTTGAGTAAAGCACATTGGGTGGAGCTGTGTGAAATCATCTGTACTTGTTTGTCTACTGCAGACTTGTTATATTTATTTTCACCTAAGTTTCATGGCCAACAGGGGCCAACTTAGAGATGTGTTGGTTGAGGTCTTCAGAGTTCATTGGCAGGTGTGTTTGACCTGCAGTTGGCCACCCTTTTACCTGATTCAATTTCTAGCTCATGATGACATGACCAGGAGAATATGACAGATATCACAGGCAAGTCAAAGAAAGACCTTTGGAAGAAGATACTGCTTTATGGTGGCTTGGAGTTCTGTGTAGCTTCACACCAATAAAGGTTTTTGTTTCCAGTAAGTGATTGTCTATTAGGAGTTCATTTTATACATTTTATATATATATATATATATATATATATATAATCTGCAGTGAATCTTTATCTTAAGAAGTGAGGTTTAAAGTGAACCTCACTTCCACTGTGGCCACAAGCATCCATAAATTGTATAAGACAGACACCTTCGGGTATATGTCACTGTGAATAGTCCTTCTTACCATAATCACCAGTTGTATTTTAAAGCATTTAAAGCAAAAGGGCCAAGTATCTACTCGGTTGATGTTTTACTGGTGTAACCACTAGGAAACCAAACCCTATACACCCCCTATTCTGACCTCTTCACCTTCCTTTTAATTACAGGATTTAAGGAAGGTCCTTATCAGTTTACTGTTGCATAGAGTTGTAATGAACAGACTACACATCCAAGTGGCCAGATTTTCCTTGAATACAGAATTTTTGGCAAGCAGGTGGCTTTGTATTGCTAGCCATAGGTTCACCTTAAGACATGTATGACATACAGTGTTGCCAGAATAAATTTACATTTATTAAATAAAGAGATTTAGTAATAAGCAAATACCTTATTGCATGCAATCAAATATTAGTCTGATAAATTATAGGTACATTCTAATCCGTCATAAAAATCATTCAAGCAAACTCATTTAATTCTCATTTATATTATTCTTTCTTCCTCTGTAGTTGGATGTCCTGTTTGTTAATTTGCTCTTATCTATTGATGCGTTTTTTTGCATAACACTATTGCTGTCAGATTTTATAAAGATTTTCTGCTTTAAAATTAAAATAGGTAAAAGATGTTGGCGCAGTGAGTTCAACATATTATAGAGGTGAAAACAATTACTGTTAACACAAGCTCTTCCGCCTTCCTCTCCATCAGATTTCCCCTCCAGTTTATTTTTCAGCTCATTAAATTTTGCTAAAGTTGGCCTGCTTTGTTCAACAGATTTTCCATAAATTCTAACTTGGCCAGTTCTCTGAAGGGTATTTTATGAATGAAATGAACATTCTCCAAACAGCATACACTATAACTGTAAACCAATTTCATTGTGTCACATTTTATTAAATATGAATGGACAATGAGAATTCTAGAATAAAGAACTGCCAAGAACACTTCCTGGGCTCTCAGTAGAGCTGTATCATGCAAATAGTATATTGAAAAGAGTTGAAAATTGTAAAGAGTTGTATCACACACTACTATGTGATACGTATATGATAATATGTCTTATGCATCACCAGGCTATAACCCCAGGTTGGCTTCGGATAGGGCAAACTGGGCAATTACCCAGGGCCCTCAACTTCACCAGGGTCCCAACTTACAGATGGAAAGGGTGCAGGGAGCTGGCATGTTATGCCTATGGAGCCTTCAAAATTGGGTTCATTCTGTCCTAAACCATCCCTGATTATAGCTTTGTTCCAAACACGTATTTGGGAAAAAGCAGCTATATCCTGGGCTGGCATATGTAGAAACACTCTGATCACACCTGGAAGGATGGGAAGGGGTGCAGGGAGCTGGAATGTTGTGCACCTGGAACTCTACTTTATAATTGCAAAGGGCTCATTTTGTTCCAATCCATTCCAGATTGTAGCTGTGGTCCACACATTTTTAGCAGATATAGTGAAAAACAGCTTATATCCTGGGGTGGCATGTAGATTCAAGATTGTATCTAATAAACTTTTAAAATCTACTTTACCAACCGGTAAATTTATGTATACAACACAGCTTTAGTGGGGGCATGGGAGGTTCAGGAGTTTTGCAGAACATTGTAAAAAAATTTTGATTTACCCTGGGGTTTTCAATTTTTTATAAGATTCTTAAACATATACCAAGACAAGCCTGTAGTCATAATGTCTATAAGTAAAGAATGCAAAGAAAAGACAGGCTTTTTGGCAGTGTAGTGCAAAAACAATTTATGGTTTATTAACACATACTTTAAACCTAGGGACAACATAGACCTTTCATGCTAATGACCTGGGTTATACATCATAGTGCCCAATTTTCAGGTTACAAGTACAATCATCCTGATAAACATATTAGTTGTAAACATAAAAAGCAACTTGTGATTATGGGTCTTGCCAACAAGAATGGCAGCATAGTGTCTTCTCAAAAATGCAGGAAATCAATTTTTTCCCTTTTACTCATACATAATTGTGTATTTAAAGTGAAGTTTATCTGTGTACTAGCATTCACTTTTGCATCTTAATATTAGGTCAAACAAACCCTTTATATCTGATATATACCCATTATATTTATATTTACCTAGATTTTAGCTTTAAGGTATTTTTGCTTTTTAAAGCTGCGTTGTAAAGTTAATATTCTATTCCCAACTAGCACAAGTGAAAGTTCTTATTTCATTCCTAACAGATCTGCTAAAATAGAAATTTTTATCCCAAATAACTTCTGTGTGTGAATTACTTCCCTTGGGCTGATCTTCCGAAACTTAAGATAAAACAATGAGAACTGTCCGTACAGGAAGAGAATATATTTACCTGCCTGACAATCCACAAAGAGTGTCCAGCCTGCCTTGGGAGATTTATGTCCGGGCATTTTATATTCCTTCCACCTAAATGACCTCTACTATTCAGGAAAATGCTAAATTCTCAAACATTGCAGAGGTGAAGTTCTGAAAAGCTAGAACCAAACATCTGTGATTTTTTTATTACTCTGAGTTTTGGCACAAAAAATGCACTGAAAGCTACGCAGCGTGCATTACTTTATGCACATAGGAATAATTATACATGCTGCTCTTTAAAGTCAGGGAGGGTCTGTTTACATCGGTAAATTATTAACCTGCACAGGACTAGTTTATCTATTGCCAATGTTTTATTATTATTATTGATAAGCTGTATAATATAGAGCTTTCATATTACACAGTGCTGTACATTAAATAGGGTTATTATTAATATTAATAATTATGAACAGGATTTATAAAGCTCCAACTTATTATGCAGTGCTGTACATTAAATAAGGGTTGCAAAAGACAGACAGATACAGACAGTGACACAGGAGAAGGAGAGGACCCTGCCCAAAGGGCTTACAATCTAGGTGGATCCAATAAAATGTTACATATGCAAGCCAGATGATTGACCCTTAGGATGAATCTAGCCTGTAAAGAGAGGTCCCCTGAATGAAAAAATGTGAACAACCATCGTCCATTCCATGACTGATGCACAGCGGGGTGTCGCTAGCTCATCATTCCTCCTTCCCTCTCTATAGAACAGAACAGAGCTGTGTATACAGTGCTTGTTCATTCTCCTGTAACTGGAAATGATAGCGAAAGACGGCCATCTATTCGGCTTCGGTACAAGTTTTAGGAAAGACTTTACGAGGGGGACAAAACCCCTCTTTGCAAAGTACCCATGCCCCAGAGCTAAGAAGCAAGGCTCTCTACTCCACTTCTGTGCGGCCTAAAAAGGAGGTGAGGACAATAGTAAAATTGAAGGGAGTTATGGAGAAATCTTGAATTGCCATTTATAATAATGGGGAGTGGCCAGGTTCACTCCTACCAGCATAATAAATTCACAAAGCTTTCATAGTAAAAAACTAATGATTTAAGCAGAACTCAAGAAGAAGTTTATTATTATTATTATTATTATTATTATTATTATATAATAACATTATTTAAAAATTAATCACTTTCCTTTGGTGAAAAACCCTTGATCCATGTAACTCAGTGAGTACTGCTCGTTTCTTTCCAGGGCTCGCTGTTCTGTGTTTTGATGACACATGCCCAATCTTGTACATGCGCAGAAGGAGCAGCCTACAGCCTTCTGTGATATGTGAAGCCAGAGATACCTGGAAGCTGCAGCTTTATTTCAGCAGTGGTAAAGATGAAAGGGGGGACCATCTCAAAAGAAAAACATTTGTAAAAAATAATTGTTTTCATTATGTAAAAGGTATAGCCACTTACTACCTTTATAAATAAAGATTAGTAATGTCCTGGAAAGCCTGCATCAGTCAGAATCTGGCAATTTATCTCTTAGTCAAGACTTCTAGCAAGGTATTAAATGACAATCTCAACTACCCATTGGGGGGGTCTTATTATTGTTACATTTTAAATCAGTAGAGGACTTGTTTATCATTAGGCAAGGTTTTGTCACCAAAATAATTAAGAAAGTCTTACAGGAAGTAGGAGACATATTGGGGGTTCAGTATATGGTATTGGGACTGTTTAGTATATGATATGAGTGGTCCATGATGAGCAAAGCATCTGTTTTATTTTATTAGATCCCTAACCAACCGCCAATATATACCTTATCTTCAATTTTCCTCTGTTGGACTGTTAAAAGTTGCCCTCTCTGCTTTCAACACTGTAGACCAGTGTTTCTCAACTAGGGTTGGGGGGAAGTTCTTTGGTTCCTTTAGAGGCTGGCAATTTGCCACTCTCAGGTCAGTGACTTTCAGGTCAATTTAACAGGTACCAATGATCTTTTTGGCTATCTGGAGGGGTGACATTCTTCCCAATGGCCTGCAATATAGGAATAATTCTTCCTACTGACCACTACACTAATATACTGTGAGCTGTGGATATAGTAATTATAGCAGTCAAAGTTATTTCAAGGGTCCACTATGTAAAAAAGGTCAAGGAAGGCTGAAAATGTATTTAACCTGGAACTCAACTTAGAAGAATAGGTTCATTTTAGTAAATAAATATGAAATGTTCTCCCCGAGACCCCCTGCTTTTGCCTGTGATAGCTTAATAGTAAGAACATTTCCAGAAGTGAAGGTGTAGAATAGAGGAGTGGTCCTTCACTGCTGGAATCTGCTGCCCATTATTGTTTTTCAGCGGGAGGTTAGATCATGTGCTCTTTGGTAAGGAAGATGTTGGTATCCCCTGCTGTTACTACCTTGGAGACAAGAACGCTGTCTGTTTCCAGTTGTATCTGAAATCTGTGTTTTATTTACTCTTCTGTTTTCCAGGTAAAAGAAATATGAGGAGGGGGCATATGTTTTTCTTCATACAGGTGCACCTATACCTTTCAATAGATATAAACCATACCTGGATGTCAAATAGATTTATTTTGTCTCTGGGTTCTACTTTATCAAACACTTATGAATAAATGCCACATCCCATTAATTCATGATGTTGAAGAAGAAAAAGAAAAGAAAATGTTTCAAAAATACAAGGGACAGACAAATACAAACTTACTGAGAACACAATTGTTCAAAAAAATTTGAAAAAGCAAAAGAATCAACATTTTTTTTGTTTCGATCAAGTTTATTAAAGTTTTCAATTTTAAACATACAAACAACAAAAGTACATACATTATACATACATGTATACAAAGGAAAAGGGCAAATTAACCTAAAGAATATATAAAATAAACCATAAGGCATTGGTAATATCCAGGACATCCATGTATCCATCCTTTCGAGATTATAATGAGGTGTTTGCAGAGGGCAATATTGAGTATATGTTAATATTCCAGTCTTTTTGTTAGCCAAATGATATGTAGATGAACATAGATATTGCTGACTTAAGACAGCCGCAATCTTCCGCACCACTGCCACCAAAGCAGATAAAATACCATAGGAACCTTGCAGTTACCAGAATACCAGTACATTTGTCAAATTTAACACAAGCATGCATTTTAGGTAGATATTACTTTACAATAATGGGAAAAGGGAGATACAGGGGAGAAGACACACATTCTTAGCCCTATTTGGTCAGGGGGCAGAAACATGGGGATATTAGGGAGGGAAGGGGGTAGATGAATAGGGGAGAGAGAGGAGGGTTGTGCTCCCCCAATGCAAAAGGACATCTATCAGAATCAGGATAAAAAAAGTTTAAAATTCAGGGGATTCCTTAAACCAATCCCATTCAGACCATGTAATTTTATATTTTTTCATTTGGCCTCATCCTCTGCAACCAATACATCCAAACATTGAATCCTCTCCAATTCCGTTAGCCACTCCCTCATGGAAGGGTTAACTGACTAAATCCAGGAATAACTGCCCTCAAAGCACACTTCTCTTGGCAGACTTGACTGTTCCTGGAATCATACCACCTTGGGGATTTAGTGCTACATTTTAAGCATTGTGAACTTAATTGCACCTTAATTAAAAGTTAGCTGCATATACATCATGTGTCTGCTCAGGTCCACTCCACAAACACTAATGGAGGCCCATGGTCTGTGAAACGTATTGAAACTGTGTGAGAAACATAGGTGAGAAATTGACACTACCAAATGATGCACTATTGTCTTGTGTTGATGTTTTTCGTTTATTTATTGTATATAGATTGAATTAAAGTTGTAGATTGTTTTGCTTTTTTTAAAAAAAAAGATTTGTTCTCACTAAGTTATTTGTATGCCTTCAAATTCCCTGGCATAACTGGATGTCAAAAACTGACATGCTTACTTTATGCTTTTATTTTTTGCATCATCTCAATGCTTCTGATTTTCTGTGATTTTTAGGTCACTTCTAGTCCATATGCATGTGCACCATGGCATCTGGTGAGCACTGGTGCTAGTCCAGGGTCTTACAGTCAAGGTAATAAAAAAAACCCAAGCAACTGGCATTAAAAAAAAAAAGAAAAAGAAAATGTAAAACCACCTTTTAGGGTTTTAAATTAGCATGGCCACATCCCTTCAACTATTTAACTGCAATAATGAATAACCAGATATTAATTTAAAACTTACTTTATTGTATAAACATAGTTAAAAGCACATGTTGACACACAAAAAGAAGAAAAACTCTATACACCAATAAAGATCTCCTTGTGGAGCATCTTGAATTAGGGTGTTCCAACTTTCAACGCGTTTTATGGAGCTAAGTCCGCTTCCTCAGGAAAAGGAGATCTATGATTACAAAGAATAAACATCTCAAACTCCAGAAACATCATTGCGCAATGTCTTGAAATATTGTGTCTGGCCTCAAAACTCCCAATATCTGGTTATTCACCATATTTGCTTTGAATTTAAAAAAAAATAGTAATAGCACCAGTCAAGTATTTTCACAGCTTTATTTAGGTGTATCACTAGAACAGTTGCTGGAATTGGTAACATTTAACTTCTATAGCATCGCCCAGACATTTAAAATCTCACTGAATAACCTACAATAGAAACTTACTGTAATATATGATAGACGATGGTGTCTTGCTCTCTAGATATTGCGCTTTTCATTCTGTAAATTACAGAGGATGGCAGGTTATAAACCGCTAGCGGTTTAGACAATTACCAACACTCATCGGTGACAATGTTACCTTTCACCACTTCCAGGGTGGCTTCTCTATTTGATAAATGCTGTGCCCTTGCTTTACATACCACACTGAAAGGAGTTCACTTTGCATACAAAAAAAGATCAACGGGAATCAGAGGTTTTTAGCTGCCTTCCAATATTGAGGTTTCTTTAGTATTAGGATTAGGTTAAAGTAATTCTTCTAGAAGTGAGAGAGGCAGATGAAATTGCCCTTTGTGTGATAGAATTGTACATATTGCAAATTGTTTTGCTGTCTGCTCATAACAAGGTTTAGGGTTTCTGTAGCAGTTATTGGCTTGTCGTAGATACAGTTTTTTTATATGGTGCAATGGTGTTTTTTTCCCTATTCAGTAGTTATTTTATAGGAATGTATGGGATTTTCATCTTTTTTTAGCTTGAATTCAGAATTCATTTTCATTGTGGAAAACTTCATTGTCATGTTTGTCATTATATACTGTATGTACATGATACACCTTCTCACAAATGTGGATGAGTGAAAATGAGAAATTCATGGAAAAACTATTATGCTGTTAGGTGTTTTTCTTGTGTCATCTTCCCACAGATCCCCATGATCCCTCATGCCCCATCCACCCCAGCAGTTTTACCGATACACAGGGTTTGCTGTTGACTTTATAAGTTGGCTGGTGGCATTAAAAATACCTCCTCACTATACTTTTATACTAACTTTTATATATATTTAAACTACATGCTTTTGGGAAATTTTCAAATTTGGTACATGCTTCCACAGGCCCCTTCTGACCAACCGGAAAAAGAAAATACTATGTTTAGAGACTTAGGCTTTTCATAGTTGGAACTACAGGACTGGAAGTGGGGACAATCTCTTTAATGTAAATCCTTCATGGACAGTTGTCACTAAAACAGGTATGCCCATAGTAAGACCAGGGTCCACAAATTCAAGGCTCTTTTGTCTGGTTAGATGTTAATATTAAACAATAATCAGATATAAATTAGACACACATTAATAATAAATCAATTAAATTTTTTTTAAATGCAAGTAGTGTCAAGGGAGAAGAAAACTCCACTGTCACCACCCTTTTACGAAAAGATCTACATCATCTTTTTTAAAGGTCCATTCTCTGCTCCAGACTTCTATGCCTGAGGAGGGAGAAGATTGGGTGAAAAAAGACTTTTTTCCTGGCACACTCATCATTTCTCCCGAGGATGATAACAGATCATTTTCCATATGTTGTGCAATTATCTTTTTTATACTAAGTCAATTAATCACAGATGAAAATAGCACAATAAGACAACACACAATTCTGACTCACCTTACCAGAGCGATGTGCAAAATGTCACAATCCATGTCTTATGTCAAGAAGCATTAGTGCCATTCAGGTGAGTTGGTGACCACAGCAAGTTGCAGAATTAATGGCTTGGACTGTGAAAGTCTACCGTGGTCCCAATATTTGATTTTAAATTCCCAGCACATTGTCTGACACAGAAATAACAGCTTAATATCTGAATATGCACACAGTGAGAGTTTAGTGAGTTCATTTACAGAGACTATTGTCAAAATCAGGCTGCTTTGTGCAGATAACTTAGCTCCAATGGTTTATACATACCCAGCCATTCTTTCTTGCCACCAATCTGGTGCAGCACCCCCACCTGTCTGAATTACAGTGTCAAAGCTTAGGCAGGGGGATTATTTCATTGGAGCCCCTGTAACTGTGTTGTCACTATCAGGAAGCCTATGCAAAGCAAAACTTATAGCCATCCATTAGGGATTTTATTATATGCATAACTTCCTCCAGAGCCAGCTTACTGCTGGTATCAGGAATGAGGATATTTAAAGTGGAACTTTCACCAACAAAAAAAATGTTATCTTTACTGGTTAAAAGCCCTCGATTCCTCTGCATGACCCAAAGTGTCTTGCGTCGTCCCAGCTTCTCTCCAGTTCAGACAGAACAGCAGGCACAGCCATCTTCCTTTTTATTTCTACTGGGTTCTTCTCATATCACCCGAACTCGCACTGTGGATATGTGAGATTGAGAACTTTTTTTTTACATTATGAGAAAGCCCCTGATGATGCAGTGCCCGATATTAGGCATGCGCTGAATGAGCAGCACAAAGACCCCTGGGATATGTGACGCAAATATCCCAGGAGGCTGCTGGTTCCCCCTTCAGTCTTTACTGCCGCGGCAGTAAACATGGAAGGGAAGGAGGCCTCCCTAAAAAAATAGGATAATAATAAATAGGATATGGTATGAAAAATAGAAACATTTAATAAAAACATTCCAATGGTACTTTTATAAAGGGTTTGATTGGTTAGCCTTCTACAATCATTAGTAAAGTTGTACCGATTTTTGAGTGTGGGTGGGTCTAACTTTTGCTCAGATTACACATCCTGCTATAGTGGTAGTGTGGTTTTGAACATTTTTTAAAGCCCCAGCAGGTTTTAGGAACTTTAGTAGTTTGAATCCCAAATTGGATCCAAAGTTCTGCATCAAAACTCAAATGTCATATAAATTGCAAAGCTTTTTATTTTCTTTACCTTTCTTAACATTTATTGCCATCTTTCTATCATATATAGAGACACATTTTTCCACATTGTTACATGAATATAAAAACAATATATTCTTTTATGTTTTAACTTTGCTGTTAGAGGGAAATGTTCACATTTTGTGTATTGTCCTAAGAGAACTGAAGACCCATTGGCCCTGATACATCAAAATTCCATTAAACTGAATATTAATCCCACTTGTAATACTGCTTAACGTCATATGCTAATAGAGCTTGATTCATTAAAACATTGCTTATCCATAATTACAAATGCTAACATTTCATACAGGTTTACAATTTCAAGTGAAAAGCGACTTTGAATGCTCAGAGCTGAAGAGCTGTCCACAATGCGAATCCAGATACTGCATGATCGGCCTTTCTAAAGGTTTTGTGATCATTGTTAAAAATAAAAACCACCCTCATTGTATAACAGGTTAACACTTATTTTAATGAAATGGTAACCTACAGCAGAAGAAACAAATCAGGGTGTTAATAAAACCTGAAACATTCCCTCTATCATGGGAAGATGTTTATTGAACAGCTCATAATATGTTGGAGCTTTATTAGTATTACTAGTAGTAGTATTGGTATTATTAATGATAGCCAAGTATTGGGGGAAGGACATTGAGATTATGATGTATGCATGTAACATAATTATAATTTCAGCTGCCAAATATCTTAGGCAGAAGCTTAGGGCCCTGTGGATGTTTCGGGGCTTCATCCATAACCTTCATGTTCCTGCAGTATAGCAGGGAGGGGGAGTAGTAATACTGATCTAGGTCACGTCTGATACAATCAATCGTTCCCCTCTTTTCCCTGTCTAAGACTAAGTCTTACTGTTTTTCAACTCTCTGTTTTTAAGGACCTGGGGGGTTGTGGATATCTGGGCCTCCTTAATATTCCAAAAAGCTCCCCACCCTTAGATCCTCCTACATTCATTGGGTTCATGTTTTGCGTATGAAGGTTTCTCCGCCAATAATAACCCTTGCCACTGTTATTGGTCATTAGGGGTCTGGTTTTGCCCATTTCCTGGATGACGTTTTTTTATTTATTTAAAATAAAAGTAAAACAAAAAATATATCCTACCTTATCTAATAAATATTGTGCTCCAAACCTACACATAAAAATACAGTATATGCAGTATATAAATTTCCAAAGTGAATTGACTTTCGAATTTGAAACTGTTAAGCAAGTGAAATCAAATCAACTAGTTCTATATGGGCAAATATTTTCTATCATGGCAGAAATTTAATTTCCTTTTTCTTTACACAATTAAAGGTAAAAGACAAAAAAATGGATGCATGCTGTCCAAGGTTTGTAAAACTGGCTAAGCAAACCATTATTAGTGTAACAATCATTTTTAAACCTTTTCTTTGTCCAAAAAATGTGAATAAAAGTTTGGGTTTTCAACTGATTTGACCAGTTGCAATCCTCTTCAATTTTTTTCCATTCTGCTATTTTCTCTTTTTCTCTCCTCTCTATTTCCTTCCCCTCCCCATCATATGACCCTGCATTGGTAATTATCTTTACAGTACATGCAATAAAACAATTAATAGCCACTGGTTCTGAAATCAGTTTTATATATTATAATGATTCTTTGGCCTCACTGTAACAATATAAAACTTATTTTCTCCTTTTCTATTCATTACATAATTTCTTTTTCCAGAGGAAATATATTTCTTCAATTATTAACATTTACTATACCCTTTTAAATGTCTTAGTGTAAAATGTAATGTACATATATGTCTTGTTTGCTGCTTTTGTGAATGATGATGGTGTTGCAGAAACTATATCTTAAACGCAGACACAAGGCGATGTGGCAGGGCGTCAGTTGCTCCTTGGACCTGAAAACAAGTTAAGCCGTTATTTGATAAAAGATACATCAAGAGCTCATATTGCATATAGAGCTTGCTGTGAGCTTGTGATGCATTTGGATTATTTTTGTAATAAATCACAGTCAGGGTAGTGTATGAGGAATTATTTTCTTAGCTGTTTCCTGCAGCAAATGTCTTTTTCCTCAAGTGTATTAGATGTATAATTTGAGAGCACATTGCATGACCAGAGAATGGTGCTTAGTGATTCGAACTTTTATTGTTCTTGGCACTTAAAGCTAAACTCCAGCCTTACCTTCAGAACTCTGATTTCATTGCACATTGTTAGTTTCTCAAATTCACAATAAAAGCTGCAGAAAGTCAAACAGAGCCCACCTCATTTTATAGATGATGGTCCTCTAGCGTAATCTAACCATTTTGAACTGGCTCATTTTTTCATTTATTGGATTTCAGTTAATTTATTCATGGATACTCAGCATCACATGTGGACACTACCACTTATTGCGCCGCTCCTGTACAGGCTTTGTGTAGTCCAGTAATGATGTCAAGGTCACAATGGTATCTTGGTTTGCAAAGTCATTTAGTGCACACAAATGCTTTCAGGTTGATCAAGAATATTAGGTACCTCGTATGTACCTTGTATGTCCTTAAATTTGTGGTTCTGATCTCCACCATAAAAGAGCTGGTTTAGTAATGCATTGCAAAGACCTGGGGATAGTGTCACAAAGACTAAAAGAGAACACCCCATAAAAACTGTTGACTAAACAGGCTATCGTTATTATATGTTGACTCAACCCGTTGGATCCGAACCATAGAGAGGCCCGGAGCAGGAAAATGCGTGGAGGGGCTTCATGACAGGGTGCTCGGATTGCACTGAGGAAAGGGGGGGGAAGGGGTTAAGTGGAATTGTAGAAGGAGGAGGGGGAGAGACAAGTCGGAAGTTCAGTGGGTGGAGATGAGAGAGGGTAAAAGGGGGGGTGTGACGGAAGTCAGGGTCAGTTTTTT
>NC_092858.1:13285426-13288066 GCF_032062135.1 Pyxicephalus adspersus
AGGTGGCGATGTGCTGCTAGGGGCCAGAATGGCTTGGTGGTATTGGAATTACTGGTGATTTGGTGGTGTGGCGGACTTTACCTTCCGGACCTGCGACCTAGTTAGTTTGGGAAATGGTTGGTTTTATTAAGAATTGGTGATGGTAAAGACAAGGTTAAATTAGAGCTTAGAAAGTGGTTATTTAATGTTTAAGTTTTTTTGTTCTGTTTGTTGTTTGTGTTATTTATTTGTTATTTATTTGTTGTTTGTATGTATATGTTATGTTATGTTTATGTACAGAGTTAATTTATGGAAATTTGAAGTGTTAAGTTATTGTTCAATAAACGGCTGCTTGCCAGCCATTTTAAACGCATCAGGTTTTGGAGTGTTATTTTGGTGAAGGGAAGAGTAAAGGGGGAGAGCTGGCAAGGGTAAGTGTGGGAAAAGTATATGGGGGGGGGGGAATGTGAGGTGCAAGGGTACGAGCTACCCTAGTCATGCTCTGCTACTCTACAGCCTATGTGCAGTCAAGTGATGATGTGAACACCACTTTAGTATCTTGATTGGCAATGTCATTTGGTACACACAAATGCTTTCAATTCATGTAAGGTTTTTCAAGAAAACAGTTTAATCAATAAATGTTCTTATGTCTAAAGTTCAACTTGTATGTATCTTGTATGTCTTGAAATCTCTGATCCCAACCTCTGCTGTAGAAGACCAAACCTAGCTCCTAAGTAAGATTTGGTTCACACAATTGTGGTTTGATAAAGCACTTTGCTTTGAATGGTATATAGTATATACCATCCTTTGTCAACCTTTCAAATAACTCTCAGATCTTGGGGAACCCCTACTTGAAACTATTTTTTAATGGTCAATGGAAAAAAAAATGTCCAGAAATTTTGTGGTAGCTGGAATACCACAATTACAGACAACTAAGAACATCATTAGATGATTAGAGTCATGGAGCTGGCTATAAAAAGTCCAGAATTTTGCAGGCATCAACAAATAAAAGGTCAACCAGCCACAGTTCAAGTGACCTCTAGCAACCTCTGGAGGAACCCTGGGTGTTCATAGAATCCTGGTTGAGAATTGCTGGTTTGTGCAAGTCAAAAAATGGTTGACATTATTTCAAAAGCTGTTTTAAATACTAATAAATATGAATCTTTCCGTGATAGTCCTTGTCTGGCTCTTCTTGGTTTACGGTGAAAGATGTCCCAATTACTTTCTTGTCATTTGGGCACCTGGTTGAGACAATTAGCTGCGATGCTGAAACACATTGCATAGGTATGGCCCACCATTGTCAATGTTTTTAAGGAATAAAAATAAAAACAAGGTAGAAATAATATTTTATATAAATATTCACCCAAAAATTCCCCATTGTTACATAAGATTCAATTAGAAAATGTGGAAATAGACAAATTTCATACGTTACAATTTATACATTTTACTAACTGAATCAAATGTGGAAAATGTTTACATTTTTGTTGAAGGTTTGTAAAATATTGGGTAAAAACATTTATATTTAGACTTGTGTTTTGGTTAAGGTTTTTGTACTTTGAGACTTGAAAAAAAAGAGAAAAATTGATGCACCAAATCAAGAATAAGCCTGAAGTCTCTATCACAGATTTATTCCCAAACAATAAATAGAAAACAAAAAAGACTCAAACTCAATTTACACTCAGGGCCATATCAAAAGGCATAAAAAAAGAAAGCACGTATAACACTGCATTATATAATAAAGTTTATTATATGTATAAAGAATACAAAGGAATTCCACAACATTGTACAACATAGTAAAAGCTTGTGGTCTTGATAATAATGTATAAATGTATAAACAGATGATATTGTTGTTACCTTGTGTGGCTCCTGCTATTGACCATGGAACCCATACATCTTTTATAGATATAATGTCCTTCAGTATACAACACCTTGCTTTTATAAAAAGGACTTTCAAAACAAATTGGTTTCTATGTAAGTTTTCTGGAAGTTTGCCATGAGCTTTTCAGAAACTTTAGCCTTCATCTTCATTATTGGCATGCTGTCATATTGGGTTTGTTAGAAGTTATTACTTTATGCTGTAATAATAATTTCTATCTGAACAGGTGAGCTGCACAATGTTGGATTGTTTTCTACACTCCATTGTGCCTGCCTGGAGTTATGTCAAGGTTTACTGCAAAATGAGTCCATGGGGAAGCACAAGGTGTTGCAAACTTTAAGGCAGATCCCAACATAAAAAATATGCCAATGACTCTAAAAGTAAATATGTACATAAAAAGAATGTTGTCAGCTTTCTAGTTGGCTGGTGGCTGTTAGAGATTGTCCCATTCGAATCTATACTACAGGGGGTTTGCAGTGAACGGGCTTGGCAAACATTGAAGAATAGCGCTGATACTACAGTAAATGGAACCCAAGCATATTTGTCTATCACTAGTGTTTTCCTTTTACAGACACAATTGTTCTTCATTATAAAATATTCTACTAAGGAAGTCATAATGCTGGTCCTATGTAAATAAGACATGAATGGGATCCGCAGGTCTAGAATGACCCAACCCCTAAAGTGCTAATGCCATTTAGCAAACACTGTAAATGTTATAAAAGTTACCAATTCTCTGCATGTTATATTTAAAGTATATCTAATGACAAAACTTTTTTTTAAACTTT
>NC_092858.1:13289444-13317407 GCF_032062135.1 Pyxicephalus adspersus
CATGCCAGTAGTGGTTTCAATTTTCTTTTTGCCCCTTGTACCCTTCCCTTCTCTGAATACTGTTATACTGTTGTTTGAGGGGTGTATTTAAAAAAAGGTATTTACATATTTTTCAATTGAATTTAACTAAGAAAATTTGTAAATGTTATGTGAAAGGGAATCAACGTTCAATTGTTCCAAGTGGGAGGATACTTTTCTATTGAAATTTTTTACATTTTCTCCCTTAATATATATTTATCCATTAATGCTGGTGGTGGGGGGTTCAAGCAAAAATAAAAACTTGACTCTTCCTTAAAAAAAAAACAGAGTGGCCTAAGATACATTTTAAACATCATATTGTAAAAGAACATAGAGCAATAAAGGATTTTCAACCTGCTACTTGAGTGGGCCAACAGCCACATCAACTGATCTTTAATCAGAAAAGTGCATGGGGTAGATCATAGCACTGTATCTAGTCCAGTGTTTCCCAACCAGAGTTCCTCCAGAGGTTGCTGGAGGTTCCTCAAGCAAAGGGCAATGTGTGCCTCTCAGGTCAGTTTAGGTGACACCAATGATCTTTTTTATCTGTAAAGGTGACATTCTTCCCACTGGCCAGCAATGTAAGAGGTATTCTTCCTACTGACCACCACACTAATGTACTGTGAGTTGTGGATATAGTAAATATAGAAGTGGCTCCCTGAAAGTTTTTCAAGGGTTCAAAAAACACTAATCTTTACTAATACCTTCACACAAATAGCAGTGGTTCTTATCCCTGCATCAGGGTAATGATTCAGAACTCTGGGTAGACACCGGAACACAAATAAATGCTAAAAGGAAAAAATTAATAAGTCACGTTTTGTATGTTGTTACATTTAAATATCCCTGATCTATAATATTATAGAACTGTCTGAACTATATAAAATATTCAGCATGGAGTACATTGAGCCTATTAGCTTCCAGGTTCTAGCATTCATATAAGATAATACACCATTCAATGTAAGCAGTGGGTTCACCCAGTATTCTATAGAAATGAAAAAAAAGACTGCAATTTGCAGCACAATAAAACAATCATTCACCTTGAAACATTCATGCTTTCTCAAAGGGATCATTCGTAATCTTCCATCCATCTTATTCTGCAGATATAAAGATGTACATTTGGCATTTTGCAGACTTTGTGTTATAATCTTATTATTCCCATAGCATAGCACCATATTTTGTACTAATGCAAATATATGGAATTAAAGCAGTCCTTTCATGTATTCTTGGTATAATGTGCGTTTCATTCTCTCCGGGCGCATTCCAATGCTGTGTTTCATAATGAAGGAAGCTTTACTTTACAAACATACAGCTTTATTGTAGCTTAGAGGAGAGGTGAAGGACATTGGAGGAAGAAAGCTGTTCTTCGAGTTCTTGTAGGCATCTTTCATTGAATATCAAAAGACAACATATTAGGTATTTACAAGATTACCTAAAGTATATGTAAACCTTTCTCACAAAATAAAAAAGTCATTCTTCCTATTGTACAAAACTGCCTTTCCTACAATGTCACTCAATGGTGAGTGCTTCATTGTAGATTGTGGTCAGAAGCAATGGCTGGTACATGCTACACTGATCCATTAGGCATCTTGGGACCTGGGGAAGGCTGCCCATTCCTTATTGCAGTGCAAAGTTCCAGAAATGTTTCGGTAATTGGGGTACAACATTGGCTTTCCAACATTGTCACTCAATGATGAGCGCTTCATTGTGGATTGTGGCCAAAGGCAGTGGCTGATTCAGGCTACATTGATGCATTAGTCACCTGGGACCATAGGCAGGGTGCCTATTGCCTAAAATTGCAGTGCAAACCCACATGGTAAAACAGGAAGCTTCTGCTGTGAACAGAGATGACACACATGGTACATTTATACACAAAACATAAAACTATCAAAAATGTATCTTTGTTTAAAAAAGAATAGGATAAAAAGTTAATCTAAGAGTATTACATTTTTGCATGAGAGTTTAGTTTAAGGCTGAACTTCAGACACAAGGTTACTTACCTGATTTGGAAGCGGTCCACCTCCCATTTTGCAGTAAAGAAAAATCCCTGGATCTGATGATTTTTCTCAGGTGCAGGTCATCTGGGACACATCACAGTGGGAGCTGTACTTCTAGGCTTGTAACCTAACCCAATTCAGCCAGTGCTAAGGTCACATCCATGAGCAGGTCAGTTCTGACTGTGATGATTGACTGGTAGGAATATTTTTAAATACACTTTATATGCAAGTTTAGATCTCCTGTAGTTAGAGAGAAAAGGGCATCAGGGAAAAGAAGAGCAATTTATCTCTGACCCTTCCTACTGCTAGCCTCTAAATTCAGCACTCTCAGGAGCTCAATGCGGTCTTTATATTTTTAAAGTTACAGTAGCATAAGCTACCCATTGTAATTATCAAACCTTGACCTTGGATTAACCTTTTAGTGGACCATAAATACAGAGAATGATGACTATGGAATCCTGTCAATCCTCCTGTTATAATTTCTTCGATCTTCCAATGGTTTGGCGAAATCGGCTTGCCGACATTCTGCAATATAACATAATTGCCTGATTGCTTGATTGCTGCCTTCTTCTGTTAAAAATTGCTGAGCTTTGCATGTGTATCCTGGTTTCCCCTGCAGCTGTCAGGGCTGAATGGACTCCCTGTGTGGCAGTTATGTCATTCCAACTTGACCAACCAAGATGGTCAAGATCAGAACCAGAAAGATAAGAAGGAAGAATATGGCGTTGCTCATTATGGAATAAGGACAGGTGAGTATATTTAAAAAAATTTGATCAGACAGGTAATGGTATTTTATTTCGGACATTGCCTGTCCCTTCTACAATAAAGGCCTGCCTGATTGCAATTTTTGGAATTTAAACTCCTATAATTCACCCTAAGATTTAACCTTCACTAAAGTGCTATATAGTAGCTTTCAACCCAATGAACTGTTACAGCAGATCTAATGGAACTTTTAGGAAATCTTAAGCTTCATACCAACTTAAACCTAAACCTCACTGTTACATTAACACACCCTGCAATCTTACACTAATCTTACATTACGCTCGCTGTCACCCATACATCAATTCTTCCAGTATCTTTATTATAAAACTTCCTTTCACACCTAAAACTAACCTTCTTAGCATCCTCTTGTTTGCCCAACCTGTAACCCTAATAACCCTCAAATTAATAATCCCCTAGCACCAATCTTTACACTTCTTCTGAAACTTCAACAATAACTCTTCCTGTACTACCAGCATCAAACATTTCTTCAAATCCAAACACTAATCTTCTTAGTGGCTTTTGATTAATCCAAAATGTAACCCCAACACTAATCCTTTGTGGAAACCTCAAATAATTTCACCTTGCAACCCTACCATCTTATCTTTAAGCCCCCCCCCCCCCCCCAAAACTTCCATGAAACTCCAAGAAAACCCCTCTCTGCAACCTTAACTCCAACCCTCACATGTAACATTAACTCTAGCTCTCCGTTATTTAAGTTCAACCCCGTGTTTGTTCACTAGTCAAATACCAACACTTTCCCTTGGCTTCTAAACCCTGTTTTTACTCACCTGTCCCCATTCCATTGTGGATGCCACTGTTTGCTTTCTGTTTTTTTTCTTTTTTCGAACATTGGCCATCTTGGTTGGCTAAGTTTGGATGACATAACTCCCACTCAGGTGACCACAGGCAAAACCAGGATGTGTCAGGGTGCATTAGATATCCAGCTTACCAACAATGAACTTAGCATTTGACAGATGAAAGAGCAATCAGGTTGGTAAGAATGGTTATTGCAGAAGGGACATGTCTCTTTCAGCAGTAAAGCCCTACTTGATCACACATTTTAAAGTCAAACTTTAGTTCCGCCTAAACCCCCAAAACACTGAAACCCTTGGCCTAACACTATTTCAAGGTAACTATTCTATACAGAATGTTGATGACTGAACCAAAAATGAGCAAAATCCTGTTTCAAAATAAAGTGATTTGACAAATGGATTTATGGATTACAAATTTGTAATATCTTGAACCATACAAAGTAGTTTCAGGTAAATACTCTAGCAATAATCAGAAACATCTGCTTGCTGACATTACACTAACAGAGAGTCTTGTTTATTCACTGAAAAGGTGCTCAAGCTTCTCAGATCTCGCCAGCGGGGATAGCCTACATATTGAGTGAAATTCAATGTGGATTTTATGCCTTCCTTACCAGCAATTACTTAATAAGACGGATTCATCAGAGAAGTGACTGATCCGGGGAATTCATTTAGCTGTTGTTGATGAGGCCAAGAAGAATTTTTTTATTTACCTTACTGCGATTTAACATTGACCAGACCTTTGCTGAGGTTTTTGTTGTGTTTCTTTCAGGGTTAGCAATAGGTTAGAATAAGGAGAAATATGTATTTTAGTTATTTGACTTATGTATTATATAACCTAATCTAAATAAAAAAGTATAAGAAATATCCAAACCAAGACATTTTTACTAGTACTGGTAGGAAGTGGGAAGTTCAGGTGATTTTCTCAAGGTTTTCTTTTTTTAAAATATTTATTGTAACAAGATGAAATATATGATGCAAAATGGCAAATGGTAAATTGGCATCATCTGCCCTTGGAAAAGAGAGGGAAAAGATTAAAGCGCCTGGATAGTGCTTGCATATTTGTATTGCGGAAGAATTGCCAGAGTTGGAAAAGGGACTTTGCAGGGTACTTGGCATTATCTGTCTCTGGAAAATGAATTAAAAACTTAGATAGGGCTATGCATATTTGTATTGTGGCAAAATTGCTGCCTTTTATTTGCGATCCAGGCCCAGAGTGTCCTGAAGAAAATGGGTGAGCGCACCTAGCCTCTGATATTGGGCACCTGTCTTTGATACAGTGGGAAAAAGTTGCATCCTGAGACCAGGTGTACAGAGCCATTCTTAATTCCTGGCCTGGAAAATGGGAGGAGTGCATGGTCCACCCATCCTTCCAGGACACTCCGGGCCAGGATCCTAAATAAAATGCCCCAATTCTGCAGCTGTTCAAATATTCATTGCCCTATTCAGTGCTTGAGACCCTGATTCCTACTGTGTTGTTAAAATGCACTTTATGCACATTGATCCCATTAGCCTAATGGATGTGCAATGTGGTGTACTGCCAATATTAGGCACACCATGAAGATAAAAATGTCCCCATAACATTCATTTATTTATACATATCTATCTATATATATATATATATATTTATATATAAAACCCCACACAGCCTGTTAAGATAAATAAAAAAATTAATTATCAATAAAAATCAAATACATCATCAAATCTGTGATGCAGCATGTCATGCAGCAGAACTAACTTGCTGGTCGAGGACAACAAAATTAATTTCCCATCTTTTTATCATGATCATTGTGTTTTATTGTCTTTGTTATTACTGCAATTTTTTTCTGTAACATAATGTCTAATGTAATTATATTGGGTGATCAGTTCAGACTTCAATTAATCAAATAGCTGTGTGTAAGTAGCTGATTTAGGGATTTGTGTACTCTTGGTGGCCTATGTGTGAATTTTGTTGTATGATTGTGATTTATGTCTAGATAACATTTTTATTAAGATCTCACACATTGTATTGTGCTCTCTATCAGCTGCATTGGGTGGCCTAATTACAAGTTTGATGTACAGCTGTTATGTGCCCTCTACTCGGTGCTAATGAAAAATAGGCAGCTGCCTGCTGGGCAGGCCAGGAACAATGTGTTACCTAACCAGTAAAGACAGCTAGAATATATTTATAATGGGAAACTGTCAAAGTAATCACTCCTATATTGACTGAGGCTTTGAAAAGTGGTTCTGGAGAAAAGGAAAAGGAGAAAGATTGCTTTTTACTATCCCCAAATGTATAAAACACACATATCTTTTGAAAACTTAAAAAAGAACATTTTTACGTAATACTAAAAAGCATCTCAAAACACCGTAGATCCCGCAAAAACTGTTTTGGAATCTCTTAAAGGGACAGCAATTTAGGAAAATGTATCAGCTTAGTCAGACCTAGCTAAAGGGTAAATCTGTACATTTACAGAGAGGCAAAGAATAAAAGTAATGCTTTGCACTTTTGTGACCACTTCTCCCCTTGCAAGTGCTTAGGTATTTTCACCAAGAGGTCAAGTACAAACTCTTTTTTACACTATTGGAGCAAATTGAACCATGCTATATAATGATTTTTCTTTTTACCTTCCTCTTGATCATTTGTTTATTTATGTTTTTGAATTGAATATTCCAACTTCTATTTCCTCCTACACAGGCTCTTGCAGCTGAGATCCTTGGGAGTGGGGGCTAAATCCAGAGGGATTTGGCCAGTTAAACTCATTTAACCTCATTGCATTTTTCCCCTCCCCTGCGCAGAACTGCCAAACAAGGTATTAGGGAAAGGAGAGGCATTGAGCACACACAGAAGTAATCCCCTAAATAAGGGTACAAGGACATCCCTGTGACTGCAGGGGATGCCCGATTAATAGTTACATACCTAGATATACATTAAAGTGCAGCTACACTTTAAAATCAGTAAATATTTACTCCACAAAGAATGAACTTGACATTAAAATATTCTTGTATCCTGCAAATCTAACTTTAGTCAGTATAGAAACTTTACTATTTGTTACAATGTAGGATCTAAAGGGCAAGCTGATGGAAATTATAATTATTTAAAATTAATGTGCTTATCACTTGCAATTACACAAGTCTATTTCTGGGTCTGGGCTATTGTGGGTCTGTAACGTATATGACCCCCGCAGAAACAGGTTTAGAATTCCTAGCAGGAACATTTAAACCTTAATATCCCAATTTCACACATGGATAGATTCAGTAAAGTGTGAAAGGATGCTTAAGGGAAGATCCTGCATGTGGTGCTTTTTTAAAGAAGCTGTAACTTGGGATGGGAACAAGATGAAGTTGTAGGTGCAAACTCAGTACGTTTTTATCCAACGAGTGCTGGAATAATTAGACCAACTTGAGCTGAACGGCTGCAATTATACACTGCTTGTTACAGCAAAGCTACCTTTTATTTAAAGGGCCTTCAATTTATAATGCAAACAAGGTTACTGGATGATTACTTGTGTAAAAAAGTTTAAAAGTAAAAAAAATAATTATGGGGGAATGGGTTTGGTACCTCATGGTTTTTAAGAAACAACGTGCAGCAACCAATAACAGTTTGACACCCCAAATGCTTTTATAGACTTGATTTGGTACAGCTTTTGTAAGTGTTCCTAAGCCACAGTTGTTTTAAAGTGGTTTCCAGTTTCCTAAAGATTGAACATGGTGAAAAAAAAAAAAGAAAAAAAACAATGCAGTGCTAGGCTTCGCAACTGCCCTAGCTTAACAGAAATGTATATTGTCCTGCAGTTTACATTACATTACACACATGTGCACTTACATTACATATACATTTTTCTTACCTGGACATTACAGACCCATAGACTACTACAAGGATATATCCTTTGGCCAGAGCCATGATCCTTTAACGTCTATGGAACCGTAAGGAGCAGGCTCATGTTGGAAAGAAGTCTGTCAATATAAGCAGACAAGTTACTTGATGCCCTTGGAATCTCAGTAAATAGACATACTGTATAAGGAGGGAGGTTTTATTAATTCTTTAAACTTCCAATTTTGCTTATCTCTAGTGAGAGTAAATCACACATTTGAGAGCTGACATTGGACGAAATAGATGGGAGATTTGAAAATTGTAATATGTGGTCTGCTGAGACCTGTGGTGGGATTTTCGCTTATTTTAGGTAAAAGGTAGAAGGCAGTAAAAGAGGTTCCTACCCGAGATCCACCTAATTATTTATTTCAGTAATGATGTCTAATTAGACACAGTGGTACCTGCTGTAAATGACATGTGCTTGGCAAGTAATAGCTGCCGGTTCTCTGTGCTATCACAGCACCTGGCAGGGGGAAGTTTTCTAGCACCGGATTGGCAACCCTAGGCCACTGAAATGTTAACCCAGTGTTGCTCAACCATTCTGGGGTAACCCCTGAAATAACTTTCAGGTCTTTAGAGAACCCTTCTATAATTACTATATCCACAGCTCACAGTACATCAGTGTGGTGGTCAGTGGGAAGAATTCCTCTTACATTGCTGGCCATTGGGAAGAAAATCACCCTTACAGATAGTCAAAAAGATCATTGGTGTCACATAAACTGACCTGAGAGTGACAAACTGCTCATTGCTTAAGGAACCCCGAGCAATCTCTGGAAGAACCCTGGTTGAGAAACACTGTTAGTCAAAAAACTAGATCTGCAAAGGATGTCAATACTGTGAGAGAAACAAGTGAAATATGTTGTGCTTAAGGAAGCGGAATGAAAATGATTATTTGTGATGACAGCATATGTACTTTACTTAGCTAATAGCTACATTCAACTGAATTTGTTCTATAATGTTGAAGAGATTTTGCTGTTTTTCCAAGCAGCTTCCTCAGCTGTACTTAGTATTTTATTTAGGTGAGTCCATATAATTTTCATAAGGCAGTCAGCATGTTCAGCTCATTTGTCAAGTGCTTTGTCACTGACAATTCATTCTTTACAATCAGTGGTGTAGCCATAGGGGTCACAAAGGTTTCAATAATGAATTGGCTCCTTGCTCCAGACACCCAAACACATGTGTACACACCTCTGCAGAGAACTTTGTAACACTACAAACAAAATGCAGCAACGCTTAAATCTGTGCGCATTGAGGTGCCAGGACTGACCTACCAACAAATGTGTCTGTGCAGTTCAGCTAAGGTGGTGATGTACACAGAGAGGTAAGAAGGGCAAGGGTGTAGGAACAGGTGTCATAGAGGTTGCAGTTGGGTCGCTTTCCCCAGAGGACCACTGTCTGCATTGCTGGGCTCCATCCCATGCCCCCACATGACAGTCACAGCATGAAGAGGCGAGAAGAGAAGGAGCTTGTCCTAAATTGGAAATGGGCTTGTAAAGAATTGCTTGTGAAGCCTATATACCTACCTGTAGAGTTGTCACTGCTTCTAATACCAATTTCTTAGCATTTCTATATGAAAAGGTCTGTTAAATTAAACCATGTTCTCTAAGAAGATAAGAAACTAGGTGGTTGTGTTTGCCTACCAATCTAAGCATTCCAGTTTCTACCCTATGGCTCCCAAAACATATGTCTGAAGTCCAAGCTTCAAAGCTTTTAAGGTTTGGTTTGAGCAGTAAATGAAAAACATTATGAATCCTCAATTATTGAGACTTTTAAGGCCATTCTACAAAGTCTATAAGATCTGGATACATAGAGTCCATCTCTGAGGAGCTTCACTGTGGTCTGAGAAAGAGGAAATGGGGAAGATGTGGGTTAAGAGGTTCTTCCTGCTTTAAGGTGGACAGCAGAATTGCTTGCTTTATAGGCGAGAGCTGTGTTGTAAGTTATCCTCCCAGGACTACCAGTTACTCACCCGTTCTTGTTGCTGCTCCAATGTATCTTTTATACCATTCTGTGTGAGATTTAATAGTCCCGAATGGGTTGTCCTCATTCGGGACTAATAAATCTCCTGTTTTCCTGAAGAAGCGGATTCAATTCCGCGAAACACGTAGAAAAAATGTGGGGACACACATCTTGTTTTCTTTTAACAAGATGTAATGAATACAGTTTCTTAATAATAAATTGGAAGATTCTATAGTCTGTGTGAAATGGCCCTAAAAGTCCCATTAATTGAGGATTCAATGTGTTTTCTGTCTTAGGGTTGGGTTATGGCCAGATTAATTTATATTTATTGGGTTATATCAGCTTTCATACTAAAGCAGTCAATGATTGGAATCCCTTTGCAGTCTGCATCCCTGCTGGGGAGATTCACCCTCTCTTTCTGTCTTTTGGACCATTGTTGCTGGGAATAGAGGAGATAAAAAAAAAACAAAATATTGAGTTTTCACCATGAGAATTGGAATAGCATGCCTTCCCATGCTAAATGTTTGGAAATATGTCATCCCACTTTCTGTTCGGTCTACAGGAAATTAAGAATTCCATAGTCTATCCAGCATCAGTGTTTGGTTTAGCTTAGCTGAAACCAATATGTTTGAAGTTCTATAAAACTCTGTCAATGACAAACAATAAAAAGTTTTGCTTTGACTGGGTCAGTTCTTTAAAGGACTAGAGGAAGACAAACTTTCAACGATTCCAGAGACCTAAATATTGACCCTTAAGGGATTTTGGAGGTTCTGCGCTGGGACTTTGCCTAACTTGCCTTGTCAAAAAAGTGAGTGAAAAATCGCTAAGTAATACATAAAAGGAGAGCCCCTTTGTGATTTCACCACACAGAGCTCTATGCTTGTCTGAACAATATGTCCGCAGACAGTGCACACTTGTGTATTGTTATGACAGCACGATACTGACAAATGTATTTTCCCTTTCTGTCTTCTTCAGATGCTCGGGAAGTAACAATCTAATTAACTGTACAATGCCCAGTACACTTCTCTTCATGTGTAACAACAAGTGGCAAAAGTCCACTCTCGATTTAATGCAAGCATGGCTAAAGGTTATCTGAAGGATGTCATTTCAGTCTTTTGATTGCCCCAAAATGTCACCATGGTCATGATAATTGTTACATAAATTATCTTACCTCCTCCCTTAGTAATGGCATAAAGAATAACAATAATAATAATCACATAGTAATTTAAATAGTATCTAAACACAAGAACACTAATGTATTATATTGCAGCTCACCAAGCCTTAGATGTGGTGAATGAAATTTTGTATGGAGAGGTGGTGATGAGCCTGATTTAGAATAAACCACCCTCCTTGCCTCTGGTACACAGATTTGGGGGATTCTGTAGTCTTTAGAGATAGCAGAGAACAATGCACCAGTTAGAAAAGAAAGAGATAAAAAGACATAATGAACTAATTTCTGGCAAGATCAGCATGTATTTTTTGAACATATTTAAAGGATAGAACAAACGAATTTCAGTGGTATATGTAACAGATCGAATGGGATAAAATATTAGAATTGTAATAAATAATAACTGAAGCCTGCAAACCAATTTTTGATTGAGCGATGCAACTTCTTTTGGGGATGGATCCTTATGTAGCAAACAGACCATTTTCTTGTGTGGTAGGGCTTCCAGGGTGGCACACAGCCACCTATACAATATATTGCTAACTGCCAGTAACACATTCCTGTGTATAATAAAAGGTTACCAGTTGCAGACCTATCTGCCAGTGTCATCCAGCAAAGTGCAAGTCCAGCAAAATGTGCCTTACGTGGGGTGGTAGGGGATAAAGCTAAGTGTTTATTAGAAGTATCTACATTTTTTCACATAACCTCGCAAGGTCAAATACCTGCTGGAAGATTTCACTCTGCTACAGTTGACAATCAAAAATCCGGCAACCTCCGGACCTGAAGAGCGCCAGATTTTTTAAAATTCCGGATTTTTGAAGGTTTTACTTACCTCCACACACAGGCCAGCCTTCCTCTTGCAGCACCCGCGGACATCTGGCACAATTCCAGGAAGCAGGCAGCAGGGACGTCTCAATGTTTATTTAGTGTAGCAAGCTAAATTGCCGGATTTTCCATTGTCAACTGTACATTAAATGAACACAGATCCTAATGAAATAGTTTTATGACTCCCAGCTGGTGTCACCTGCAGGTCCTTCTTTGGCCAATGTATGAATGGGAAAAAATAAGCTAAGGTTAAGGGTTACAATGGTATAGAGTTTCGGTATTGGGATAAAAACTGATATTTTCTAATCCTATGGCTAAACAGCCAAGAATACCCCAACCAGTATCATCAAGCAGAACAGAATCATAAAAATATTTCTGCCTGGCTCCAATGGATATTTTACCGGATTATAAACTGTTTATGACCTTTTGCTCCATCCTGACTTGTCTCATGTATAGGTTGTGTTTGCCATTTGTTACATCCTTGCCTGCCTGAGTCTGTGAGCTCTTGATTCCCCACCAATCTCTGTTCCCCAGATTTCATCCCTTGTGCATGCAGGTCTTGGGGGTAACCTTTTGACAGGACAGCCTAATTCCCCGGGTGGAGATGAGGATTGACTAAATGTATAGAGTTCAGAATTTGATTAGAGGAATTGCATCTGGGCTGCAATAATGCTAGGCCACGGCCTTACACCATTCTCTACCTTCATGATGCCTGATATCTCCATAATGTCTAGATCTTTCTTGTGCAATTTTTCGGTATGTTTTTGCCAACTTTTCCTAATATATTTTGTTTCTATCAGGTCCTTTCTGTTTTTATCTTTCATCCTGGCAAGGAAAGCACCCTTGATATTTCTAATCTCAAATTTACAATCCAAGTGATCTTCTTTCTTCCCCATGTTGTTGTCTTCTTCTACTTCCTTTCACCGTATGGTCATATATGCCACATTGTCCTGCACTTTTCTCGGTCTGCGTTTGCATTTCAACTTTTCTGAGCAACTTTCCTGAACAACCGTTTTGCTGTCCTAGATATATATCTCTTTAGAACAATTCATTATTCAGAATGGATCCAGAACAAATATAAATGATGATTTTAGAAAAGGTAGAGGTACTAGAGATCTAATTGCTGTCATCCGCTGGATAATAGAGAAAGCAATAGGGTTCCAGAAAAATGTCTGCTTTTGCACAATTGGCTTCTCTATAATCTTGGACTATGTGGATTATGATAAACAACAGCAGGTTGTTTAAAAATGAATATAGAATACTTGACTTGTTCGTGATCAGTGAAAAAATGCAGGAAGGTTAAATATTGTAAGCTTGCTTATTAAACTAAACATTGCTAGTTTGTTGGTTTCGATGTATCACAAGCTAAAATTAAAGTTAGTATTAACAACCTCAGATACGCCGATGATATTATTCAGATTGGAAAAGCTAAGAAACAGAACTGCAAAGTTTTGCAAAAGTAAGAGCGTCCTGATGACAGCTGTAGAGGAGAATGCAATCTACTATAAGTATGTCATCTATTCCAATGAAGCCTTTGCAAATGGATGGAGAAGAAGAGGAAGTGGAGACAGATTTGATCTTTCTGGGCTCAAAGATCTCTACAGAGGGTGACTGCAGCCAAGAATTTAAAAGACACTTGCTGCTTGGGAGAAAAGGCAAGGCAGATTTGCAAACATTACTAAAAAGTAGAGACATCACTTTTCTAACAAAGAATATGATCGTTCAGGCTATGGTATTTCATAACATAAAGCTGGGAACAATTAACTATATATAAGCCTAAGCTTACAAAAATCAATGCTTTTAAAATATGGTGTTGAAAAAAATTTTGTGAATTCCCTGGACTACTAAAAGATATACTCAGTCAATACTTAAAGAAATAATGTTCGCTAGAATCCCTTATCCTAAATTTTAAAATTCAAATACTCTGATCACAAAGAGCAAGGGCAAGACTCGTTGAAGAAGACCTTGATGCTGGGAAAAGCAGAGGCAAAGAATAATAGACAGAAAAGAAGATATGATGTCCTTGAAACAATTCAGAATGTTTGTATAAGCAAACTGCTGTCGTGCACCTAGGAGTGGCAAACTACACTGCAGCTTTGCGTGCAGCACAAACGTGGTGTGAATTTTTAGATAGACATTGCTTGGCCAAAAGCTAATTTTGCTTTTTGGGAACCATGCCGCCATTTGTCACATCTATGTGCAAAACATCACATTTGCTCTGATGTATTTGAATTGGAATGAATAGGAATTTGGTTGAGCCAATGGCTGAATGCCGTGGTTCACAACAAGTCCAAAATAGCTCTAAAAGCCAGATTCGACCAATGGAGGAAGAAGAGGACTAAGGTAGAGCGGGCAATTGGCAAGTGTTCAGTCGCCCTGTAACTTCTGCAAGAACGGACGGTGTAAGTAATCACTAATCTTAGAGAAATTTCCAATTACTTCCTTTTCAATCTGCAAAAAAATTTTAACCAGGACTGGCCTTATTTTGGGTTCTTATCAGAACAGCAGGAAAGTGGAAATCTTTCAATGAGGGTACATGCTTTCCTGACAACTCCTTGACAGGCTTTTTCTATCACTTTACAAAGATTGACATTCTCAGACATGTCATCCTGGCCAGCACAGTTTGTAGGAAGCAGCCCCTGCTGTAGCAAATTGTTGGCTTTGGGTTTATTGCACATACAGGGTACAGGAAAATACAATGATTTGGGGAAAAGGCAGATATAAGAATATTCAAAATGGGCGTGCTGGGGAAGCGGACATGGAAGGCTAAAAGTGCAGGAAAGAAAGAGGGGTGGAGTATAACAGAAGAGCCTGAGAGAAGTGGGTCCATTTTAGCAGTAGAAGCGGGACAGCGTCCCTCCCTCCCTAGTGTTACAGGTGGAGTGGGTGGGGTTAGGGCCCATGGGGACAGTATAGTAGTAACCTGCCTTAGGTGTAGCACCTCCCGAAGTAGTGGTGGAAAATGGAGGCAGAGGTTCAGTGAGCAGGAGGTTTGCCAGATTGGTCACGTTCCTGAAGCAGGGCTGTGCGCCTAGGATCAGGAGGAAAAGTCAATAGGGCACAGACCCAAAGGGGGTGTCTTGGCCAAGTTAATACCCCCAAGGACCTGCAACCAAAAAGGGGAGAGCAAATAGTTAATGGGGGAAAATTGGTGTTTCTGTAACATTATGGAAAATGTTGGAAGTGTTTGAAAAGATAAAGAAATGTTGAAATTTATAAACAGCTAATGAGGCCATTTTTTTCCAAACAAGTGGTCTGATAATTTCTTGGGGATGGGAAAGGGGGGGTGGAAGAAATAATTAGTAAAAATTGGTATGTGGGGGAGGTGACATCAGCGCTGGTAGGTCGTGTAAAAGTGTGATGCATTGGATCACTAAGGTTCTACTATTTTAAATAAATTGAATATTGTGATCATTCCTGGCATGATTGCCATCTTATATTAATTATTACCAATTAATGAATTAGCGATCATACAATTTACCAGCACAAGTTGGGGCATATATATAAGATCAGGGCTAACCATCATTTAATAAGTGTCTGTGAAGATGAGTACTTTGATATGGATGATCTCTATAGAAAACAATGTAGATCAATGGTCCCAATAGATGTGGGTTACTTGTAATCCATTTAAAAACAATAGGATAGCCACTTTAAATAAATGTGCTTAATGATTTGTATCAACCCAGTTTTTTATCTCTGTTGTTATGTGACAACCAATATGGGATCCTTAAAACTCCCTCCCCCCTTAACCTTTACAAAGTTTCTTTTTCCTGTACAAAAAAGTTGGGTTCACTGAATAGTTTGCATTTAAAGAAAGACACTTTTTCTACCATAGAAATACCTGAATCACAATTTGTTTTTTCCTATCTAGTAGCAATGTGCCCACTCATTATAACCATGCTGGCCATAATACAGGTATAAAAAAATGCTTTATTGTTGGCTGTGGTCATTTACTCAGGATTATTATTGCTTGGATTATGATACACGTGTAAGCTCTGTTGTTGACTTTGGTCTCGGAATATAAAGTATATGTCCAATATGTGTTATTTCTTTTCCTTATTGATTCTGAACCTCGGCATCCACATCATGTGTTTGCTGTCTAATCGGCTACCACTCTGTTCTATGTCATCACAGAGCAGAGTTTCTGCCGGTTAAACAGAAGACACTAAACACCCTGAGATGCAATCACTTCCTTCACCCAACAAAGCTTAGCCAGCAGCCCGACGTTGTGCAGTGGTGATTATGATGAGGCACAAAGAAGAACCCTGAGGAACCAAGATGGCCTCCACCTTATTCAACCAATAGGGAACAGGCTGTAAGGTACAAGGTTGATTTTGCAAACCAATTATGATTTCTTGAGAACTAGGTGACTTTGTCAAAAGAAGATTTTAGTGATAGTATGATGAAAGTCCCTCTGTTCAGAAATGATTCAAAGATGTAACTAAGAAAAAAGCAGTTAGTCCTGGAGCTAGGAAAACCGTTGATCACAAAGGATAAAAGAATTACGGTACTTTCTGACTTATCCCTTGGAGTTTCTGCAAGAGCTCCCACCATGGTTCCTATCTCTGCCAGGGGGCAATGGAGTCTTGTCCTTCTGTTACTTAGCAAATGGCCATTGAGAAGACTTTTCATAATGGCTCCAAGGCATCAGCAAATATGAGAACTGGATACTAGAGATTTTTTAAGCCAGTTGGTATTTACTGTTATTACAGTTACATTTATTTTTGAATACAAAGTCATGTTAGAAATTAAATATGGCCTGATTTTCTTGGTAAAGCATAACAAAATTTAGACTTTTGATTGCCTTAAATGGGCCTGATTTATTAAACACTTTCATCATTGACGCTGGGTGATCCAGCAAACCTTGAACAGATTTCTTCAAAGTCAATTGCTAGTTATGTTTTGAATCCTGGACCAGATCCATTCCAGATTTGCTGGATCACCCAGGTTCACTGATCAAAGTTTATCCTCTCCAGCCTTGGAGAGTTTTAACCTCCCTGGCGGTATTCCCGATAACCCCGAGCCACACTCGGCGTGGATTTGCCTGGGAGTATAAAACTCCTACCTTGTTCCCACGTTCCAGTCGTGTCCTCCAGCAGTGCCCGCAGCATCCTCCAGCAATGCTTAGCATCTTCTTCCCCTGGCAATGCCAGCTGTGCTTATGAGTAACCTGGCAATGCCCGGACAGCATTTGTGTCCCAAGCGTGTGAGCGTTGGGGACATGAGGCCAGGGGAAGCAGATGCTGGACAGTCTCGAGGACGGGACCATTAGGGAAATCGGTGGGACGGGGCAGGAAATTTTAAATAGTACGGATTTTAGGGGAAGGCTAGATATCAACTTTAAAGAGCTTTTTGGTGGCTTTTATGATTCTTTTCATTTTACCTTAAAGAAAAAAAAATTTATAAAAAGCAGTAAATCTTCATTTTCAAGTGAGTGATTGATTTCTCACCAGAGAATGTTTGATGAATGTCAGCTCAATTGCATTATATAAAGACCCCAAAATGTTTCTGGACAAATAGTTACAAAATAGACAAAATGTAAAATAAAAACCACATCCAAAACAAATGGTACAATAAAATCATAAATCATAGTAATATTGCTTTAGTATAGGTCTACTATATTTGTTTTCAGTATTTTCGAAGTCCTGGTTATGTAGCGCCATTGAGCTGCCATAAAAATTGTTATTTTCCTGTTCATAATTTGGAGTTGGGTGCTTGCTGTTCCACTCTCTTATACATCTTCAGATCTGTTGTTTTTAGCTTTTTCCTCTAACACTGATATTTGAATCTCTGAAGTTTTTGCTACTGTCCTTCTGGACCTAATCTCTTTTCTTTGTTTGTATGTTCACCCTCCAAGACATCCACATTATCTAACTCTGAGTGCTACAATTTATAAAAATGCCAGTGGTCCCAACTAGACTTTTCTGTTTTGTTGTTTAAATCATAAAACAGGTAACTGCCACTAGCATTGGATATACAGTTACAAAGAACATTGTCTAGTATAGGAACACAAAGACGTTAAAGCAGAACTAAACACTACCAATAAAAGATTGAGACGAGACAGGTCCTTTATTGCAAAATGGACACAAGATATCCCTTTTTTAATAAAATAGGTTTACCTGCCTGTTTGGAATTTTTGTATATACACTCACCTGTCATGTTTACTACCATACTCACTCTGTTCTCTTCCATGGAGTTAATTCATTCCCGGCAGCCCGGGACCTTGCAGGTAAGTATGTTTTGGGATCAGGCAGAATTTTTATTGTAGAAGGGACAGATGAAGTCCCCACTTCTAAAAAGTCATCCTGGTTGAAAATTTCCATAGTGGAACCATAAATCTTCTTTAATAAGTGGTTCAGTTTGATTCAACTTTTGAATACCAAGAGCTTTTGCTACTTAATCTACTTGTCAGGAAATTTACCATTAATAATCTCCATAATCTGCTTGGGATAAGTCACAAAAGAGAACTTTGGGGTTTACTAATCAATGTTTTTTCATACGTCTCACCAAAATTTTAGATGTTAGATTGTATTCAATTAGGAAATGTATAAATGACGAGTGAATGTCCATTTGCACATTTTCTGTTTAAATCTAATGTGATAAATGTGTAAATTTGAGTTACAAATAGTTATAAAACTAAATAAAAGTAGACCTGTTTGACAATAAAAGCACACTGAGTTTGCAAGGTCAAGTCTTTTGCCACAGGACAAATTGAGGCATCTTGGGTCTTAACCAGTGTAGATGGTCAGTAGGAGATATTAGAAGGAAGAACCTTTTTGATTAGCAGGGAAGAACATATAAACAAATCTTTCCAAAATATGACAGCCTGAAGCCTCCTAGAACACCTACATCACACATCTTGGGAGGCTCTTGGCTGCACCTTGCGCGAGCATCTTGGGCATGTGCAGAAGGAGCCATTTCATCAATAGGAAAAAAATTGTCAATGCGCAGTGAGAGTTTTTTCCAATTCTATGTCACCTCATCTCGCGTCTGCACAGTGCGCGATCTGGTGATGTAGGAAGAAGAATGCGGAGGAGAAGATGTTGGCACTCGGTCGCACTCCATCCTAAGACAGATACCGGGATGACGTGGGGCCCAATGGGAGAGACCTCCTGAGAAATAGACTGCTCTGCCAGATTGAAGGTAAGTGTGTTTTTTTTGGGGGGGTTTACTTCCGTTTTTAGATTTCAACTCAATGTCCAATAACCTATCCCTAAAAAGCATGGTTTTAGGAATAAACTAAAACCATCTCTTTTCTCAAGTGCTACCTACTTTGTAGTCTTTTTTCTGCATCTGTGAAAACTGAATGTCTACATGCTGATATTCCTACTGCTTCTGATGTATTAGCCTGAGTCTCCTCCTGGACAAGACATACACCCCAGGCTTTACTTTGTAGGGAGATGAAGACAAGACCACAGAGCTGGTGACTATTAGGCCTGTAGTCCTTACATCTCAGTGCCCCTTCCAAGAGAGACAATCTGAAAGCAAACCTTCTCTAATCACTTTTTTGTTTTTGTTTTTTAACCAAAGTGTCTATATATACCTGTGCCATAGGTTCACCCCATATTAAATGTTTATTTTTAAAAATAATTTGGTATGAATATAAAGCAAATATATTAAACAGTTTAAAATCTAAAAAGCTACAAGAAAAAAAAATTGACCCAAAAACATTATGGTTTTCCTTTAATAATCCCTAATAAATTATTATACACTTTTATACATTATTATACATTGACATCACGCTGCCTTACTTCACTTGCATTAAACTTTTTTTTAATGCATTTATTAATCCAAATGTCCTTTGTTGTACTGCAAGTAGTGTAAATAGAGCTGAATAAAAGGCATATTTCTATGCCAATGTATCTGAATATGCATTTTTGTAATTAATTAAATATTAAACATTAAAGAGTGAATGTCTAAAAGGCCTTTTTTGATCAAGTACACTTTAAAATCAGCAGTATACAAAAGTAACAGAATATATTTGTGATATTTTTAAATGCCAGTGTGTTTCTTAATTTTCTGCCTTTGATGAAAATTCAGTAAATAAATATTTTGTGCATGTTTTTAGGTACATATCTAATGTGATATAGTTTTCTTATTTGGTATTGTACTTGTAGGAATTCTACGATATTTAATTATCCAGAAGCAATTTATTAATTACCATTGTACTTTAATCTATATTTTCCTAAAAAAAATGTATATTTGGCAGGATTCTTAAAACCTGGAAATTATTTAGAATTCCCTTTTTACAATAACAATTGGAAACACCATTGTTTTAGTACAATTTTCAGTTATCTCAAATCCGACTTGGTATCTTACTACCTAATACTTAGGGATAATCATCAGCCGATATTGAAGGGCTTTTGAGGATCCTTTTTTAATGTTCACAGTGGACCTGATTTAATAAAGCTCCTTAAGACTAGAGATAATAGAGTATCATGGGAGAACATGGATAGTCCGCAAACCAAAATGGACAGGTATTAAATTATCATTCAATCAGGAATTAAAAACATTTGGCAAATATTCAGAAATTATTTAAACAAAACCATTACAGTTTGACTTTTTTGAATATATTGAAGGGAAGAGCAAGCCTAATAGGATGAGGAAGGGAGTTCAACAGGGTGGGTGCAGCTGTAGAAAAGAAGAGGTTATGAGTGAGGAAGTCATTAGTAAGTCAGGTGAAGCACAGAAAGGACAGCTAGGGGTGGATTTGTGTATTAGCTAGAAATGTGAGAGTCATTCAAAGGCAACAGTAGCATCATTGAGAAATGTAAGCCAGAAAATATATTTGTAGCAGATGAGGAGTAGTGGGAAGAATAGATAGATACAAATCTGCCTTCAGCATTCATGATAGATTGTAGAAGATTGTGGGAGTCTGGTTAGTGGAATGTCAGAGATATTGTAATAGTCTAAGTGAGAAATGATAGGAACATGTACAAGAAGTTTGCTGGTCTATGGGGGCAGGTCGGATCGTGTTTTGAAGATGTTGCACAAGTGGAAGTGGCAGGACCTTGAGATGTCTTAGATGTAGGAAATGAATGAGAAGAATGCAGAATCAAAGGTGACACCAAGAAAAGGTGCCTGTGGGCTGTGCTGAATAACCATGATATTACTAGAAAAATGTCAGGGGGAATGAGAGGATGGGGGAAATGATGAGTTCTGCTTTGTCCAGGTTGAATTTAAGAAAACTGTGGGCATTGACGAGATGGCTGATATACAATATGAAACTCTATCCAGGAAGAAAAGGGAGACACATTGGGTCTGATTTATTAAAGCTCTCCAAAACTGGAGAAGATACTGTTATGGTAGAAACAATCGGGGAGCAGGCTCTCTTGGCTGGTTTAACTTTTCCAGTCTTGGAGAGCTTGATTAGATGTTTAAAATGATCATAGGAATACCTGTGTAAGCTGTTCAGTTGAATTCTATTTTAGTACAGCAGCAGACAAATGCTGACTGTCATTCTAAAATAACATTTTGAAACCATATTATTACAGTATAAAGTATCTAGATTTGTACATGAGAAAACTACATCAAAAAATGCTACTTTGAAGTCATCCATGGTGCCTGGAAGCAGTATATTAAGGAGAAGCTACAGGCTGATTTCTCAGTACACAATTTAATGCACACTGCTACATTAGGGAACGCCATGCAGATCAATAATTCTTATAACAGCAGCAAGTTTCGATCAATTTTCTTTTGAGCAAAGAGATCAGCCAAGCATGATGAGGTGATAGAGAACAATAATTTAGATGGGAAACATATTTTATTTTAAAGTGTTTGTTATATAGGGTTCAAACTTGCATGACATAAATTGAACACAAATCCTTTCTATCTTTATAGAAATGTAATGCCTAATTAAACTTTCAATTTAAATCAATTTAATACTATAATCCGAATGCATCATATTAAAGCTGTGCAAAGCCTTGTAGAGAGTTTCTTTAAAAAGCAACCACAGAAGTATCCTTGCTATAAAGTGCAGAAAAAGACAAACTTCCTTCTGAATCAGACCAATAGTTTTAACTCTGAATTAGCAGACGGTGAGTTGGATCTACCTCATGCTGGAGCACCCTCCTAACTGGAAAAACTACCAATCACAGAAAAGACAGGCCATACACGCAAGTCCTGACGGGAACCCCTGTTGAAACCGATTTATTAGGAAAGCTTTGTAAATTGGTGGATAGTGGAAAGAATGCTGCTTTACAGCCGTAGCTAGATCGCCACCTTAATAGACAACTAAAAGCATCATTAGATTCTTGGAACAAACTCTACCAAGCAGTATGGGCCCCAGAACTTTGCAGGCAACAGCAAATTGGAGGTCAACCAGCCAAAGTTCAAGGAACCCATATAAACCCTTGAAATAATAATAATAATTTTAAAGTCCCATGAAACATCTTTTTAAACAACTTTATTGGGAGGCTGGAATACTCCCTTTATAGACAGATAAAAACAATATTAGAATCATGCAGCTGGTCTTACCAAATGGTGGCCCCAGAATTATTCAGGCATCATTGAATGGGAGGTCACTTAGCCACAGTTTGAGGAACCCTAAGCAACCTGCACATGACCACATGACCTGCAAAAAGGTGGTCTTGACAGAAGCTTTCGTCCCAAAACAAGAACCCACCACAATGTTATTTCTGGAAGTATGCACCAAGAAAAGAGAGAGGATTGCTCAAACCATTGTGGAATGGACAGTATAGAGGACTGACATCGTTATTATCCTGGTGTGGTTGAAGGTTCCTAGCAATAGTATTACAGACCACAGCGTTCCACGAAACCCCAGGTATCCCCAAGAAATTTCAAGTATGAATATCCTACTCTCTGACCACGAGTGTAAGGAACTTTTTCTTTTTTGTCCATAGCAAAGGGTCATTCTCCCAATCGACCACACATCTAGGGGGACAGTCCTTAACTGTGTAAAGGAGCACTGCCTTCTCCTTGTATCTATCATTTTTAATGTATTATTATCATAATTTTATTTTGATATTATTACAGAGAATTGTTATGTTGTGTCTTTTTTTTTTACATTTTCTTATTTCCCATTTTGATGTTCATGCTAATGTATCATGAGCTTTAGATACAGTAATTACCCAAAGCATCTCAGAAATATATATATATATATATATATATATATATATATATATATATATATATATGTTATTTCAAGGGCTCCTCCATGGTAAAAAGGTGGAGAAAGGCTTGTCTAGAAATATTATGGTGGAAAGCACTGGTGGTTTCATGGGTTGGAATACCCTGCACTTTAGTTTAGCTTTGGGGAATAATACATTTTTCAGTATGACCCAAGAACAGTTTAGATACATTTAGATAAGTGCACCTTATGGTCTAACTCAGTGTTTCTCATCTAGGGTTCCTCCAGAAGTTGCAGGGGGTTCTTCGAGCAATGAGCAATTAGTGACACTCAGGTCAGGTACCCCTGGCACTAAGGACCATTTTGGCTATTTATATGGGTGGCATTCTTGCCACTGGCCAGCAATGTAAGAGGCATTCTTCCCACAGATCGCCACACTAATGTTCTGTGAGCTGTGGATATAGTAAATAAAGCAAGGGGTTTTCTATGACTAAATAAAAAAGTTAAGGGTTTCAAATACTCCCCATGATTAAAAGGTCAAAAGAGGCCTGTCTTAATTTTATGGTGGCAGTAGTTTATTGCTTTTGCTACTAGTTTTCTTTTAGACCAAATTTTCATCGTATTCCGTGGAATAGGAACATATTCCATTGTTTTACATAAAGCACAGTTGTATTTTATAAAATATACTCCTCTAGTTCTCTTGTCTTACCAAGACAAATTAATAGCACAATTGATATGTGTCCATCTAGATATGTATGCCAGTCCTGCAGACCATAATTGTACCCAATCAATCAGATACAATGTATTATCCTTGCTATCTGGTTGTCATTGTTTAAAGAGGATTCTACACAGGTAGCCATTCAACAGATGACAATTTCCTACCCAAGGGTGTAATTTTTATATAATTGAAATCTCCTTTCACTGACAGACAGCACATGCAGTGGCATAATAATTTTTTTCTGCCTCTCCTAATATAAAATATGTTTGCTATGATTTTTCTTTTGCTTTGCACTTTAATGGCTGTCATATGCAGTGAATAAGTATTTACATCTCTTTGAAATGTATGAGTTTGCTTCATATCTAATTGAAATCTGATTTTTAAATTGCAAATAACTTTATGTAATGTTTTTGTGGTATGTTAAGTAAGCAAATGTAGGATAAACAAAGTTTATTCCAAGTGCATTTTTACAGAGGAATTTGACTGCGTTGTCTATAATCCTGCACATTGGTTCTCATCATCAGCACACGAGGTATGACTTCCAAATCCAATGGTGCTATATTGATAGAAGAAGGATTAATATCTGGCCCCTGCACCAACCATGTTCAACCAAGGTTCTATGGCACCCCAGGGTTCCTCCAAAACAGTGTTTTCCAACCAGGTGTACTCCAGAGGTTGCAAGGGGTTCAATGTGAAACTCTCAGTTCAGTTTGACTAACATCAATGAGCTTTTTGGTTGTCTATAAGGGTGGCAGCTTTCCCAATGGCCAGCAATGTAGGAGTCATTTCTCCTAGTGACCACCACACAAATAATGTATACATAATGCACTGTGAGCAGTGGATATAGTAATTATAGACAGGGTTCCCTTAAGACCTGAAAGTTATTTCAAGTTATTTCCCCCATGTTAAAAGGTCAAGAAACACTGCTTCAAAAGATGCTAATGGGGTTCCTTGAAGTATGGCTGGTTGACTTTCCATTCGATGATGCTTAGTTCTGGGGCCCGTACTACTTGTCTAAAAGTAAACAAAGATGGATACCTCCTCATACTTAAGTAGTTCAATATTCAATATATGTTCCAACCCCTTGTACGTTATTCAAAAGAAAGAACTGAATGAAAAAGAAACAAGTTTTTTTAGGCAGACATATTACATTGACCAAAAAATTAATATTAACAACTTCAGATAATAGTGACAATTGTGATACGATTAGATAGGGTATTGTAGTCTCAACCCCTTATATTTGTGAGGTTTGTTGAGACTGAAAGATATAAAAATCTTTCCTTAGCAAATATTAAATCTCCATAGTCCCGTTTAGGGGTAAAATATATATAGACGCACATTTAGACAACTGTGTGCTTCCAACCTTGCGATAACAGTTTGGGATAAGGTTCTTTTCTGTACCATGCTGACAGCCCTCGTGTACAAATCCAACTCCATTAGGGTGTGGTTTGATGAGTTTAATGCAGAGGAACTTAAATGACCTGCACAGTGCTCTGACCTCACCTCTTTTGAGCAGGATTAGAATTAGAATGCTGATGGATATTTAAGTCTTCTTGTCCAACATCAGTATCTGACCTCACAAATGCGTTTGTGGCTAAGGGGCACAAATTACCACAGCCACACTTCAAATTGGAAAATGTGGACATTATTTCTACAAATAAAATGGGCTTTGGGGGATCCACTCCTTATTTATATTAGTATTTTTTATATAATTTATATTTACATATATAACATCATTTTGAAATGAGCTGTCCAAAAAGCTCATATAGGTGCGATGTCTCAAGTCTCACTCTGTACTGTATCCACTTTGTGTATGTTTAAGTAGGAAGTTCACAATTTTTAAATCAACACATATGGACCATTGATGTTCATGATAGCAAAGCTTTTGGAAGACCATTTTGATATATTAATATTCTTCTTCAAGTTTTATTGAGTGACCTATTGGAATTGATGCATAGCACTTGCCATTATGCAGTAAAACAGATTTCAAACTTTGAGTGGAACTGTCTATGAAAAGCCCCCAGTCTTCTGTACGGTATTCTGGTCCTCCCATATGGGCTAGTAGTCCAGGGATGTTACAACAGTACACAAAGTCTCCATCTTCACTGAAATATGGTAATAGTGTCACCTCTCTTGTCCTATAAACCGTTATTTTACCTTCCAGTCTCAGACAGTTCTTTTCTTTTAGCCTGGATGCTAAAAGTTCAGAAGCTTGTTTGTTTTGATAGACTTAAGTCACATATTAAATCATTGAGCTCTTCTTCATATTCACCTCCACTGCTACCTCCTGGATTACACTCCAAACCCTGCAAAATCCTCTATGTATGATACGGGAATATCAGGGAGTGTACTGAACACTGGTATGGAAACATCAGCACCATGCGGCACAGGTCGTCTTGCTGATTCCAAATCACGGTACTCACACTTGTTTTTCTTGTAACGACTGAATCCTTTTACATTCAAAGCACAAAAATAACAATCATTATGATAATTTTTGGGCTCTCCCCATGCCATAGGTACACCAAATTTCAAACTTTTCAATTTTCCAAATACTTATCTTGGTCCCCCAGTTTAATACCAAAATATGCAAGATAGGCTTGTTTCACAAACTGTGTAATGTTTCTTCTCTGTTTTTGCTAAGAATATTCACCACAAATTTAGCAAAATACATTAGGGTCAATTAAACAACTTCATCTTTGGGGAAGGATTAAACAAGGGGGTGAGACCCGGCAGTATATGGGTCTCTTGGTTGAGGGTGGCCTTGCACGACACTCGGTTGTCATGGGGGCTAGGTGTTAGGCGAGGTGGTCATCCACTGATTGTCCCTGAGGCGGTGTGATAGCGGCTGAGGGCCTGGTTAATGAGCGGAGGTATTTTTTGGTAATTGTAAAATAAAATTTTTTATGGACCTGTAAGAAAAAAATAAGTTTAGAATGCTGCGTTTGAGGGGTTGTTTGAAGTTTTAAGATAAGTTTATTATGTGTTTTTTATACAAAAGTGTTATATATATATATATATATATATATATATATATATATCTTTATCAGTTGTTAAATAAACGGGCTGCTATGGCCAATTTAATCCAACAGAAGTCTGGTGTGTTTGACTGGGTTGAAGGAAAAGGTGGGTGGGGTTAAACTGGTCTGGGGTTGCAGTTCATGGATTACTCTACTCTACCCTAGTCATGTCATTTCTGGATTCAGCAGACCTGAAATACACTAAATAAATTGAAAAATCCTTGGCAAGTGAAAAAAATTTTTTTTTTTTTTGTTGTTGAGCTGTGTAATTCCTCTGGGTACTGAAAGCTACTTGAGATTAACAATTGGGGCAACATTAGTGTGGCTGCTTAGTAAATTGTATTCAGACTCATAAACATTGTAACACTGTATTTGAGTTATACTGTAAATGTTAGTACAAATGCAAGGCAAATTTTGCTTGGAAGAATTTTGAATCTCATAATTAATAAGAATTAGGGCAAAAAAAAAAGACCTTACGTGCATTAAAAATCTGCAAAATGGGGAACTGTTAAATCTTAATGAACACACAATTTAGTTTTCATCCAAAAGATACTATCACTAACTTCTGACATCTCTACATTTAACACAAAGGAATAGCTAAGAACTGTTTATAAATCAAGCAATTTGACATTCCCTAAATCAGTCCCTGATGGGAATCAATTACTGCCATTTAAATACATGGACACGGAACATTTCCACAAGGGAATGTATGAGTTAATATTAGATTCCTTCTTTTAAAAAGCTGAACAATCTTGTACATGTGTACAGGTTCTCTTCCTGTACTGAAATACTTTTCTTGAATTTCACTGCACCTTTTGGGTGATATTTCTTCTGCAAATAAAATTAAACATACCTGCCTGATTGCAATATTTTATTTACACTTCCATTAATTTACACTCATCATCGTTCAGTCCCAACAGCCTGCAGTGAGCTGCACATTGGAAAGAGGATTGCAGGCAGGTGCGTGTTTTATTGAAGAAGAGACATTGCCTTTTATTTCTGCAATAAAAATCCTGACTAATCGTAATTTTTGAAAGTTATATAGTCATTTCTGATAAAAAAAAAGTTGATCCAATGGGTATCCAACTGCCTTAGAGGATCAGGAAGGATTCAGGACCAATATGATTATCCATGGTAAACATATTAAATATTAGTACTAGCTCTTTATTTGGCTTACTTCATTTTTAGATTCAGGCATTCCCATTCCTGTTGTCAGGTGTACTGCAGTTAAACTTTTATATGTGGTGTCCATTTGGCCTGGCGGTACCATTTATTGGGGAGGATACACTTTCATTAGTGAAGCTGGCTGATCCAGCAAACCTGTAATAGGTCTGATCCAGGATTTAACCTCCCTGGCGGTAACCCCGATTGTGAAGGGTAGAAAAAAGTTGCTGAAAGCGGTAACCCTGAGTCACACACGAGGTAGGTAAACCTATGGGAGGTAATGGTAAATACAGCCTTACCTGATCCGCTGGTGTCCTGTATCGTCCATCGACGCGATCCCTATCTTCCTTCTTCTTTCTCCGCCGTCTTTTGCACACAATGAGTCACCGGGGGAGTACCCGGTGACGTCGGTGCGTGTGTATGTTGCTGGCGGGGCAGGAAATTCGAAATCGATTTGTATTGCATTCAATACAAAATAACTGTATTGAATGCAATACATTGAATTTATATATGTAAAAGCAGTACATTGTAGTTCATGAACATTTATTATACAGTATAATATAATAGTATGAGTATATTATTTATTTTTT
>NC_092858.1:13317676-13325680 GCF_032062135.1 Pyxicephalus adspersus
AAAAAAAATCAAGAATCTGCAATGATATGTACTAATATGTAATGTCTAATTAACCTGCAGAGCAGTGATTTCCTCAAGCAAAGTTTTACTTTAAAGTCAGAGGGATGCTTATCAAGTCACCATGGTGGTAAGCACAGAGCACAGGTGGAAATGCAAACCTGGTGTGCGATTAGCCAGAATATTCCGAGTCTGGAAGAACCTAGATAGAACATTAGCAGACATCAGAAAATAGAGAAATGCAGACAAAAAATGATATGAAGGGAAAGAATTGTGTAAGGTTTTTCTTATATCAGCTGGGAGAAAAGATTAAAATAAAATAACTGACAGGGCTTGGCAGCAAACATGTGCTGGATCAAGCCAGCGTAAGGCCAGACAGAAGCAAGATAAAATATATCTGAATACAGTTTCAGCACTGCTAGCCTGGTAGAATAACATAATGTATTCGGATCATAAAGCTGACAAAACAGAAACTCATTGTCACACATCACCAAATCAGTCTGTTACATGTGTTTGTAATCTTTGACATTTAATATTTTTGAATTGCCAAACTGAAACCTCAGTTTCCCCTTTCTTTCTTTTCATTTTTCATTAATTTAAGAATTCTGGGGGTCGGCACATGCTCAAAACGTTTGGAGGTTGGATAAATGTGTCTATCTTCCTATTATCAGAATGGTAAACTTCAATATACCAATGGATAATTCTCAAATTACGTTATCGTTGACACTTACTTTGCGAGAATTGCAGCAATTTACCTGGCTCTGGCAAAGTGAATGGGAAAATGGAAGGGGCAAGAGGTGAAAGTGTGGCCCCAGGCCTAGAATAAGCCATAAAAGTTGCTGGTGGGGATCAGGCCAGATGGATGACTGTACCTATAATGCCCACTAAATTCAGTTCCATGCACATGGGCATGGTGTATTTGCAGAATGTGAAGCTCCAGACGTTACATGGTGTATGGTGGCTGTATTAGGAATTAAAGTTTACCCGCAATATGCACCCCATGTCATAACACTGCCCCCACAGGCACCCCACATAATAACACTGCCCCCACAGACACCGGGTCATGACACTGCCCCCACAGGCACCCCACATCTTAACACTGCCACCACAGGCACCCAACGTCATAACACTGCCCCCACAGGCACCCAGGTCAAAACACTGCCCCCACCGGTACCCCACGTCATAACACTGCCCCCACAGACACTCAATGTCCTAACACAGTGCCCACAGGCTTGGGGACTTTTTTGGCAAGACAGTGTAGATAACTAAGAATAGAAATATTTTGCTTTTGGAATAAAATAATGCACACACCAACGAATATAAACCCACATGTTACTGCACAGTGTGCCATTGTATCTGTAAGTACTTTTACTTTATCTTCTCAGGTAGTATTGACAAAGAATATAAAGATATGAACTTAGGAGCTCTTACTTTCAGTATCGTTATTGCTACCGAGTGAACTGGAAGCTCCAGACACATTTATGCTTGCACTAGTAGCCTAGACAGCACTGAAAAATTGAAAGAACAGAGAAAGAAAATATTAAATTTTAATGCAATTTTTCTGCATTTCTAGAACACACAAGGAGAAGTACTTTACCGTACCTTAAAGCTGAATACCAGGCTAATGGCTAAATACACAGATGAAATACATATACCAATACTGTTTCATCTGCCAAAGGATTTGTACTTCTGCCTTTTCTTTTCTGAGATTTACCTATCTTTGCCACAAAACATGGCCCTATCTGGCAGAGAATAGACAAAAATTAGGTGTTTGATGGGGGATAAAAGCATGAGAATGGGGTGGAAGGATTGGTAGATATGAGAGGGCAAAATGGGTGAATAAGATCAATGGAGAGCAGAAGAATGAGACAGATGGAGTGTCCCTTTGGGAAATTATTATCACAGTAAGTGTCCCCATTTTTCTAATTGACCTTTAGCTGAGTAGTCATGTAGATTCTTGCAATATATAACCCTTTCTTTATCCACACTAGATTTTTCAACTACCTATATGCAGTCAGCCACTGCAACCCTCCAACCTTCACAAATAATTTCATCATACTGCACTGCCATGATCTCTTTTTGAGTAGGTTAAAAATTTGTTGCTCCCCATTTTATTAACTCATATATCACAGGCTAATATATATTTTAATACTGAAACTCAATATTGGTATTCTCTACTGGTATTGGTTACAACAATTTCAGACCTCCTATATGATGAATTTTTTGACTTTTGTCAATCTGTCACAATGTTAGTTACTATGTATATATACTCTAAAGACATTGATATGTATACATGTACCTTATTGAATCTCTGCAAGTGTTTTAGTTTAATATTGTCTTTTCTACTTTATTGACTAGTTTAAGCCCATATGACATCCCCTGAAGAAGCCCAAATAGCGAAACACGTCGGGATATGAGCATTAATTGAGTATTGATCATTGTAAATATGTTTATTTGAAATATCTTTGGTGAACTCAACTTCTGTAGTTGAATGTTGTCTAATGCACAAACCTTAAATACATTAATTGAATTTAACACACTTTTTGCAACAAAGAGCTGTTCTTTGTATTCTCTCTCTAGTCGTTTGTTTACAAACTAGGCCCGGCAACTCTAATTACTTTTATTTGGTACCCAACCCTCTCTGCCTACCAACAGAAGAATGAGATAGATCAAAGAATGAAAGAAATGTGGTAAATGAGAGTAACAACTGTGGAAGATAGTCAAATGGGATGAGCGGACAGTAAAACTAGGTGGACTGAGTTTTTGCAGGAAGTCTAATACTCTGTTTCCCCACAAATAGGACAGCATCTTATATTAATTTTTGCTCCAAAAAATGCACTAGGGCTTATTTTCAGGGATTGTCTTATTTTTTCATGAACAAGAATAGACATTTATTCTTAAACAAAAAAATCAACATTTATTCAAATATATTCCTGTCATCACATGAACATCATCATAACTCTCCAAACCCTGAATTTTTTGTGACTCTATTTCCTTTAGAACCATTGGCCCCAATTTCTCATGTCTAGCAATAGCTTTCCTTAAATGAGCACCTCTTGTTCATGTATTTATATATATTGTAACTTTTTTTCGTGGTAGGGCTTATACTTCAAGCATCCTCAAAAATATAGAAAAATCATGCTTGGACTTATATTCGGGGTAGGTCCTATTTTCAGGGAAACAGGGTATATATCTATGATGTTTCCTTATCCCAGACTTGGAATGAAATTTCAGAAATTGTAGGTAGACTTATGTGAACTCTTTTGGGCTAAATTCAATAGCAGAATTGTTCTTTATTGAAAACTGGTTATTGGCACATCTCTTTTGTCTTTCTACTATATAGGAAGCATTAATGTATTGTTGGAACATAAATAAAAAAAAAAATAGGGGCCATTTGAGTCCTGCAGCTGCAGTTTCCAACTGCAAACTGAAGCCTATCCTATACTTTTTTATGTTTTTTATGTTTATGTCATACTGTTTACCTTCACTCAATATTTATGACCGGTCTATAATATATAATATTGTAGGGAATAATGCAACGTCTAAACTGAAGATAAAACGCTGTGCAGTAAACCTGGGGCCATTGTTGGAGAATTAATTTTCTTTGCAACAGACTCTCACTTAAATTCAAGCACTGTGCATAGAGAAAGACAAAAAGTACTATTTGTACACATTGAATGTTATTGCTATGGTTGCATCATAAAGTAATCTGATTTCTTTAGAAAATAATATTTGGCTGAGTACTAAAATGGTTGTTCTTTTTTAATTCAATCGTATTTTAGTTTCTAATGGCCAGTAGTAATTTGTTTATACCATGTGCCATTTATTTCTATAATTTCTTTGCAAAAAAAGGACACCATATTACCTTTTTTTTCTGATGATTTTCGGTTGTCCCATTGACCTAAATTTAGATGCTAGTGCTCATGCATTGTTTAATAAAAGCTGCTGCCAAGGGTTTTTAAATCACAATCAGGCCAGATTCCAACACCTAACTAAACTTCATTTACTGCTGTGCTAAATAGGGACAATTATTATTATTATCTAGTATTTAGATAGCAGTGACATATTACTCAACGCTTTACAAAGTCCATAGTCGTGTCACTAACTGTCCCTCAAGGGGCTCACAATCTAATGTCCCTACCATAGTCATATGTCATTAACACAACCTAAGGTCAATTTTGGGGGGAAGCCAATTAACCTAATTGCATGTTTTTGGAATGTGGGAGGAAACCCACACAAACATGGGGAGAATCTGCAAACTCCATGCAGCTAGTGTCCTGGCCGAGATTCGAACATCAGACCTAGTGCTGCAAAGGCCAGAGTGCCAACCACTGAGATTCTGTACTCTGCCTCTGCATTCCTTTGCCTTCAGAAACGCTAGGTGAATAACCTATAGAAGTGTCTGTTTAAACAAGGCTTTAGGGTACTAATCTTTTTGTTGTGACTAACACACTTTTGTTGTGAGGTTGAGTGGGGTTGCAGTGCAGTTCTTCCTCCAAAGAAAGAAAATCAACCCTGTGGCTAGAATAGGCTTGACCTTTTTAGGAACTGTGTCATGATCCACTATACTACCATGCTTAGGGGCATGGTTAAGCCAGCGGTAAAAGGCTGCAGTCAACTGTAAGTCTGGGGTGACCCTAAGGGAGTCTGTACTGTAGTCACAAGTCTAACAATATTTGCAATGATGCAGAACCAATTTCCTGCATTGTAAATGAGGTCCTACACAACTCAGAGCATTGGAGAGAGCAGAAGTACACTGGCTTTAGAAAGCCATGGGGGAGGATTGGGCAAAAGTTAAGATAAGTACAACAAATTCGAGCATTTACCAATGCAGTTCAGAGTTAGAAATTTGATGTTAAAGAGAGACATTGCTACATTTTGGTCGGCTTTCTACCTTAAAGGTCCTTTGGGCATGAAAGCACGCAGTTGGCAGCTCCTTTGCCAACATCAAACTGCTGCAGTTAAATGAATTTGCATGTGGCATGATCTTCAACAGCCATGTGTAAAATTTGGTTCCCACCTCTCATTCACTTGAATTGGAGAGGTTGAGACCATGGTTGAGCCCACGGCAGACTGCAGCAGCTCACCAAGGGTCTGAACTAGCCCCTAAGGGATGTTCTTGTGATTTGATAAAACTTGTATCATTTTTGCATGTGTGTAGTGCCGTATTTAATTTATTGATTGGCAGTTGTACTCTGTAGTGAATAGTTTTTGGTTACACAGTATTCAGGTTTTTATCCTAAGACTCCATAAGATGATTGTGTGAGAATCCTAAAAAGAACATGCACAAGAGTTTTTGGCACCAATGTATAATCAGGTTCTTGTGGAGGGCCTATTCATTCTTTGGTGTTCATGTGAGTTTCTTAATGCATCCACATTATTACACATTGCATTAACAGCACACCACAACTTATAGTGGTGAGGTATTGTGCTTTGTAATGCACTGCCATGCATGTGGCATCTGCGTTGCCTTAGTGCAGTGGAATGCATTATAAAATAAATGATATCACAACGTACTTCGGCATGCAACCTACTTTAATATACATTGTGATTACACTCTTGTGTAATGTTACCACAAGGAGCGATTTTCTGGCTGCACATGTTTTTTCCATGTCCCTCCCTATCCTTTACAGCTGCAATTTTCTAAGGTATCACACCTGCTAGGGAAAGGGACTACCTTGATGCAACTCATTTTGGCCACTTTATCTGGGATCCAGATACTGCAGCAACACTGTGAACACCCCCCCCCCTCCCCCATTCAACAGCAGAAAACTACACTTTTGTGTATATATGTGTCATATTCACAATTGAATGCTCTGACTCCCCTTGCACATCCCCTGGTGAAACCCTCTGGCGAAACGCGTTGGGATTGAGATTTGTGAGCTTTGTGTACCTTTATTGCAACCTTTAGTCAGACGATTTTCCATTTAGGAAGCAAGGCATTTCTTTACCAAGGCATGCCTTCATAGACTAATTGTGATTTTACCATGTTTGCTTTTCTTACACTGATTTAATGAAATATGTGTCACCCACGTTGTACTTATTTGAAAAATAGACTTTATTTTGCTGCCAAAAATCCCTGTTTCTTTTCTACTTTTTTCGTAATATTTCCACAATGCAAAACTGTGATTTGGCCCTGAGAGTCCCAGCTTCTGAATTATGTATGACTGCACTCAGAATCGATAATTTTGCAGTGAAATCAATATAATTGAAATCATTCTGTTCATCCCTAGTTCTGACCTTTCTCTATCAAAACCTGAAAATGAGAAGCTTGGTTGGAAATTAGATTTAATTGTACAGACAAAACTACCGTCAAATATCAAATTATCATTTTATCATTTCAGGAACTGAAAAGATATTCCCAGCAGCTGGCTATAAGATTTTGTTCAATAAAGCGATCTTTTTAGAAATGTGCTATTTCCCTCTGTATCAGCTGAAACGTTCTATATAAACAGAAGAAAGTAGAGACACACGCTTATTTTGTATTATATAAATATTATAGAGAAACGTATTGTTAAGCCACCCAATTCTAACACTGTATTGACAATCAGCTGTGCTCTCCATTTGGAACAAAAACAGATTTTGTTGACAAGAAAAGGAATTTCATCTAATATTAGCTTTTCTGCTTTTTATGTTTTGACATTTTTTATGTAAATGCTTAAATAATAGAATGCAGTCAAAACAATTTTGTTTGCTAGAAAAGAACTAGTCAAAAATATTTGAAGGGAATCTGACTATTTATACTTAAAGGTGAACTAAGCTCAAATTTTAATTAAGAATAAATGAACATCAGCAGTTAATTTTAGGAGTGCCTGTACCTACAGTTTTCTCCTAACTATCTGCCAGTCATGCCTCTGGCATTCCTCCGAAAACTTCTGATGGTTCCGTATTTAATTACCTCTAGTGCCGGGGATCTTCTTAATGAATGCTGCCACTGCAGCTCTGGGAATCCTGTTTGCAATCCCCAGCACTAGAGGTTAAATGGGGACAAGTCTCCCCATGCAAAACCTCTAGTGCTCCCTCTAAGGTTTCCTCAGCCAATCAGAGAGCACTATAGGTTTTGAATGAGGAGACTTGTTCCCATTTAACCTCTAGTGCCAGAGATCGCACACTGAGCCCACAATTTTTTTTTTCACTGAGCTCGATCGGTGAATTTACACCAGCCTTTACCGCTTACAATTTCATGAAGTGAGAACGTCCGAATTCGCTGCAAGATCGAGGTTTAAAAACTTGCTCGCTCATCCCTACCTGCCAGTAAAGTCCACCTAGTGCAGGTTCTTGGGGTGGCAACAATACTGCTCTGCTCCTGAAATCAAAGCAGAGTTGCCACTTTCATGCAGGTTGTGTCTACTTACAGTACAGTGGGATGAAAGTGGAAGGTACAGTGAAGGTACGTCCATCTGCATTGCCACTGAATTCGCAAGCCTGTAACTTGTTTTCTGGATTGACAGCACTGCATCTGTTGCTGAATGCCATGCACTGTGATATGCAGTGTCTGGGAGGGGGAACATGTGAAACACAAATGTAAAAAGATTTGGGTGAGGAAAGTCTACTTTTTATGCCATATGCATTAGATAGTAACTGGATTTCGGACTTTGAGTTTGGGGATTAGAGGTTGGAGCTTTGATTATCATACTGAAGCCTTTCTTTGTACTTTAAATTATATACACATTGTAACTGTATTCTGTCCCCTTATTTAGTTTTTCTTATTGTCATTAGCTTGAGAGGTGTCTTCTTTACAACATGCACTAGGTTGTGTGAATGCACAGCTGAATGTACGTTCTTGGCACACCCGAGTGCCAGAATGAGCAAAACTTCTGCGCATAGGGGATACATTATTTTGGCCCACCCAATTGATATGGTTGAAGATCCAAAAAAGAAAAGAAAACCAGGCAAAGATGCTTACATCACTGACAAGGGGAGGTGAATTTAAGTCCACCTTAAAATCTGACAGTTGCAGCCCATGGAAATGCTGTCCTCCAGTTTTAGTCTTAATATTGTCAAATT
>NC_092858.1:13326476-13338156 GCF_032062135.1 Pyxicephalus adspersus
CAGTATTTACCTTTGCTACCTCTGCTGAAGCACCAACATTTTGAACTTTTATCCTGCAAGTGTGAGGCCATGCACCATTTTCTTGATTTCAGCTTCATATTAAAAATACTTCTTTCTCTCCTTTTCTCAAGATTTAAAATGGGGTTTCATTAAACTTTCATCAGTTTTGCTGCCTGTCTCTGGACTTATTGGACATCAATCAATATATTTTGGTTCCAGTATTTCAAATGAGGTTTAACCAAGGATCGCTATAGAGGAATCTGAACCTCTTTGCTTATGCTGGTGATCCTTCTTGAGATGCACCCCAGAATTATTTTTACTTTCCCATTGCCTGACCTCACTTTTTTCAATCATCTAAAAAATTCTTTATGCTTAACAGTTTGAAAAGAGTAGGAACATTTTTCATTAGATTGTCTATGCCTCACTTTAAAGTGTCTGATCTCACAAACAGTCTGTGAAAATAACCACAGATGGAGAATTACAGAGAAGAGACCCTTCGACCTATGAAAGTATATAGTCAATATTCTATTAAAATATACTATGTCTCATCTATACAAAGGTATGACCTAGGAAAGCAAAGATGAGCACTCACAATTATTAGAAATGTATTTTTTGTTGCCACTTGTAACATACAACACACAACATACAACATCCTCATTATTTCTCTAGGATCTTGCTCATTTTTTAGCCTAAAATGACTGCAAAAATTTGTAGCCCGTAACTATACAGGATTAAAGCCACCACTTTGCCTTCACACACAAGATAATTGTGTCTGATCCTGCTGCTAAAGGACTTGTGTCTGCAGAAAAGACAACAAAGAGACAAATGACAAGCTGCTGATCAATATACCATAGGAAAAAAAGTGTTTGCAGGAGAAACAATTCATTACAAGTGTCACCTTTTTACAGTCGAGGTCAGCATTCTGCCCTCATGCAGGCTTTGCCAATTCAAAGTCTTTCTTTAGTGACCATTTTCTGATTTTCAAGATGACTGGGAAAGGAAGCCAGTGGTGCATCACAGACATTGCTGTAGGAAATAAAAGTCATGGAGATCACAGATATAAATCAACGCTCTGGTGTTGGCCCATAGATCCCCAGTGCCATGCATTGTTAGTTTTCATCCGTGCTTACAATGCTTGTTGTGCCATTTATAAGTACCAACAATACAGCTGTGCTATGCAAACAAATTAAATTAGTGAACTGTAAATGAAAATGTTTCCTGAGAATAAGCTGCAGGTTCTGGCTGGCTGTCATGTTCAAAACATTACCCTGGAACAATAATGCAGCAAGGATTCTCCTAATATCATAACCTGCACACTTCTTTCAGATCAGTACTGAAGCCAAAGGAATGACAACAAGTATTGCCAATCTGCAAAGGATTCTGCAAGCGGACCTAGCACCAAAATAAAGAGCTGCCCCAATCAAGAAGATGCTTCGAGCCCTGTGCTGCAGCATTTTCCAATGAAATTTACTCAGCTTTCTCTGGGATATTCTTGAAAGGATGGTGCATATTCTTCAACAAAATCTTCTCCCTAGGAAGCAAGCAAGAATATTATGTTCGATCTCGTGGTGAATCGGGCCTTTCTCACTTACAGAAAATGTGAGAACGGCCTTCTGATTCGCCGAGAGGTCGAGCTATCACCAAACAGGAGGATTTCCAGGGCTGCATCATGCAGCCCTGGAAATCCTCTACGATCCCCGTGCACTAGAGGTTAATTAACCTTTAGTGCAACGGGGTTCTCACACTCTTCTCAATGAATGCAGCCACAGCTGCAATCATTGAGAAGATGCTTAGCAAAGGAGAACCTCCTGACATTGTTATAAAAGTATCTTATACAAATGATACATTTGTATCTGTAACAAATGTATCGTTTGTAAGAGATACTTATATTACAATGTCAGGAGATTCTCCTTTGTCGGGCGTCTTTTCAATGATTGCAGCTGTGGCTGCATTCATTGAGAAGAGTGTGCAAACCCGAGGTACTAGAGGTTAATTACCTCTAGTGCCCAGGGATCGCAAACAGGAGGATTCCCAGGGAATCCTGTGAATCCCCTGTGAATCCTGTGAATCCTCCTGTTATGCCAGAGGCATTCTTGCTCATCCCTACTACTGTCCCATACCATTGCAAGATACTGTTCATAAATTCACACCTATAGTCAATGTTCACAGAGAAAGTTATTTGCTGCCCTTAGATCTATTACAGGAAATCTTTAGGGTCTATTACCATGAAGTAGTTTTATCCTTAGAGCCACTACAGTGTCTTTTCTTCTTAAATATTAATAGCTTTTGTTGGTATAAAATGAGTTGCTGGTGTTCATTGTTTCTAGTCAGTCTCTATGGAGTGTTGAAAAAAAGAAAGAACAAAGTTAGGTTTATAGTTCCGAGCAGAAAGGACGAGATAACCTGTCAGAGAAGATAAAAACTGGATTGATTGTCAACAACTCAATGTCAGAATTTTAGATTTTTTCTTATTTTTAGTGTTTGCAACAATGGCTACTAGACATATAAACACCAAAAACTTGGTAAAGGTTGCTAAATTTTTCCCATTCTATTCAAACCTACTCAATGGTGTTTTGGCTTTACATACATTTAAAGGCATCAACCTTTCATATTGTCAGCATTCAGAGACAATCCAAGCCCTAGCTACTATTTAACAAGCCTGTTAAAAGATGGTAATGTTCTCGTAGATGGTCTTACTCCTCCTTCTTGTTCATCAGCCACTCTGCAAAAGGGATCCACTCAGAAAAAGGCAGATGAACACTTAAGCAATTAGACTGATTAATTAAAGCTTTTCAAGAATGGAGAAGATAGACTAATATAGGAAAAACCTGAATTAATCGGCTAACCTGAACTTGATTTCTTACGAGGCATTTGCATTAGTTTGCAAATGTTTTCAATCCTGGGCTAAATTCGTTATTGGTTTGCTGGATCACCCAGGTTTTCCTATAATAGTCTATCTACTTTAACTTGGAGAGCTTTAATAAATCAGGTCCAATGTGTGTTGGTCATTAGATGCACATAACAGCCTAGTACGCAAATGCAAACTTTCAAGTGTGTAGTATTTATAAAAATATTTAAATTAAAAAAAGGTAATGTCCAAGGTTGTCAAAGTAGGCTTAACAGATGACAAATGAGAATTGAGATTTCCAGGAATGGAAGTGGAAAGTAAGAGTAGAAAATTGGATTGGGTGCTACAAGTTAGCAGCAATTGATCATTATTTGTCTACACTGAATTATAAATAAATTGAAGATGGCATGGTGGTGCTATGGGTTGATTAGTATTTGTTCCCAAATCTGAAATAGTTTGATAATAGAATCTTATGTAAAAGCCAAGAAAAACAAAGAACATGGTGGAATAGAGTGCCTGAAGTTAACCAGGACATTGCTCACTGTCACAGTTACATCATGATTGTTGCTAGGGATGGACATCTGGCCTCTACACTCCTTTCCTCACCTTGATTGTCGGCCACCATAGTGTCTGTGAGGCTGACTGGTGGCAGTTTGCGTTGATTGTTTTCTCATCTGTTAAATTATGTCTCTTTTTCCTCATTTATATATCTTTGAGCTGGGTTGGATATTTTGACTTGGTGCTTTGCTTAAAGGTATATGTTGGTTTTCATGCTGTTTATATGTGGGTAATACCATATCACTGGAGTCTTATTGTGTGGTTATGGGTATGTATTTTGTAGTAAGTTATAACTTTGGTTGCCTTAAGCCAGGGGTCCCCAACCCCCAGTCTACGTCCGGGGTTAGGAGAAGGACCTCGCTTGGGGGGGCACACCGGCCAGAGCCCCGGACCATGTCTCCTGTACGCAGCCCAGGCTCAGGGCGGTGTCCAGAGACACAATCCGTCTACTCTCTGAGGGCTGAGCCTGCGATGGGAGACTGGGTGGGTTCTGGCATCATGACGTCATTCTGGGGGGAAATTTCTTCCCCTTTGAGTGACACACGGCTCCCCACGCATGCGCGGTCTGGAGTCCGTGAGATTATTGGTCTGTGAGCCCCAAAATGTTGGGGACCACTGCCTTAACCAATGCCTTACCGATACGTTGGACACTAAAAAACCTTAAGGTTTCTTGAGTCCTTCTCCAGTGACCAGTGATATTTCTAAAGGCAACAATGAAATTAGATGCTTGAAAGTTACTCATTCAAAAGAGATATTGGTAATGAAATGGCTGGAATTCTGTATAAATCCAGTAATTAATTTTAGTAGAGTCCTATCACTGTCTCTAACATGTTGTTGCTCCCAGCCACTGATAATGGTAAGAGAAAATGATTCATGATTTGCAAAAAGTTAGACTCATTCAAATGAATCAAATCCTTTCCAAGTCAGTTTCTATTCTCATGAGGCCTGAATTACCATAATTAGAAAATCATGTCATGTGATACTCACATATTCAGAAAGCAAAATCAATTTACTCACCTTTACCCTTCTACCTATATGGATTATAAAAATGATAATAAAGTGAACTTATCGTTTAAATTTCCACCTTACGTGAATTATTCAGGGCACCTGTCAGCATTATGAAATCCAATTAATATCTTGAGCATGGAAGAACATTTTCACCATAGGAAAAATGCAGCTACAGGCTTAGTTACGAGTTACGAAACTTAAAGCCCAGGCAATCAATCACAAGGTCTCGAGCTCCCAGCAGCATTGTGTTTCAGTATTAAAACCCAACTCTGGCATCAAAAGAGATATAAAAATTCTGTTATCTAAAGAGATAAATGCTGCTTTCCCCTGCATGCCCCACTGCCCTTCTCTACCCATGCCTCACCCCCATGTCCCACCATTTCAATCACTGCTTGTCTCTATGCCCCCAGCACTGCCCCTACCCATTTGCTGACAAAGAAGAACAATGGCAAGTAGGAAATCGATATGGGTGGGATGAAATGTCTAACCTACTGTGCTCAAGTGTAATAGAGCAACCGCAAATCATGAGAACTCTGCTGCATTGCCCTGTACCTTTCAGCTTGGTCGTGTGAAAGATTCTCCTGCAAGTCTAACCTCTACAGAGGGCTGGGGGTCCCTGTTGGTTGAGGAGGGTCAGGGGCCCTCGTGCAGCTGTACACGGTGAACCTCCTTCTTTGGGCAATTTGAGACTCTCGGGTCAGTTTACCCAATGTCATTGATCATTTTGGCTATCTGTGATAGTCTCCACACTGGTCCGCCATGTAAGAGGCATTCTTCCCAATCACCACCACACTAATGTTCAGGGAGCTGTGGATATTGTAATTATAGAAGGGGTTCCCTGAAGACCTGAAAGTTATTTCAGGGGTACCCCATAGTAAAAAAAAGTTTGAGAAACACTGATCTAGGGCTACCAATTTTGCTTTAAAGCAAAACCTAACTCTTCCACTAGCACCCAGATCATTGCTGAAATGTGCAAATATACCCAGCGTATTTGCAGTTCATTGCAGACTTAACTGTTAATGTTTCCCACCTGCTGTAGCCACATTGTCCCTCATCCCTGTTAATAAAATCATAAGCTGCATTTTTCTTAAAAGCCACATGTGTACACGAAAGTTAGTTTATCTTGCCACTTTGTGCGTATGGATGGCTCACTGTACACTATTAGAAAAATGTGCTAATAGAACAATCTTAAAAAAAAAAAGTCAACACTTTTTATTCTGTATCTCTATTTCAGCCTTTATCTTTATTTGGATTATTGATTTATAATACACATGCATATATTTTATCTTTTTGAGTCGATTGGTGATGATATTGGTGCATGACAACTCGAAGGTTGTACTTTAAGAAATATTTTTTAGCAAGGACTGCCCCTGTAATTCAGTCTTTATTGGTTCCCTTTTAAATACATACATAAATAATTTTTAAAATACATAAAAAAATAAATAATCTTAAATAGTACATGTAAAATCTCTTGGATGTTTATTGACAGCACAACATAATTGGGTTGTACTATCAGTTCAGCGTCAGTAGAGTTGGAGGATGGGCAGAAACAAACTCATAAAGCAATATAAAACTAAGTTTAGGTTTCTGCATAAAATTTTTCACATCTTTTTTACAGATTCAAAGCATTTTTTCTAGGGTCTATTTTGTATATATTATAATTCACAGGGAATGCTTTTTTTTGTCGTCCGTTAAATGTAATTATAAATTTCTACAGAATCAGCATCCCTAACTAGTTCCAGTGACATATGTTTGATGATACCGTAGGATTTATTATTCCCTTTGGCGAGCCAATAATTGTATTTTGTAGAGAATAAAGAAATTGTTATTGTAAATAATTGTCTGTGCTATCCTTTACATGAAATTAATATTACATTCATGGCATTGATTAGAAAAAAAAGAGTTTGTGGACAAGCTTTGTTTTATGCATTATAAGTATGGAAATTGAGAATACAAAGGTTGTTTTGTCTGTATAGCATTTTTAATAAAATAATGCTACTTGAAAACAAATTGTGAAAAAAAAATAACTTTTCTTTGCACTTGATTGGAAAACAGCACATTTTTTTTACATTCATTAAGCTACACAAAGCAAGCTGTCCCTTACAAGAGGTTTAATTCACTTTGCTAAGTGAACAGCCCACATTCCTTCAGTAAGTCAACCCCAATGTGTCTGGTCTAAACAAGCTTTTGCTAGATTACAGATCATTAAATAACACCTACTTTGTTTTCTGTTTTTGTAGATTTTAGTGCACATGATTGGGTTTTCTTTGCAAAGTGAATTTTCATCACATCCATTAGATAAGTAACTTATTCATTGCACAGTGATGATTCACTTTGCTAAGAGACCAAGCTATATCCCTATAGTAAATTAATCCCATTGGATCCGATTTACTAAAAGAAAAAAAGAAAAAATTTCTCTGGTACACTTGGATTCCACATTGACAGATGTCTGTGCACATAGCCAGCAATATATAAACTGAAAATCACAGATCCAGCTATTATGCATTTTCAAAAAGCTATTGAACTTAGAACCAAGATTCTAAATTGAATTATTTATACCTGAATCCACAGTCACAAACCAATTCCCCAATCACCGTACTCCATGCACCCAGTACACACTCACACAATGCCTATTCTGGAGGTGGGAGATGATGATTGCGTTTTAGCCATTGTTCTTCCAGTTGACCTTGTTACTGCATTTCTTATGATGCCACAATGACAATCCTTGCGTGTAAAACTAGTGATAAGCAAACGCACCCAGGTCTTAATTATTACGGGTTTTTTTTTTCTTTTTTAAGTATGGTAAACCTGTTTACTGTACACCAATTATAGCAAACGTTAGAATGGGCTCCACTAGGAGGGAGTTGCCTAGCAGGCAGGCTTCCAATACAGGTAGTCCCCGGGTTACATACCACATAGGGACTGTAGGATTGTTCTTACGTTGAATTTGTATGTAAGTCAGAACAGGTACATTATTTTAATAAATGCAATTAGGACAGATGTTTGTCTCAACATATTATTAGGCAGCGTGGTGTCAGTTACTGTATAAAATACTCACTGTAAGTTAATCACATACAAAAAAAAAAATATAGAGCCTAGACATTTTTTAACTTCTGGAGCAAGCTGTGCCTTGATATGCAAATAAAAACAGCTGCATAGTTTGTCCTGATATTTAAAGATGTTACAGAGTTACAAGATGTTACAGATCTGCTCAGCTCATAAGATCACCCACAACCTCAGCTGTATTTAGCAAAAGATTTCTTCTGCAAGGCATGCAAACTGAACCCCCCCCCCATCAAGCCTCTGTCCTGCACAGGAGCAAGCAGGGAAGCCGTGTTTGTATCTAGGAGGCGTCCGTATGTCGGATGTCCTCTACTCGGGGACTACCTGTAGTGGTTTTCAGGGAGGTACCCTGACAGCTATCAGCTAATGAGAACCCTACCCACTGTGTACATTAGCCACCACCCCAGGCAACCATCATTCAATAGGACTATTTACAAACATTTACCATATACAATTATGGTTTAGGTATAATTTAAAGCATTTCTGTTTAGGGGAGATTATTTCATGAACAATCCTTGAAGGAGAAAGAATTTAAAATTTGGAGTGGAGAGGGGGAAATTTCTAATAGGAACGTTCACTATGAGATTTCCCCTGACTTCCTGTTGCAACTATGAGAGATACAGAGGAAGAAATCTCCCCAATGGGTCACAAACCAGGGTTTTACCCTTCCATACTCTATCCAAAAGTCATACCAACCATGTAGTGGTAACAAGCACAGAACAACAATGAATGCGTTACAGTGACCTTGATTTTATATGCTTCTTTGGGACAAATATTTTGGTGCCCTGCACATGTGTTAAGGTGGCATTCAAAATAAATGACCTTATAGCACATGATTTATGAACCATCAGCATTGCCACACTGTGTCCATCTTATTCCACAGTACTGTAATATCTAAAGAAGCCCTTACTGTATGTCACCATAAAAGCCCAAACCACTTGTACTTAGTTATATTTCAGTTATACGCAATGGATCCATATCCCTGAAATCCCAAATCCTTTCTTTTCTTAGCCCCAAATCTGTCAGCATTTAGCAAAGAAAACAGTTTGATTTAGCCCACCTTCTTTCCTTACTAGCGAAAGTCGAAGCTCTGGATGATTGACAAGCTGGCTAGAACTGTCTGGATGACTTCCCATCAGCCTTCATGTTTAACGGAGACATCTCCATCTTACATGCTGCCAGATGCTGACAGTGAAATCGTTTTTGATGTGACAATAAATAGCTGGTACATATGGAAAAAAGTGGAATAAATAAATCCAGCAGTAAATTACTGCACATGTATTGGTAAAAAGGTAACACACACAGTTATTCCAAACTTGTTTAAAAGATCTGATCCCCAATATTAAAGGGCCGGTCCCCAAAAATAGTATAGTTATTGTTGGTCCCAGGTGAGCTCATGCAAATCCTGTTTTTTTATGTAAAGTAAGATTTATTGTCAGTAATATTTCCCATGATTCCAGCTCTAATTCTGTCTACCTTGGGGTTTTTTCTGTTCCTGACCAGTGCTTAGTGTTCCAGGTCCCCATGTTCTACTGTAATATAAAAAATAATTCAGGATAAGAGTGATCCACCATAATGGGTAAAGCTGGTGAAATCAGTGCAGAAATCTCTCAAAGGGAGATGTAAAATGTGTTAGATGGTAAAACGCTCCATTATCTATCATAAAATGGAGCCTTTAAAACAATCATTCTCAACTAGGGTTCCTCCAAAGTTTGCTAGGAGATCCTTGACCTTTGGCTGATTGCCTTCCCCTATAAAGATGATCTTATAGTTTTGTGGCAATGCCACCTGGCAGAGTCAGTAGGATGACACCAAAGCTCCTTTTAGCTATATGTAAGGTGACCACCAGTGTAAGGTGTTACCCTAGATGTGAAGAATATTTACAGTGGTTTCTGAAGGGTAAAACAGTGTTGAGAAAGGCTGCTTTAAAGTTTATAGAAAAGTGGGTGAGGACAGAAGTGGGTGATATGTTTCCTAATTAGTTGCTATCGCAGATGTGTCTTTGTTGTTTGCCCTAGGGGGTATTGTAACCAGCACCAATCCCATTAGCTAAAGGGCCATGTTTCTTGCCAATAGGGATGTTAAGAAATTGAAATTTTGGGTGGCCCAATTTTCTCAGAACAGCACTGAGTTCTGGTACCTAATTATTGTCCACTTCCAGGCTTTGTCAAATTCCAAACCAGGCAATAATGTTTACCTGAACTGCATCTTCCGAAAGGTTGAGGACCTAGCTAGGATATCTTACTGAGGTTTCTGGATCACAAATCTGGTCTTAAAAACAATTGGGCATGTAATTAATCCATATACAGTATATCATAAAAAAACAAGTATTTAGCTGCTTCATGATTCACGTTATAGCACTCAAAGGAGCACATTTGCAGTCCATATTTAAACATTACGGCAAGCAAATGGACACCTGCATTCACACTTTTTTCTTATTTTTTCTTATTTAACCTTTGTACATATTTGTTTTCCTGCACTTTTTGGTCATTCATGTGACATCACAGGTACTTTAATAGTTGGTTGGATGCTGCAGATTAATTAATATACAGTATTTATATAGCACCATCATATTATGCAGTGCTGTACAAAGTCCATAGTCATGTCACTAACTGTCCTTCAAAGGAGCTCACATTCTAATGTTGCTGCCATAGGGAAACCAATTAATCTAACTGCATGTTTTTGGGAGGAAACTGGAGTACCCAGAGGAAACCCATGCATGAGAACCTGCAAACTCCATGCAGATAGTGCCCTGGCTGGGATTTGAACCTAGGACCATAGCTCTGCAAAGGCCTGGAGTGCTAACCCCTGAGGCACCATGCTGCCCCACAGCAGGATGAAGCAGGATGAAGCAGGATGAAACTTCTATAGCACTCTCCTGTGAATCCAGATCAGCTTAATGATGTCCCCTGGGGGTGTCGATGACACCTTGTGTTCACAGGAAATGGTTAAATTAAACTAGTCCTCATTTAACCCAGGAAAGGATCGACATTGAACCATGGATGGAGGTGCAAAATGGCCAGTTTAAATGTTTATTTAATTCCTTCCCAACAGATTCCCTTTAAGAAGTATAACTCATTCACAGCTGATGCTTTGAAACAAAAATCCACATGCACAAACCTTTCTTCCGCTCAGCAAGCCTTATGCTACAAAAACCGGTCATTATATCATTGTAAATACATTGCAATATTTTTTTTTACACGGCACATTGTTCAATTTCAGCAAATTTTACTCAACTAATTAACTTGTCTTCAAAAATATTTTTTTTTTCTTTCACTTCTCCTGAAAAATCTAGATTACTTACAAGCCTGTTGTATGGATTGAAATAGGTGATAAGTATTTGGAAGGAAAGGAAAAAATGTATTCATAAAGGTTTATCTGCCTGCAATGCCTGAAGCTGTGCTAACTGTGTTCCTGCGGTGATTACCATTCTACTCAGTTACTTCAATATCTTCCCTCGCTCTGATTATAAAGGCGTTTAAATGGCAGAAGAGTGAATTAGATGCTATTGTCATTGTTTTTCATGAATGAAAAAGAAATTGCTGTATTGCATTTCAAAGAGTAAAGTGAGCAGACTTTGTGCAAGAAAAGAGGGGGGTAAGGGGATAATTGGGCACCGAATGAGAGAGATGATTACTCTGTTGTATGGCGCTCTTATCTACCGTTGGAAGCCGTACACCGCTATCGCTCGTTACACGTTCCCTTATCTTGTCACCTTGAAGGACTAAGACATTTGTAAACATGAAACGTATCTTAAAGTACACCTGCCACGAGATGTGCAATTGCTGGAATCATTCTGGAAAAGAAAATATGGTGCCCATTTCCTGCAGGTGTCTTTTGACTTTCCTTTTCTCCCATGGTGGATAATACTGAATGTTTCATGGAGCGGTGCCAGCGTTTTGACCTCAGCGCTATTCTCTGCACCATTGTGCTGTGAGCACAGGAGGGTGCAACAACATCTCTCTATTGGGTTCAATTACTGGGCCTTGTTGGGTCTAGAAAAAATCTAGAAAAGGAACCAGGGACAAGATTTAAAAAATATTAAAACAGAGATGGAGATGAGCTTTAAAGCACAACAAGTGGAAAATGATAACTGCTAATGTTGTCCAGTAAACACTACGATGGTGACTCCAATCAGTTTATCTTGGTGAACAAGCAACAGAAACCATTCTAGACAAAGTATAGAGAAATCCTAAGATATGA
>NC_092858.1:13338718-13393165 GCF_032062135.1 Pyxicephalus adspersus
GTGTATAAGAATACTGTTGCCATTTGAATAAGGGTTAAAATTAAACGGGACCAAAATTTCAGCCATGGGTTTCAATTCTACAAAAAACGAATAACCTTGAAAATAAATTACAACTGAGATCAAAAGTTAACATTGAGTTAAAAATGGGACTATTTAGGGACCAAAAACTGCTGATTTCTACTGTTGTGGGGACTGAGCAGATTAGCAAGAACCAGTTGGCAGAGCTTGTTGCAGACAGGCACTGTAGTGTTGGGTTGTGTTGTAAAGCAGCCATCACTATCATCATCATCATCATCATCATCATCATCATCATGGTTTTCTGCTGTCACTGGGGTTCATTGTACCAGAATATTTGCAGTTGCAGCATATAATATTGCGAATGTTGAATAGCATTGCTGCCCTTGGCCTCTGAATTTCCCTTCAACAAAGTCGTGTTTGGCTACACAGGCAGCTGTAAAAGTGTTCACTCTCTTCTATTATAGGCAATTTTTTTGAGCAATGAAAGCTTTAATGTAAGCTGATGCAAAGTTTAAGGTTTAAGTTGCCGCTGGACAACAATGTGAACTGCTCAAATGAAGTCAATGGGATTTGCTAAATATGTATTGTAAGTGCAATATGAGAATTAGGCTTTAACCTCCCTAGCGGTTCATTTCTTTCCGGTTTTATATGTCTAAAAGCGGTACATTTTACAGTATAATATAATAGTATGAGTATAATAAAGTTTGAAACACAAAATTATGTAAAAACAATAAATTGAATAAATTATAAAAAATATTAAATTAAAAAAAAATACACATTATACTCATACTAATATATATAATGTAAAATAAATGTTCTGGAAAACAATGTACTGCTTTTACACATAAAAATCCAATGTATTGCATTCAATACAGTTATGTTGTATTGAATGCAGCACAAATGGATTTTGAACTCCCCAGTGACTCATCGGATGCAGAAGCAGGAAAAAGAAAGAAGACAGAGATCGCAGCACTGGACAGCGCGGGACGCCGGCGGATCAGGTAAGGCTCTCTTTTACTAACCTTCCCATAGGTTTACATACCCCAAGTGTGACTCGGGGTTACTACTTTTAGCAACTTTTTTCTACCCCGAGTCACACTCAGGGTTACCTCTAGGGAGGTTAAAGTGGACCACAACTTGCAAGTCAAAATTTTCTATGCTTTAGGGAATATAAAAAAATGTTAATTTAGCCTCATCAGTAACTTTAAAAATAGCCACTGTAAGTGTGCCCAGGTACTTCCATACCTACCGCATCATAGCATATATCTGGTGTGAGATCTGCTGCCTTTGACTGCTACTCTCACGGGATTTGGAGTGAGATTTGGCATAGCCCTGACTGTCCCTATCGTCAGCTAGTGTATAACCTCCAGTTGTGCCGGATTTGGGGCCTCTTTTCATACTACCCCAATTTGCATAGACTATTTTTCTTCATATCTACTAACTGTCTCTGATTTGAAGGAACTGTCCATCTATATAGCTCCCAATGGTTCCTGATTTGGATGAATGGTCCTTCTTCATATCACCCATCTGTTCCTGATTTGGAAGAAGTATGCCTCCTTCAGATTCAAGTCGCTCTTTCCCTCCTTCTATTTCCTCCCTAGCTACCCCTCTTTATTGGGTGGATACTGTATATAGACGTCTAGAAATAATGTTTACAAAAAGGTGATTAACCAAACAGGTTCCGAGTGAGCGGGGCTTTATGCCGTCACCCACACCCAGGATACCAATGTAAGTTACAAATTTGATGGATCTAAAAATTATAGATATGTTTGGTAAAGTTTTCTTGAATTATTATATTTGGAAATATTTGTATTATGTACATTTTATGATTGTCGATCTTCCATTTTCAGAAGCAGCAAATTAAAATCTGTGAAACTCATAGAAACTTGGAATACTCTAGTAATGGGTAGTGTTGGTCCAATATCTCACTATTCGATTTGACAGCTATTCGATCGAATAGTGAGATATTGTTCGGATGATTGAATGCCAGATTGGAACACCATTGAAGTATTTTTAGGGACTTTTAAGGGCTGCAAGAGCAAACAGATTGCTCTTGCAGCCCCTTACTAATTTTATGTGTTCTTGGACAGAGTTTCTCTATCCAAGAACACAGGGAGTCCTGTGTTCTTGGATAGAGAAACTCTATCCAGGAACACATACGACAGGACTGCAACAGTCATCCTAATTGCTGTTGCTAGTAGAATTTGTTGTTGGATAGTGTTTCTCTATCCAAGCACACAGGGCACTAGATGCGATGAATGGGGAAACTTGTCTTGTGCTGTTGGCTGATAGGACTTTATAGCCTCTCTGCTCAAAGTCACAAGTTGCTTGTTGTAGAGTTAAGCTGAGCTGACCTGCTGCTGCTGTGTTTATTCATTAGTTTTACTGTTCCTGCGATTGTATGCTTCCTGGACTGATCTTTTACCTGTGGGCTTTTGTCTTTACCCTGTATGACCTCTGGCTCTGTATTCTGAACACTCCTGTACTGCATTATCTCTGGGCTCCTGGCTCTGCTGCTGGACCAGGGCCTTACAAGTCTAAAGGAGATCGTACTATAATTTTACAAAGTATATGATAAGTCTTTAGGATACAAAGGTTCAATTGTGTGTAAGTGGGAAAAAGTAACATCTTCATTTGGGATGTAACTGTACTAAACATCAGCCTCTCTGGGTGTACAGCGAGCTACAGGAACAAAATAAATGATTTGTATGGCTTCCCCACTTTATTATAATTAAGAATAAGCAGCTTTTATTTTGAATAGGTCATGATGTGTTAGGAAAAAGAAATTACTGATCCATGAGATTTTCAGAAAACCAAAACTCTGCAAAAATATAATTGTAATGTCATTATAGTGGGGGGTTAAATGTTTCCTGGCACTCATTTTGCTCTTCCAATGCCTCCTCACTGTTGCTGATAAGGAGGAGGTATTGACCAGTATTAATAAACATTTCCTATAACATTCTAGTAAGCAGTTGTGGTTCTCTTGCCACATGTCACAAAGGATCATGGGTCATCTGCTGTCCTTCAGAACACATTCAACCACTTTGCAGCAGATTGCTAATGTCTGCTAATGCACTTGGAAAGCATTCCTTTACAAGTTTATGAGAGTAGTCCAGCAGCAACCAAAAAAAAAAAGAAAGTAGAATTAAAACATATTTCTTATGGTTTAAAATGATCAAAAGCTGTAATTATACATAACTACTATCTACTATCATGGACAACTCCCCATCTGCTTGAAAGTAGTGTGAATGGCACAAGCAGTCATTTGTTCCAAAACATTGGTTGCATCTAACAGTAAAACTGCACTAAAGGCTGTTTTTTTGTTATGAAAGGGAGATTTCAACTACTGGTTGGTTTAAATACTGGTTAACAGTGGTGAGCCATAGCAGAACCGCTATAAAAAACCCTACATTTGAACAGCCTAAGTAATAATGCTAACTTCAGGGGTTATGTTTTATTTTAGTAGGGTGTGTCATGGTTAAGTTTATACTTTGGCTACACCACTAGATGGTGCTGATGTCCTCATGTAACGTGCATAACAAACTGCTGGCGGTTAACAATCATGCAAAAAAGATAACTTTTAAGCAAATGACCCTCATAATCAATTCAAAAGTACAAAATTGACCTATAAAAAGGAGGGAAAATAAACACAGCCTGTCATTTTTATGTAGTTAAACTTAAACATGGAAGAAAACTTTACCAAAGTAATAACACCTAGATCATTGATTATTCATGTTATTTATTTATTTTTTTTAAAAAATATTTTTTTTTTTATTTATGTTTATTGAATTTCTGTTGGTTACTGTTTTAAATGTTTACAATGCTGGTCACATTTTGTGCCCCAGGTATTTACCTGAGTCAAAATATTTTCCTGTATTTTCAGGTTAAGCTAAGTACCTTGATTGACATTCAGTTTGGTTAATATTCGAGTTTATACATATTCTTTTATAGCTTAAGGTGATTGTAGCTGCATTAGTACATTTGTAACAACAACACGGTTAAGTTCTCTTTTTTTATTTGCATAAACCGTTACATTTTCAGAAGTTTTTGCGGGTCTACCCACTTTATCTCGGTAAGTAAAGTAAGTATAAGTAAAGAGGTAAAGAGGTATAATAGGGAAATGCTTTGAACCTCTGTGACATATATTTCATATCTGTGGGCCACATGACGATGGGTGTCACTGGGAAAGGAAGCACAAAGAATAGCCCCCACTGGGCCACAGGCAGCAGTTAAACCCTAACAGAGATTCTACCGCTATCCTATGCCGTCCAAAGCCTTAATAAATACCAATTTGGCTGGAGATTCGGTTTTCTATAACAGCTACAGCAGACAGCAGCTGTTCATGTCAGGAGTTTTTACAAATTTGTCTCCCAGCAGAATCAATGTTTAGCCGTTTCAATTTTTCATTTATTTTGCTGAGCTTAGGCAGAGATGTGCGACTGAATATGAGTGGAGCCTGAGTCACTGCCAGACGCTGATGTCAAATAAATACCTCTGGTAAAATCATCTGACCAGTTTCAAAACCAGAGTAGGTTATAACCTGATCACTGAGATGTCAGGTAGATGGTACAAAGTGTTTTCTGTCATTTGAGGATATCATCTATAAAATCATTTTTTAAAGGCTCCTTCAATCTTTCAACATTTTATTGTGAGCATTGCGTGGCGCAAAAACAGTACATCCTAGGTTTAGAAAATGGGTTGAATGGCACCAGCAGTCATTTGTTCCAGAAGACTGGTGGCATCTAGAGGTGAATTTGTGTTACTGCAAGGGGCAGCTGCAGATTACAAGCAAATATTGCTGCAAAGGTTGCCTAAATGTTTTTGTTAATACTAATAAAAGCTGAATTTCTGCATCTTCCTGTCATGAACTATAGGGTCTTATCCTAAAATGATTATTGAAAGGCTGGTAAAATGATCCACTGACTTCAAATAAGATTGGACTGTCCCACAGGAAGTCCCAGAAAAACTGGTTGGCTTCAAATGTCCCTAAAAGATTTTGTGCCCTTTGGTGGGCCTCTGCTGACTCACAAAAAATGCCACTGTGCCAGGAGAGCTATGTGTTCTGGGGGCCCCCTCACAGTTCCTCTAGGGGCCCAGGTCCCTAGTCAAACCCTGGCTTCAGGCACGATGGCATGATCAGCTCTCTATTTCAGAAGACAAGGCAATGTCAGACGTAATGTATCTTTCAAGACCATTTTTTTAAATATTACTTTTACCTCCCTCTGGATCATTTAAAATTTATGAAGCTACAGGGTGTTTTTTTAGACTGAACTTGCTGAATATATGTCTTATTTTTTCAATCATGTCAAGATGGAACAAAACAAAAAAAGTATAAAATGAGAATAAAAAGGCAAACTTCATAGCCCAGGATTCTATTCATGGTATCCAGAAGCAGATCATGACATGGTACCATCCACAGAGTTCTGTGTCACAGATTCCTGCTGGGGTGCCTAAGGGACAAAGACTGCAGGCTGCCTAATGACAAATTTAATAAAGAAGGCATACAGATTTTGTCTCCACAAGCATCTGCAAGCCACTGATTGATCAGTCATTGACTTTAAACGCAGACAAGTATTCAGACATCAGCCTCTCATATGCCCACAATCCAATAAACACAACAACACAATGACAAAAATAACACATGGTTCTCAGCTGCAAAGAGAAGACGATGAGTGATGACAGCTCTGTTATTAACGGGAAAGTTATAAAGCAACTAGTGGAATGTCAAAAGCACAAAACATTGGTTTTGGCAGATGCAAAAAGTGTCAGTTAGAAATAAAGAAAATAGAATATATCAAATGCAAAATGTTTACATTTCAGATGGATGGGGAAGATAAAAAAAAGTGTGTTTTATTGAAACAGACCTAGAAATGTCTAGCGTAGGAGAACAGGGAGACTTTGTAGCAGATACAGCAGGGTATATTTTATTTGTACTTTTCACAACCTATATCTCAGGGCTTTGAGATTTGTTGGGTGAGAAAATGTGCATTAATTTGAGTTTGTAATGAAGCCTATTCATTATCAGGTACCTTCCAATGCTACATTAATAAACCAAAAAAATGCAAATGACACTCTTTAGCTGTGCACCACAATGTACACTGTGCATTGAACTGTATAGTGCAGTGTTTCTTGACCTTTGTGACATGGGGAACCCTTAAAATAACTTTCAGATCTTTAAGGAACCCCTGCTATAATTACTATATCCTCAGCTCACAATACATTAGTGTAATGGTCAGTAGGAAGAATGCCTCTTACTTCTCTTACCTCTTATGCTGATTAGCAGGTAGAATGTCATCCTTACAGATAGACAAAACACAATGCAATCCTCAAATCAGCTAAATAGATGACAAATGCCAGCAGCTTCAGAATGGGACTCTTGACAACCACACCCTTCACACCATCCTATAAGTAAGTATTCAATTATATCAATATTTTTTGCACTTTTATTATTGGTCCAAAAATGTAGGTGTGCCAAAGGTGAGCTAAAAGTGTTGCTCTGCTGGGAAGGCGAAGGAAGGTGAGCTCAGCTGCCTTGTTACTGTTGTGATGGGGGGTGAGGCATCGTTTAACTTCAGTGCTTGTGGACTTTGAGGATGAATTTCTCCACAGTGCCTGCAACTACAGGGGTTAGTGAAGACTTGTCATACTAAGAATATGAAAATACTTCACGTCCGTAGTTTGATCACGAGTTTACCTAAAAAAGCAAACTATAGTGTTTCTGAAATCTATGTTTTGAGATCTTGGGACTGTGTCTCACTCATAAAACAAGATCCCTGTTAGTATTGAATAGCTGATAGCATGATGTAATATGGCCCTAATATCTCAACACAAGGCAGAAGAATGCCTACTTGTTAACACTTTCTCTATGGCCAAATGGGTGAGGCAATGTTTCCTTGCTGGCAGAGATTTGCAGTGTTTCAATCTGCTAGGGTGTAAGACCTTGTTTAAGTGACCAGTGACATATTAACAGTACATCAGGATTCTATGACATTGCTCTTATTGGCCCATTTTAGGAAGCCCTTTTTATATGGCCTTGGTTTGTATAGATTTGTTGATTTTATCTCTAGCTGTACAAAAACTGTACAAAAGACAGTGGTAGTCAGGAGCAATGCAACATCTTCACAAAATTAATCCATATTAAAACAACCCACTAAAGTCTTCATTAGGACAACATTACCATATAGTGCCACCAAACTGAAAATAAAGCCTTTGCATATCCTAGCACTTAATGAGAAAGTATGCCTGTAAAGGTGCTGGAAACTTCCTAGACCTCCGAAGAGAAGTACTGAATCCTCAGTTGACATGACTAAGGACTTTGTACAGCGCTGTGTAGTATGATGGTGCTATATAAATACTGTGTAATAATAATAATAATAATAGTAATATCCCAAATAATATGTGCAAAATGCCCTACAGGAGTGATGAGCTTTGTCAAACCCTTCCTCAATCATTTATTCTTCACAGATTCACAGCTACATAGAAACAGAAGTTCCTATAGGTGCCTGTTATTGCAGCAAACTGATCTCGGAATTGTTATTGTGCCCATAGGGAAATGCAAGCCACAGCCACAGGCTGATACAGAATCGGTTACACATGGAGAACCAACTGAATTGCGTACTCTGCAGGGCTGATCTCAGTTTGACAACTCGGGCCCTGCTTATCATTTATTCAAATGAAAAATAATAAAGTATCATTGTTATGTTCAAAGAAAAAAAAAATAATAAAACACTATGTTAAACCTTCATTATCCAATAATGATCCTAAATACATTTTGTTCAATTCTTCCTTAGATTTCATTATTTTTCAAACTTTTTCAAATAAATTATGTAGAATTTTGAAATGCTCTGTATCCAGAAATATGAAAATCCATACTCTTTGGGAAGATCTCTTTTTTCTTTCTTTGACTGCATACGAAGTAAAGAAAAATCTCTCTGGTACAAAGTAAAAAAACATTTTTCCTGGGATATTGTGTTGCAAAGTAGATGATTTATTGCTATCTGTTTCAAAGAGTTTCTCTCACTTCCTTGGTACACAAAGGTATTTTGAGAAAATGTATTCATTAAAAATACCATTAAAACCACTCACAGGTGATATGAATAACATATATTATCTCTTTATTAGCACCTGTCAATGGGGAAGAGTTATTATTAGCATTATCTTTTATTTATAAAGTGCAAACACAGGTGGGGAATTTAGAATACAATAGGTGGAGGAATTGAACTCTTGTAAGCTAATAATACCTGGTTAAGACAAGTAGGAAGTTGAGTAAGAAAGTTTGAAAGGAAGAATTCTAGGGGGCTCTTGAATGTATTTTGGGGTCAAAGCTAAAAGGACGAAGAAGATTTCCAAAAAGTAGTAGCAGCTCAAAAGAGGAGCTGCTTGAAGAGCTCTAGTCATTGGAGGAGCATAACAGACAGTTCAAAAAAAATATTTTTTGTAAGAGACTGGTAATGTAACACCAGGACAGGAACATAAAATTCCTGATGCAGATGAGGATTGATGGGAGCAACAGATAAGTCTAACTGCAATGTTTTCTGATGAAACTCTGAGATTAGTGTTGTTGGTGATGTTGCAGTATTAGAGACTCAAGATTATGTACATACATATAAGAGTGTGCTTTATACTAGTTTATTATACTAATTGTTTGTTGGTTTTCTGGGGACTAAGGACAGAACGGATAGGTTGGACAGGTGGTAGTGGTAGGACCTAGAGATGTTCTGGAGGTGGAGAGTGATGAACTTGCAGAACCAAAGGATACCAAGGCAGCGTGTCTGGGGGTGAGTAAAATTACTGTGCCATTTACTGGTAAAGAGATGTCAGAAAGTGGTTTGATAGTAAAGGATGGGCCAGTTTTAGCTGAGTCCTAACCATTTTGGGTTTTAGGTACTTGTCATACATTTATGAAGAGATGGCTAACAATCAGACTTTTTCAATTCAGAGAGAGACAAGTCAAGGACGGGCAGGTAGATTGTATTATAACCTGCTTATAAGTGGTAATAAAAACCTGAATAGGAGATAGGTTTGCAGAAAAGAAGTTATAAAGGGAGAGAAGGTCTGAGCCTTGGGAAGTGGGGGAGGAGGGGTCACCATTGAATGAAACGTGTGCTTAGATACACAGGGGAGGACACAGGACAAGGCAGTGTCAGGAATGCTGAAAGACTGAATGTCTGAAGCAGAAATCGATAATATATCAAAAACTGAAAGAAGATCAATGTGAAGGAAGGAGAATTTGACTTCTATCTTAGATATGAGGAGGTCATTGGCCACTATATTTAAAGCTTGAGTTTTTGGGGCGAAATGCAGATTGAAGAGGATTAGATCATAAGAGTGGCCAAGTCCATGTGCCTTATCTATTCATTTGTGGATCAATTACCTAAGAAAGATGGAAACCGGATGCACTATGGGAAGAATTCAGTGTGATCTTAAGGGTCTTCATCTAACAATGGCAGCAGATCACAGAGGTCCTACATTCTCCATGCATTGATGGGTCAGAGATGGTATTCATTACAAGGGGGACCTAAACACTATTATGCAGGTGTTTTTATTGTTTTTATATATATATATATATATACATTATATATGAGGAAGCAAATAAGAAGTTAGGGACTGAACAAAACATCTTAACAAAGGTTCTGATCCATCCTCACTATGTCTGAAGACATGATGGCCTTCATATTCCTCTTATGACAATATGTTTGCAAATCATACACTTAATCATCATAATCCAGTGGATGACATTGTTTATTAAGGTATCAGGTACTGCAGAGCATTGTATTTGCTGCTTTCCTAAATCTTCTACAAAGAGAAGATGTAAAAGTGATGATTTCTAATGGTTAGGTATTTTGAGAGATATTATTATGTGTCCTATTACTTTGTATTACCAGCTTATCTCAGTTGAAGAGTGCTTATCTTTCAGGACTGTTCTAAAGATGCATAAGTGTAATTGAAAAGAATTAGATCAGATACGATGCTTTTAACTTGCTATTATATTGAAGTAAACAGTTTCATTACTGCTGATGTATAATGGACAAGGCACATTCCACAGCAGTACACACACTGATAATGGATATTGTAGGCTGCAATACAGCAAATTTCAAGTGCCCTTAAACAAAGCAAAAATTATATCATTATTGAGTATTTCAAATTTTCCCAATCATAAGTCCACATAGTTCCCGTCCTCTTCGTAGGTTTATTGTATAAAAGATTTGCGTTTAGCGCGAGGGCTTCTTTGTTAAAGTTTGCTTCTTTGAGAACTCTTATAAAATAAACCTGTGCAGAGCAAGAACTATGCATACTTATCTCTAAGGACATTTGAAATGCTTGTCAGGACCAAGCAAGCTCTGAAATCTGGGCTGTGAGGTAGGTGGTATAGCAGCAAGAATTTGCTATCTGTACATATTTTGTTACAGTACTTACAGTGTAAGTTTGTTACAGTACAGTGTGTTTTGAATTGTAAAGTAGGGAAGAGTTCCAGGTCAACCGAGCATATATTCTTCCCATAGACAAACATATTTAATGTCTGCAATTCTCCCCTTTATACCCATAGATGTATACATAATTATTGAAACATCGGCAAAATACATAAATATTACATTCAGAAATAAAAAAAAACTCAGTGTGTTTTTCTTCCAATATAGTTATGAAATATATAAAACCAGGATTTGTAAGATTCATTGTACTTTAAACGCAGGTTTTGTTGAACGATGGTAGTTCAACATTGCCAGTTGTGAGTTGTTATAATTAGTGATAATTTACATCTGGATGGCTTTTTATTAAGGACATATAGATAAATAAATTATTTTAAAATTGGTAATTATGTGTTATGTATTTATTTTCGTAATTTCACCTAGCCCCTTTTGTTCTGTACATACGAGATAGGAACTGTAAGTTTGTTCTTAAGTTGAATTTTTATTTAAGTCGGAACAGGTACATTATTTTGTCAAAATGTTTGTCTGAACATATTATTAGGTAGCATGGTGTCAGTTACTGTATAAAATACTCAGTGAGTTAATCACAAACAAAGAAAAAAAAATCTTTTGTGAGCCTAGACATTCATTAACTTCTAGGGAAATCTGTGCTTTGATATGCAAAAAGAAACAACTGCAGAGTTTGTCTTGGTCATTAAAGAGTTACAAGACGCTGCAGAAAGAGCTCACACCCCTAAGATCACCCACAAACTTTGCTGTGTTTAGCAAGTCCTGCAAACCGACCCTAACCCTCCATCCTGCACAGGAGCCAGCAGGGAAGCCCCGTTCGTATCTAGGAGCCGTCTGTATGTAGGATGTCCCTAATCCTGGGACTACCTGTATTTTGGTATGTATTAAGTCACCATCTCTCAAGATGTATGGTAGGTTCAACCTTTTTTTAGCAGTAGTGACTTCCACAAAGCTGAGGGATCTGTGTTCTGTCTCTACATTCATTGTCTGAAATAGGCTGGCCGAAGTTCTAGTGTTATTCCAGTTTTCCCAGTCCTGATTAAATGGCCAATGGGCAACTAGATTAGGTTTTACAGAAGCCCTGCACTCCTCCAAGGGCTGTGTCTGATTGGTGATTTTGTTGCTAGAAAAAAACATCCCAGTGGCAGGTTTCTTTATGTGCCATCAGCCTAACAGGTTGCTCCAGGTATTTAACATCTTTTCTGACCAACTTTCTACGGAGCTTTCTTAGATCACTGGAGGATTTCCTAATATTTAAGATTATTTCTCAGTTATATCTGTGAAACAACATAAAAAAATCCAATATCTGCCTATCTGTTGCATCCACATAATATATTCTTTGTACATTTTAACATTAGATGACACCAGGTATTCCTGGTTAGGGATTAGGGATGAGAGAGATTTTTCGACCACTCTCGCTTACCGAAATTGTAAGCGAGAACGGCCGGTGTAAATTCGCTGATCGAGATCGAATGTTCCAAAAAAAAAATTCCTGCGAGCTGTGCTGATCAATGAATGAAGCCACGGCTCTCTGATTTGACATGAGGATTCCCAGGGCTACATTCATTCATGCAGCCCTGGGAAGCCACTGCGATACCTGGGCACTAGAGGTTAATTAACCTCTTGTGCTCACGGATCACACACAGGAGGATTCCCAGGGCTGCATTCATTTATGCAGCCCTGGGAATCCTCCTGTAATGATTTCCTGGAACTTCTGACGGATCCGCGAAATCGGTTCGCTCAAATTTCCTATTCCTGATGGCTGGTACAGAAGGAGCAACTGTAAGGGGGAACAATGTTAAAGGGTTGGCTTTGAAAATACCCTGTAAGTTCCCTGAAATAAGCAAGGTGACATGGTTGTTTAATACCTAGGGGTGGCATATCCTATGTCCTAATTGGCAGGGCATACCTACTCCAGAACATGGATCTGCACCTTCTTTTTTTACAGTTTCTAGTGTGGGTGCATGGACCCATGGGAAATTTAAAACTAAGCTTTTATAGTTGGGATCATGAGGGTATTTTTTCACTTGGTTACCATAATGTTACTACATATTTTACAGTCATGAGGACTATCCACGAAGCAAAAACTCCTGACAAGTCGAAAGATATAGCTGAACAGTTCATTTTTTTCCCCTTTATGTAAGTGCAATCTATATTTTCTGCTTTAGCAATAGAAAAGACAAGATCAACTGTTCAAAAATGTCTTTGATGATTTCTGTTTTGTTTTATCGTTTGTTCATCCAAGAGAATAACTATAACATATGACCTCCTGGGGGTTATAATCTTTCAGCTTTTTTGAGATATTCTTTGTTTCTTTAGAAGATAAATGTACAGTTTGATACTAACCTAATGTTTCTTTAATCCCTACAGGTAATGCCTTTGTAGTAAGCCTGGCTTTCGCGGACCTTGTTGTGGCCTTGTATCCCTACCCATTAGTACTAGTGGCTATTTTTAAAAATGGATGGGCCCTTGGAGAAATGCATTGCAAAGTCAGTGGATTCGTCATGGGCTTGAGTGTTATTGGATCCATTTTCAACATTACAGGGATTGCTATTAACCGGTACTGCTATATTTGCCACAGTTTTGTCTACGACAAACTCTTCACTGCATGGAATACAATGTTTTATGTGTGCCTCATTTGGGCTCTCACTGTTCTGGCTACTGTTCCCAACTTTTTTGTTGGGTCATTGGAGTACGATCCTCGCATCTATTCTTGCACATTCGTTCAGACTGCAAGTTCCTCATACACCATCACTGTGGTGGTTATCCATTTCATTGTGCCGATCACTGTGGTGACCTTTTGCTATCTCCGCATCTGGATATTGGTGATCCAAGTTAGGCGAAAGGTTAAGTCAGAAACAAAACCAAGAATGAAACAAAGTGACTTCAGGAACTTTCTTACAATGTTTGTAGTGTTTGTGATTTTTGCTTTTTGCTGGGCCCCTCTGAACTTCATTGGCTTAGCTGTAGCCATAAACCCTGCAGAGATGGCCCCTAAGATCCCAGAGTGGTTGTTTGTTGTAAGCTACTTCATGGCTTATTTCAACAGTTGCCTTAACGCGGTTATATATGGACTGCTTAATCAAAACTTTCGGAAAGAATACAAAAGGATTTTAATGTCACTGTGGATGCCCAGACTGTTTTTTCAGGAAATCTCAAGAGGGGGAACAGAATGCCCCAAAAGCAAACCATCTCCCGCCCTGAACAATAATGAACAGGTGAAAACAGATACTGTTTAACTCTGCTGTGAAAGAAAGAATATTAGAGAGCCATTGAACACGCACACCAGTATTTATGGTTTATTTTAATTTGCATTGCCTCAATTTCATATTTTTGTATCAGAAATTAAAATCAACCTCAGAATACTATTTTTATATATCATATTAATTTATAAAAACTGAACTTGTTCATTTATTTTATTAACAAAGCAATTCTGATATTTATTGTTTTATAGGGTTAGGGTAACCTTGATGTTTTGCTAACAGTCCCTTGTTTGTTATTGTTCCAAAGGCTAGAGGGTAACCAGAAAATGGACAGGCTGTGGGTATTTCTGGTAATGTGCATCCATGTGAAGAATGTTCGGTTGCTTTAAATACATTTTATCCATGGACTGAATTCTGGAACTTTGGCCAGTACACAATGGAACTCTTAAACGGCAAGCCTTAAGGGACCTTAAGTCAACAAAAAAGCATGCAATGAACCACATAATTCAAACAAATACTTTTCACTGAAAACATGTAAATCTAGTTGCTTTTACTACATGGATGCACATTGTATCCTTCAAAAATGGAAATCTTTCTATGCGGTGCTTATTATAAAAATTATTTTGGGCAAAACAGTTAAATATTGTTTTGTAGTTCCAGAAAAAATGAATGTACCATAGTTTATTTTACCTATTTTTGTATGCCATATAGTTATGAATGAATCAAAAATTGAATGATCTACCATTAAATGATGGAATGTTCTTGATTTTTCTGTTGTGGGTATTTTTACTTTATTATTTGCAAAAAAGGAGTGGATGTCCAAAGACATACATTTCCACATGCAACATAGTTTTTTATATATTCTATAACAATTTTATAAAAACTTAAGAGAAAATCCAGATATATACATACATACTCCTGAACAATGGCAATGATCCCTGATTCTCAACAACAATGACAACGATGATAAAATGTAAGGGGATGATAAACTTTGCCAAAGTAATGTAGTAAGGAATAAACCTAGATAATCCAAAGTGATTTAGGGTAGCCTGGACTCTTGGCTTCAATAGTTTCTGTACTTACCAGACTGTTGAAATTGCCTCCAGTAGAACCACATAATATAACATTTGTCTTTAGTGTCATGGAGGGTAGCAGTCAGATCCTCCATTAGCATAGGTTGATTTATTTTCAACCCCAGAAATCTATGGTGGGAGGGTCAGAGTTTCTCCAGAATAAAAGCACACATGATCTGGCCACACCACGTCACTTATCAGGTCATTAAACAACCAAGTTGTGATATAATTTCAAGGGCCCATCTTTGATTGAGAAGGAAGAAGCAGGGTCCCCTGGCACAATGCAATCTGTAAAACTTTGTGGGATCTCCCAGACTTCAGACCAATGTGCAGTACCAGATATGGCCAGAAAATATGTGTGTTGGTCCCTTATCTCTATCACATCTCCAGAAAGTGTCCAGGATTGTGTGAGGAATCTGATGCAACCACTCAAGTATTTTATACCATCTGTTAAAACTGTTTAAATTTACTGCATAAGGAAGACCTATGAGTCAGCAAAATAATTATTGATTTTTAATGTGACTCCCAATTCTAGCTCCCAAGCCCTCAAAAAGAGAGGTGTAAAGTCTTCCTGGAGAAGGATTTAAAATAGTGTTTATTTCAGAGAGTACATGGTGAACCAAGTCAGTGCCAGCATATAATTGCCCAAAGGGTGTCAGGGGCCAAGGGGGTGCATTACTGTGGGCTATTGCCCTTGAATAATAAAATCTTGGGCTCTATAAAGCTTGCGTGAACTAAAACCTGCAGTTCATGGATCCTCAAGGCCGGGGAAATAAAGGATGACCAGTTAACAGGAAATGAGCTTTAAGGTGTGAGCAAAAGATTGAGTTAGTGAAGAGTTTAGGACAGGGGTCGGCAAACTTTGGCCTTTAGGCCAGATAAGGCATAGCCGGTAGTTCGTTCCGGCCTAATGCTGGCGAATTGGCCAGGGGGCGTTAGGAACTACCGGAGCCGCTGGAGCTCTGGTGCCGCCCCCTTGCAGTGGCTTCCCTATTTACTGCAGCCGTCGTTGATACCTCCGCCGCCGCGGTAAATAGGGAAAGCACCCTGAGGGGAAATCCCTTTCTTCCCCAATGCATACAGAGGAGAGGGATTTCACTTCAGGGGGCATTCCCTGGTGGCGCATTAGGGAGAGTCCGGCCTAGTGTGCTCCCGCCCACCCCATAAATGGCCTAGTGGCCATAAAACTTTACCGACCCCTGGTTTACATAAGAGCCAGCCAGTGTGAGATCAGCATTTTTTTCCCCCCTAAAGACAAAGGCTCCTTGTCCAAAGGAGCAGCCAGAGCCTCCCAGAATGTGTAACGTAGTTATCCCGGGAGGCTCTGGACACCCAATCTGTCTTGATTGTCGTGCCGATCAAGTCAGAGAGGGAAGGTGCTGCAAAATAAAATACTTAATATGAAAGAATTGTCTACACTTTTATGTAAAGTAAAAATTTTGAGTTTAGGTCTGCTTTAATCCCAGGCACAATGCATTATGTGGAGAGGAGTAAAGTCAGGGTCTAGGGGGGATGTCGGCTAACAGTATAACTGGGAAACTAAATGTCGTGCTGGGCCTTGAGCAACAAATTAGATCTCATTAAATGCAAGCTTAGTCAAGTTTAAAGGAAAGAGACTTTCTGTATTCTGTATTCTGTATCACTTTTACAAGCTTCCTCTCCATTATATGACCAGTGGTACAAAGCCATTTCTCTTCCCAGCCTCTCTGAATTCATCACATAATAAACACAGTACCAGAACATGTGAGGACTTTAGGAGCTTACCCACATGGAGGAAAGAGAAAGTATTCATCCATTTCAATTCTCCTTAAATGAGCATTTAAACTTTTATATCTCCCCTCCTATTGTGTGTTAAGTTTGTCATTTGCAACCCCTATTTAATGTACAGCGCTGCATAATATGTTGGTGCTATATAAATCCTCTTTATTAATAATATTATTAATATTAATATCTGTGGGGACAACATAACACAATTTTTCTGAATGAGGTTAAAGCTTTAAATACAATTTAAACGAAAAATCCACCTTCCTCAAAGTTCACTAAAACATCTACTTTTGATACACAAGCAATTTTAGTCATTTAAATTATTGAACATAACCTTTTACTTTTCATCTGCAGTCACATATATTTTTCTAATATTGACTAAAATGGAAATGTCACTTTGCAACCGTGTCAAAGGGGACATTCTGTACACAGTAGTATTAAACATTTCTAAGAATGTAATTTCATATAGGTATGATTGGATTGCTGCTTTCCCAGGAGATGATCTAAACGTTTTATTTTTGTTAAAACGATACTTCTGCATGTGTGATGGAATTTAGAGGATACAGATTTTCTTATTACAACATCAAGCTGCTCATGAGATTTAAAGGTAGTCAGAAGCTTCTATTTCAGTAAGTTTGGCAAAGTTCTGGCAATGAGATTATGTTTTAACTGTGTCCTGGGAGCTGAGATTTTGTTTAATCCAACCTCATTACCCAACAGGATAAAAACATTTTTAAAAGAAGCTTCCACTGCAAGATTCCCTGGGGCTCTTCCCACAAACTCCCAGTGTCCGAGAGTTTTCTACAGGTGGATCACTAAATAAAAATGTATCTTTTCAGACTCTCTATGACCTAAATTTGGGAGAATTAGAGAGGAAGGAATGGTACTCACCTGACTTATTCACTTGCATTTGTAAATTTAAACTTGAGCTATTAAACCCTGTAAACAGTTGGGTTTTTTAACAGAAAAAAAGAAGCCAATAACTGAAACTTCTGGTTCCATATGAAAATATAGAGTTTTTTTTACGCATTTTATGTACACAACCACTACACAGCACAACAAAGTTGCTTATAATGCTTTAACTATTAATGTAATATTCCAGTGTCAGGCGTCTACTTCTTTAGGTGCAATTGTGCCATTTCTAAACCCCAAAGTTGAAGACGGGTCTTTCCCAGTCGATGGTATTGGCAAATGTGGAATTTAAGATGCAAATAAACTAACGTGTGCTGGTTGAGGTGTTGGTATAATGTGAGCTGTCAGAAGGAGCAACAGAGAAGTTTAGAGCAGTGGTAAGTCATTCTGCCTCCTTTTATTCATTTGGCAAATGTGCTGTGTACAAAGAAAGATATGAAACCAGAGTGAGTCAGAAGAGGGCTTTCAACTCAACTCAAAGGATTTCGCTCTACAAGCCTGAAAAACTTTCTGGAACTTTACCAACGGACGCGTTTCTTAGACACCCAAGACCGTCTGGGCTCATACTTGCGGCTGAGTTGAAAGCCTTCTTCTGACTCATTTCCCTCTGGTACCCATTACTCCACTTGAATGGCTGCTCCACAGGAAAGAGATCATTCACACTGTCCTCCCTAAATGCATCTTTTTTTTCATATGGCATAACCTAGGAGATGTCTTCATTTCACATTTCCTATAGGAAGCATTAATGCGAAATGCGTAGGGATAAGTGGCTTCATCTCCCCCCACTGAAAGAACCCAGCACATCTTTTAACTTATAAATCTGTATTTTTTATACATGTTGCACTTGTCATTACCTAGATTGCTGTCTATTCATTAGCAACAGACTAATGAAATATAGTTTATGAAATATATTTTTGTTTTTGTACTTATTTATTAGTGGGTTGGTTGTACAATATTATGCTATAAGATAATTTTCCAAACCCTAATTTCTACAAAGGGATGTAAAAATGTTTTAATAATTGATATACAAGCACAAGTGACAAATTATTTATTTACAAATCAATGGAATGATAACAAAAATAGAACATTTTTTAAAAAAAATAATGATATTAATATTATTATATATTATTATTAATATATTAAACAGAAGGAGAGGAAATAATGGGTCTGGTTAGGGCTTATTTAGGATTTAGAATGGTTTAAAAGCATGAGGAATGTATTAAATCAAATTATACACAAAAAAGGAAAAACAATGAAAATCAACAAAATAACATAAAAAAACAAACACATGAAGAACAAGAAACTGTTTGAGAAAATTCATCCCTAAGGGTTTGGGGGTCAAAGTCCACACAAAGGGGGTCAGCATCTACTGTGAGAAGCTTTATTAGGTGGGAGCAGAGCTAAAACACCACCAAACAGGGCCCAAGGAAATAAACAATCCCCACCCTTTCTGTACTGTCCTACTCATTCCACCCATGATTAATGTTTAACAGATTCTTCTTCTCTATTACTGTTTCATTCAATGATGGGCTATAAAATAAATATACCTTTTGATTTTTCTTTCATGGGTGAAGGGCACATTCAAGCAAAGGGATAAAGTAGAAATGCACCAACACTCTTCTCATTCTAGATCTGGTAGGTGTCCAGGTAGCTCATTGGCCTGCAGACATTCCAGTTGACAAATGCCCCATGGCAAGTGGGAGCTTATTTGATTCCAGATTCCACTTTGTTTGCCCTGGATTATTAACAGAACGAGGCTGGATCTCCTTCCTCCCAACCATGCACACCAGTGGCACACACGTCATCAATGTTCTCCTTGCAGTAACCAGAGGTGTCTTTTAAGGTGAGCGTTTCCATTGGAAATAGGTCTCTGATTCGAATTATAATTACAGTTTTGCTAACATAACAATATTTTCACTTTACACTTCACTGCTTTACCAATTATTAAACTTTGGCTCTGCCAACATTTTAGTAATAATTCTTCTTGGGTCCCAATACTGCGAGAACTTTCTTTTTAAGGTTTGGGATTGAAAAGTTTAAGAACCCTTACTTTTAATCATAGAGAAATATTTCTGATACTTCCCAGGGTTTGACATAAAATGCAACTTTAAAACCCATTTCCGTTTAAAATTTCAGAATGATGCTCAGAACTGCATTAATGTCAAAACATTCCGTAGCTTCATGCTCTTGCCAAGCACAGATAAACCATAAAACCATTTCCAAAGCCAGGAGGCATGTCATGACCCATTAAGGCTTCGTCTGTAAATAAAATCCTCCATCTAGTTATATGTTAAATAATAAAATATGCTTTTGTATGTCTTGAAAAAAATGCCCTGGCTCTGAGGTTGGATTTGGACACTAGAGATTAGAAGGATCTTTCTGTTATGAGTCATTTGCCTTGAAAGCTATAGTGATGTGTGAAGTTCGGGCATGGTATTTTATTAATAAAAAACATTTTATATACTTCATGGGTCATATTTAAAAATCAATAAATGTGCAGTTCACCAAACACCTACAACTAGTGCATGATTTTTCCTCCAGTGAATGTTTGGTGAATGCAAAAATGCAATGTGAAGTAGCAGCAAAGTAATTGTCCTTACAGTATAAAGTGCTGCTAAAAGCACCAATATGACAGCCTAAACAAGTACCAACTCCAGGTGATCCAGAATGTTTATAAAGTAATCAAAACCTGTTTTTATGTTCTTGTTTGAATTCTATAAATCCAACTAGAAATGGGAATCAGCAGTGGCAATGCTGATATTCCCCTGCAACATTTTTTTCATCCCATTGCAGTGCAAGCACTACAGAAGAACTAACCTACATGAGAGTGGCAACTCTGCTCTGAATTCAGAGTGGTGAAGCATTGTTGCCACCCCATTACAAAATGAACACTATCACTGGATGGACATCATGATCAACAGGTATTTGTGGGATTAATGGAAAACTGTAAATCCAAATACACCTATTATTACCAGGAGTTCAAGGTTCTACTTTGATGGAATCAAATATACAGAAAAATGTAACTAGCGGGGTGGTTTTGCACATATAACTGCATATGAACAACAGTAACACACACCCAATTAAAATATATTTATTCTAAGTATATGGATCTTGCATATACACAAATAAAATTTCAATGGATTGCATGGTTTTATCATGGTTGTGTCACTCACAAGGGCTGTTAGGAATAAGAAACTTTTCCAACTGAAAGTGATTTAAGAAACTTTGAACATTAGAAACATTTTCAGCAGCAAACATGTTTATTATTTCACATAAGGGAACAATCACAACATGTTCCTATCAGGCTGCCTGACACAGACTGCCTGACACCACCACAAAAATAAAGATAGACACTTATTTTTTTGAAACCATGAGAAATACTTTCAAGTGGTTGAGTCTGACTGAGGCTGATAGAAAGGCCGGGAACAACATTAGCTTCCTCAGAACAAACTACTCTTGTGTTTTGAATGCTTTTCCTTAATAATATCAGTGACATAAATGGCCCAGCACTCCTATGCAGGCAGACTTTGTGAGAATGTCATTACTTTTTTTTAGAGGCAGAAAGTTTTGCCCTAGATATCCAAATTTTGGGTCAATTTAAAGCCAACTTTTCAACTACCAAAATAAAACAAGGTGAGATTTTGGTCCTAGAAGGGACTTCCTGGAGGCCAGCTGCAGGTCATATGAACAAATGAGGAACCTCAAGTGTCTTCTAGTCCTAGATGTGGCAGAAGATCATCATTTAAACTTGCTAAGCTACTTCCTGTTGATTATGGGGTTTTGGGGCTTGTATATAGGGGTGTCTGTGCCAAAATTGCTTTACATTTCATGTGTATGAATATGAATGCAAAAGCAACCTGATGTGACTTAGAAAGTCATTTGCACTTGTGAAAGCACATAGATGGAGCTCAGAAACAACTCATGCTGAACTTAAAAACAGATTGCCGTACTTAAAACATATACGCTTTAAAAATTAAATTCCATCTTAACTTTCCTGTCCCTCCTACAGCACTTCCTGATGGTAATCCCGCCTGTGCACCCACCCAACAGTATGTAATGCCAACACTGACCCTCCCTTTAACCCTCACAAAAAAATTCCCCCCCCCCCACCCACGTTAACTGCTCCTGTAACTCTAACACTAATCCTTTATGTAATCCAAACGTTGACCCTCCCTGTAACCCTAACTAACCCTTTTGTAAAGCTAAGACTGAAACCTCTTGTAGCTTTAACATTCACCCTTCCTGTAACCCTAAAAATAAATTATTCTACTGCAGATTCCTAACATTATATAACAGTGTAAAAGTAACACTAACCTTGCCTGGACCCCACATTATCTGCCCCTGTAACTCTAACATTACCATCCCTGGAACCCAAATATTACCCTTTCTTGTAACACTAACACTGACCCTATTTTTAACCTACCCAAACAAAAGACATTTATACCACTATGCCCCAACACCAAAATCTGTTGCTTTAGTCTCGGGCCACATGTTCTCATTGCACATCTTAAAATTCAACTCCTGATCATCCTACCAACAGGGCAGTTCTGTAACATGCAGGCTATATGATGAATAAAACCATAAAGAGAGTGATTAGAGACTTGGGAACCTTTTAAAATAAATTACAATGCCCTGGATACATTTTTTATATTGCTGGGTTCTTTTTGCACCTTGCTAAGCATTTTTCTGTCTGTGTCACAGCTGCTTGACAGATTGATTGATGATAATATTAATAATGGACCCATCCTATTATTATTATTATTACTATCATTATTAGCAGTAGGTGCAGCATTAATCTAAAATATGAAGAAAAGAAAAGAAAAATAAAACAAGCCATTTTTTACATACCATAACCTAACCAGTCAAGATATTAAAGCCAAACTTCAGGCATACAGCTGAATATGCTGTTGATTAGTGTTGCTTGAACATGCTTGTGTCCAGTTTGAGGATTGTTTGGCCAAACCCATGGCAAGGTAAGCAATGTCTGGTAGCCATTAAATGTACATATGCGGGTAGTCGCTGACCACTGTGTACATTTTCTGGCTTCCACTAACAAGGGGATGTCATTGAAAAATCAACATTTTTATTAGTTGATGTTTATCAGGGTGGAGGGCCATCCCCAACATTGTCACATTGGCTGGTGGTGTCATTTGTAGGAGTTATGGGTGATTTTACACAGTGGGAGTGCAATGAGTGCATATTTACATAGTAGCAGTGAGTGATTCTGTAAGCTTAGCAAAAGCTGTGCACTAAAAAAGCTATTAGCTCAAAAATGATAATGTAAAATTTTATTAAGCTTAATATTAGATCTTCCGGACAATTTTGCATCTGTTTCAAATTTGCACAACAACCAATTTATATATATATGAGAGAGGCCAAATAATACCTACCCACCAAATAATAAAATAATATGTGTGTCTCTTGTCAAATCAAGCCCAGGTTAGTGTCCCCGTGTCCCAACTTTTCTGCAGTTAAGAAATACAACTTGGTCAACGTCTTGCTCCAAGCCTGAGATTGAATGTTGAAGGAGCAGCAGCATGATGAATCCATCTCTCTGCTAATTCAACTGGCACCCCTTTTAAACACTTGTATGTGGCACCGTGATTGTCCCCAGTCATGCACTTTCTTTTTCCAGTCTAAATTCTACTCTTAAAGAAATTGAACAGGCAGATACCCAGGGCATTTTCCTTTATTGCATCCATTGGTGTATATCAGTCTTCCCCAAACGTTTTATTCTTGGGAAACCTTTAAAATGATTTCCAAGTCTTTGGGAACCCCTACTAAAACCAGTTCATTGGGTGTCAGTGGGATAAATATTGATTACATTAGTGGTGAGTTGAAAAAATGTTCCGTTTACAGTGGTGGTCTCAATGCGACTCTAAAGACACATACAATGATCTCTGGTTGTCATGCTGCTGACTCTTTAAAGTGATGTTGGCTCAAGAAATATACCGGCGCCAAAAAATAGGAGATCGACCATCTACAACTTAAGGAACCCCCGGCAACCTCTGGAGAAACCCTAGGGTTTTCAAGAACCCTGGTTTGATGTATATTGTACATCTACCTAAAGTTCAGGTTGAAGTTAATAATATGAACCCATTCAATGGTAATGAAACAAAGAACTGCTTCACAGTCTTGGGGTTGACAAAACTGAAATTGAACTGTGGAGACAAACCCCTTGGAGATAGTGTCCTGGCTGAGATTCGAACCCCAGACCTTAGTATTGCACAGGCAAGAGTATTATCCACTGAGCCAACCATGATTTTTTCTCTGAATTATTATACCATTTCTAAATATTGTGAGACACAGAAATGCATCCACATAGTCTTGTTTGTAAAATGTCCAATTTATTCTAGAATTTTACTTTAGGACATGCACAACTCACTTGAGTTTACATTGAAAATGATCTTGTTTTCCAAGAACATATCTGAAATTCATGGGTGGAATGAAACACCACTGACTTCAAAGTAAATTTGTTCTGCGCATTGGATACATTAAAAAACATACAGTTTCTTTGATTCTAGAAAAAGGTCTGTATTACTCACCGCGTACTCTTGTTCAAACATACTGCAGCCTATATTGATTAAATTGAGGAGTAATGGAATTAAAAGTTAATGAAATAACTTCACTCATGTTAGCTGTCAGCTTATCATATTCCGGCTCACATTTTGTACTTTAATAAGAAGTGGAAGATTAGCCTTACATCAAAGGTACGAGGTGGTCTTTTAGAGTGTTGACTGCTAATGACCCTTCGAGTTTTGGCTTTCTGCAAGTCAATAAGGATGCACTGCAGTGCTGTAGGGATTGCAATACTGAATTCTTATATATACATTTATTCCATTGCTGGAAGCCTAATTTTGAAACAAGGATGGATGTTCATGGTATAATGCATGTAATTACATTTGGTGTATTCGGTGTAATTCTTGGAACATCAGTGGTGTTGACAAGCCTCTGAGCCCTTTTCAGGCTCAGCCTTGGAGTCCTTGAAACATCTGTCTTTGGATTTCAGTATTACAATGATGTAAACCCTGAACAGTGATAACAGCTAGAAATACAGAAGCATTTACATCTGCTTTTAAAGAATTTTCAACAATTGTTAAGCACCTTGGTTTAGAGATCAGTAAATCTGAATCTAAATACATGGTAACAGAGATTAAAACTGAGATTCTCTATATAGAAAATTATACTTCTGAAGCAGAGTGCTTTTTTTTATTTTGGATCCACTTTGACAACAGATAACATGAAAGCAGACATAACCAATCAAGTTAAGTCAGCCAATAGATCTTATGTAGCTTTATATCTTCTAAAGATAATGACTGACTTTCTATAAAACTATGCTCGGACTTAACATGCGGGAGTGTAGTTTGGGTGCTGACTTGGGATATGGAGAAGAAACTTAATATATGGGAAAGTTTTGGGAAGCATCTTTGGTCCTGAAAAGAAAGAATATGAATATTGGAGAATACAAAATAAAAAAATAGATTATTGCACAGAAAGCCAGTCCTTTTGACCACATTAAAGAATGGTAGACTGAGATGGTTATGAAATGTTCAACAGATATAGCAGACTTTCTCAACATTTTTAACGTGGGGGAACCCCTTGAAATAACTTTCATGGCTTAGGGAACCCCTGCTATTTTTACTATAACCACAGTACATAAGTGTGGTGGTCAGTTGTAAGAATCCCTCTTACTTAAGGAAGCAAAGTGGTTCTTGAAATGATGGATGATTGTCACTCAGCACTAGGTTCTGTTTTTTATCGTGTAAAACAGCCTACATTATATTGTATGTTTTGTAATAAAATTGAAGGAGAACTCAAAACCACTAACCAGGACTACTGTAGGATGCAGTACATGCCCAATCAATATCAGAATTCAGAAATTGTTCATAAAATGTATATGTATCTTTTGTAACTAACTTAATAAATGTATATCTTTTATTTCTCGGTCTATTCCTCTTTTCTCACACTGCTAAAAAGCTTAACCCCAAGCATAATATGACAAAAACTCCCATAAAATCCCCCATATGGTAAAAACATTGAATGACCCCCATTGGTATTCACTCTATCTTATAAAATGGACGATGTGTCTTATTTCTTTTTGCCCACCGCCTACTTTTTCACTCTGCTCTGAAATATTCTTTCTCAAAGCAAAGCAATTTTATTTCTGTGCCAACTGGCCAAGCACACAAAGCAAATAGAACGTATTGAACGAAGCCGCTTTAATGATGCCTTCCACAATGTTTGCATTGGCGTTTTACCCTGGCTTCTCGAAGACAGATGCTCAAAATTGAATCAATTTGTAGGCTGCATTTTTCTTGTGTGTTTATGTACAGAGCTGTGCTAACAAGGGGTTGACATATGCTACGCATTATTTAGGATGAGATGGGAAGAGCGGAGTTGGCTGATTAAACACACCACCTCATCCTTGGCACAGTGGACCAACTGCGATTCCTGTTTGATATCCGTGTAAAACAATGAATATATTAAGCAGCAGAAAATAAGAATCGCAATGACTGATTTGTTCCAAGCCTTGAAGGCAGTAATTGAAAGCAATACAAGGGTTTTTACACAGGTTGCCTACTCCAGGTGTTCATTCAAACGTAGGGCTCTGGGGACCTCATTATCCGACTCAAAATCTGCAGTTCTAAATGTTCTAGGCATTTTACATATAGAGATTTGATGATTAGGCCCTCTTTCTGATAATTGTTTTCTTTTTTTTCCTGAGCTGCCACATAAAATAGTTTCTTTGCTATTGTTTAGTGAATGGGTTTTCAAAGTTTTGACTTCACAAACAACTGGAAGAACATTGGGGTGATTACACCCTGACTTTATCTGAAGATCTTATTTATTTCTGAAAGCTGGCAGAGTGATTTATTGCAGGGCAGTTTGATTAAAGGATAGTGTGATGAATTGTAGGTCTAAATTCCCTATCACCTTGAAATTATCACCTAACTTTGGGGTTGCTGTTGTTATCTCCGCTGTAGCATTAGAAATGTGTCCCTGATTGTCCTTGGTTTCCAGCAGTATGAACTAGAAATAACCTTACATCTTTGTTTTGTGTTTTAGATTTTATGAATATTTTCTTTTAAAGAAACTCCATCACGTTTTTAACAATCTGAATAAAAGTCCCCCTTTACCCTGAAAAGTGAGACATTAATTCTTGTTATCCCCCTTTATTAGCCCCGGTAATGGTACCACTGAACTCCTCTGCAGTAAAAAGAGAAACATCCTGAAACATCTTCAGCACCAGGAACACTTCCATGTATTCTAGATACCAAGACCTTGTTGGCCTCCCTGGTCTCTTTTACCACCTCGTGCTGTAGTTGCATAGGGGTCAGTGGTCAGAATCAATTTTGGATAGCATAAAGAAATCTTATAATTTTTGTCAACTTTACTGCTGCCTATTTTTGAGAGATTTTTTCATGACTTTCTAGTATATCTTAGTGTTTCCAGAATTTGATGTCCTGGACGCCTGAATGTCACCTGCTTTCGCCACATATAGTAGCCATGCCACAGGGATGGAAAGGGGGAATTTAATTACTTCTCTGAGAGGATAATAGAAATCCAGTAAAAATCAAGCCCATGCAATACCTCTAACCCCTAGCAAACGGACCATTTATTCATTCCAAGGGACCCTTGTCTGCCTTCCCTTCTTTTTAATTATTTGCACCCCATGAAGAGGCAGCCCTTGTTCCACACCAGCCCTTGTGGAACCCCTTTTGTGGCAAGTTTTGCTATCTCAACCCAATCAGAAAATTAATTGTACCTGTTTTCCTAAAGATGGGGCCCACAAATAATAGTTTGCCTGCAGAAAACTACAAGGGGTAGAAGCAACACCAGTCACTCTGCACAAGGAGAGGCAGCAGAGATTAATCCTTATTGCAATTGTATCCAATCACCATGGAATGTGACACTGCAGATGTTGATTATGCAATACCAGGAAGTGGGGCTTTTTAACCACCCTGCTCTATTAACATAGTCCCCACCTGGTGTCAGGAAGTCTGTATAGGAGTTAAACCTTCAAATTACTTGGCTAAAGAATTGTGTGAATAGCTATTTAGGTGGAAGACAGATGGTGCCAAATTCCCTGTTTAGAGATGGTTGCTCCAATTTGGCCATGATTCAACTTTTTTCATACAGTTTGTTTTGTTTTCCCTGTTAGATGTTTTTTTCCCATTACCCTCTTGTTTCCCTTTGAAATTAGCCTTAAACCAGCTTTGCTTGGATTCAGTCTAGGGGCATTATTTTAAACGATAGACTACTGCATTCAATAGGAACTGCTTGCAATGCTTGAAAACTCTTGCACAGGCATTTGAGAATACATGTGCAGGTGTTTATAGATATGTTTAATGCCTAATGCCTTTTACAACCGCATGGGTCCCTCCAAAATTGAAACCAGACTCCTACTGGGTTTGATACCTTCTTGGAAAAGAAATGGAGAAGCAAGCGTGTGTGTACCTTTTCCTATCCATAAAAGGTCTTCTGGAATTTGGCTAGCCAAACAAGGAAGGAACAAAAAACATGCAGCTGATTCCTTTGTTTGGAAAAAGCCAGACCCCTGCTTGCCTTCAAGGGTGATAAGAGCCATTGTTGGGTGGTGGGCCTCATCCCCACAACGTAACCTCTGTGTTGTGGAAGTCTCTGAGCCTGGAGCTTATTGGACTATTGTAAGCCACATGGGGCAGGACTATAAGGGTGCATAATAGCCCTTACCAATTTCGCGGGTTAAAGCAGCCCAAGAAATGAAGATGCAGCACAAGAGAAAAAATATTTATTGCTCTTTTTTTAGCTAATACTTATCTTTGCAGGGTCCAGGGATATGTAAAGTGTCCCACAACAAACGATTTCAGTGCCAGAAGCTTCAAATTTTGCCCTGGCTGTTTTTCTCTCCACACTGACAAGAGTTCCACCTGCGTAAATGAAGGCAGGTTATTCATTCAGCTTGCACTGTTGGGGACAGCTGTCCTCCTTTTCCTTCTGGTGTGACTGGCTGAAAAACACTGTCATCATTGTTCATATTCAGTCAGCCAAAACATTTTTGTTTGTGCTTGTTTGTATTTATTGTAAACCAGAAGTTCTGTACACAAATACAGATGCTGATATTTGTAATAAATAATTGATATTTTGCACAACTGAATACCAAAGACTCCTTGCTATCTTGCTATGGATACAATCAAGCAGAGGAAAGGATATAAAGATTCAAATCCAGAAAGAAGATTGGGTAAAGGTGGCAGTTTAGGGCAAATAAAAAAATGGCAGGTAAGGCTATTTTATTGATAAAAGGACATTTTATCACAATTTTTTTTAAAGGGTTTAGTTCTGCTTTATGTGCACTGAAATGTGGTGGAAAGGCGTACAGGATGTACAGGGAGATAGGGGGGGGATATAGGGGGTGCACAGGGGGATGGGAGGGGGACATAGGGGGTGTACAGGGAGATAGGAGGGGGACATAGGGGGTGTAACAGGAGGTATAAATATAAATAAGAACAGGGTAAACAAAATTGGACATTTCAATACAACTGTTTTGTTTAGTGGATCACTATATAACCTGGTTTACAACTGTTCCCTAATCACTGCTACCAATTAATAGCATACAATGTACTCCGCCAGTCAAATATTACTCCAACATTAAGCCTACAAACATTTTCGTGTGATTCTTAACAACCGCTAACAATGTAAAATCTAATGATACGAATAAAATGAACAGAATGCCAACAGAAAAAGACAGGGAACACTCTTTGATGTAAAAGGTTAGCCTTTAAATAATTGTATCCTTGGGGGGTTTTTTTTCATATGCAAAAATATCAGTTTATCTCTTCATAGTTTCTCTGGTTTGGAGGTCTCTGGGTTCTTTTTAATTCAGGCTGCGATTTTTACTTTACATTCTGTGTAATTTGACAGGCAGTGGTAGGAGAAAGGAGGATTGGGATCTATACCAAAAGCTTAGGGGAATATGCATGTTCTGTAAAAGGAGGACCTGTTATTTAAGCACCTTATCTGCACCTTATGTGTGCCTCCTGCTAGAATTACTAAACCTCTCCAGCCAGGCCAGCTGCTCCTTACTCCCAATGCGGTCTTATGTAAAATTCATACTCTGTTTTCTACAAAAAATGCTTTGTCCATTCCTAACACAGAGTTGCTAAGTGAATGAATGTTGCTATGTAATGCTGGACATCCTCCAACTGTAAAGTGAGATAATAAAGTAATAGTAAAGTGAGATGCGGGGATTAGACATTGCAATGTCCTTCTTCAGTTCTCTTCCCTTCCTTTCTCAGAGTCCTACCAAAGAAAGGGAAAATGCCCTCTTTGAAAGCTGTTACCCAAATTACTGTAATTGGTATCCCCATTGCAAAAGTTCTCTATACCCTATCTGCTTTGGTGACAACTAATACCTTCTGGATTACCACATCGGGTTTGAGTGCATTCTGTGATTCTTTACAGGAACTTCTGACCTCCTTGTGATCTCTTTCTAGACTGATTCATGTCTTTAGTCTCAGCAAATGTAATTCCTACAAAAAAAACCTTTTTTGTACTATTTTTTATAGGTTGTTCAAATATTGTAACATCAAAACCATTGAAGTGTCCCACAGCCCTTACCTGGGGCTTCTGCAGACCAAGTTTAACTTCTGATATTAGCTACTCATATGTTTCTCTGGACCCCTGGATCTCCAGTTACTTCAAAAACAATAAAAAACAATCAGCCTACTCTCCTATTGTCTCCTGTTACTTGGTGCTGGCACTAAGATTCTCTTTCAGTGCTAATTTGAAATTGCAATTACAAAGTCTGAAGGAAAAAAGCTTTTGCTCTGCTCTCTCTTTAGATAACCCGTAACGCTTTGGGAATCCTGTGTGACTCCATTCCTTGTTAAATATTTACTAATGTATCTAATTTTTAAAAATCCAAAGCCAAATATTTCCTTTTAAATCCTACCTCTATTCCAAATGTTTTGCTTTAAAAAAACCTTGGAGGTTGGCTGCAGTGGTGGTTCCTTTTCTATTACAGAGCCCTTGGGTGAAGCCCCCTAACAGCAAAAAATAGGCTCACATTATATTCAATTAATGTACCGCTGCAGAAGGCTGTGACAGAAATGGTGTAGGACCATGACATACTGTATGTCTCCCCAACAATATCTCTGTAGCAAGAGTAATCAGGTTTTCTTACAGACCTAGATGGCACATGGCGGGCTTAAAAGGCTGAAGTCTAGGCTTTAGGCTTGGGCTCAAGCACAGAACCAAAATAGCCAGTAACCAGTAAAAGAAAAAGGACGTTTTAGAAGCCTGCTTTGGATGAATATATTGAACTAGGCCTAACCCAGTGAGGCGAAATCCAATAGCCACTGGGCTTGGTAATATTCACAAAAGCCATGCTCATGTTGTACCTTGATAACTAGAAAATCTCAACAGAATCTGGAATATGGTGCACAATAGTAGCTCCACACCCTTGAGTCAAAAACCTTACACATTACATTAAAGCCGAAAAAACATTTTAGATATAAGCAGATTTTTGGGAACACATCCCTATAGATCGCAGAAATTGGATTGATTTAAAGTCTATAGTGAAAAAAGAACCCAAAACTTTCCCAATCACATAAATGTGTGTAGTATAATGCATAAGTACCTGGTATTAAAAGGCTGGGGAATCCTAAGGTGAAAATGTTTAACTTTAATTTCTCAGCCCTTGAACACTATCTTTTAGAACACAACTCCCTTTGTGTCTCAGACAGGAAATAACCATGCTGTACGAGTGCCGCGTTTTCTAGATAATTACCTGTCCATGGACTGTAATCAATCTGAGACCTGATCCATCAACCCAATGCTTCACCCGCTGGGAGAGGTGGCCCAGCCTGACTGCAATTTACATGAACTTGTTCAATTACCGGTCATTTGCATATTCATGGTGAGCCGCAACAATTGATGCTTTTCTAACTGTCCTACATGTCAATAATATTTAAAGTATTAAGGATAGTATAAAGGATTTGGAGTTTCTGTGCAGGGCTGTGGTGTTTACACAGCATGTCAACAGTTAACTAACCATTACATTTTTTTTTCTTTGCGGTGACAAGATGAGCATGACAAACCTGGCCGAGCACAGAATCCCCTAAGCAGAAAGTAGAATACAAAGGCTTGATTTTGTGCTTAGTGTAGAAGTTTGGAATACAAATAAAGCAAAATGATATCCACATAAGCTTCAGTTCACAAAAAGCAGAACACCTTAGTTTATTCCTTTGTGTCATTTACTTCTTTTTACACTTTTGCAGAAAAAAGTTTTTTTTAATAAACAGCGTGAGGATTTTTTAAAAGAGTTTTATATATGTATAAAAACTAACAACAAAAGTGGTCCAATGCATTGAGGAATGCAAAACTTCTATATTCTAAGACAAGACCACAATTTGGGTCCCTTTCGGATTTGCTGTTGTAAGCTCTCTTGTTAGTGATTCCCAGCTGCCAATCTTGAACTATTATACTGTCAACTGTAGAGTTTGACAACTGCTTTGGTGTGCAGTTAAAGTGCAACTAAACTTAGAATAAAAAATCACACTAAACTTTACTTGCGCAGTTCCCTCCATCTCTCCGGAGCGTTGCTCGATTGGGTCCCACGTTGTCCTGAAATCTACCTTCACCCCGGAACGAATAAAACTTCAAGCACTGCCATCGTGTTCTCTCTTCTTCTGGCCATGTGTCTGGTTCTTTTAGGGGGTCTCCAAACAGACCAGCATAGATGAAACATGAGATCCTAATTAAGAAGATTTATTTTTGCAACAGAGAAAATCAAATGCTTAGCAGTAAAAGCATAGAGATTTTAACTAAAACAAGGAAATACATGAATCCTTAAAGGAATACAGAATCGCTCCTATATAGGAAGTTTAAGCCGTTATCTAATTGTCCAAAAACCTATACTCAGAAGTCCATATAAGCATAATAATTCACTAACAATTAATGAGGTGAATAAAGTGTCTAACATTTCTGGCACAAAAACAACTGTCCGCCATCTTGGATTATTGTTCAAGTTGGTTCTGGTTCAAGGGGGTCTTATCAGCCTTCAAGGCCATCCTGTGTTCAGTTATCAGGGTCATCCCGCTGACTGTTTCTCTTGGAAGTGCTGCTCTCTGAAAACAATCAAACCAAGCAGTAACTATTTTTCATATAAGCAGAGTATATTTCATGTTCTATATACAGACCCCCTATATTTTTATCTCACATGTCACCCTTGCATTGTACAGTCAACCAGATAAAAGCATTTATTCAGAATAAAATGCAACTATTTGCAGGTAGAATCTGACCTTGATTTGCTTTTCTTTGTGGACTGAAGTTCCTTTTTAAAGAACAAGCAGTTGTTAGTGAACTGATAGTTTTATCCAGAAAACAACATTTTTAAAGTCATTAAGTCTGTTCAAATTTACTTTAGTCTGAATTATGTGGAATAAAAAAATCTAAATTAAGCAAATGGTAAATAAGTGTAATAAAAATACCCATACAGAGTATCTATAGGAGGATCTTATAGTCCCAAACTGTGTGACAGCTGGCAAGATTCCTCTTTTCTATCTGTCCTGGTGACCATAGTCATCAAGATAAAATGTAATGGAAAAATTATTTTCTGGGGCATTATTATTACACGTAGTCCCTGGGTTAAGCACATCCGACATCTCCTAGATATGAACAAGGCTTCCCTGCTCGTTCGTGTGCAGGAAGGAGGCTTGATGAGGGGGGCGGGGGCGGTTTGTATGACTTTCAGAAAAAAAATGTAACCCGGGGACTACCTGTATTAATAATATGTTGTGTTTTCATATTACTGTAAAAAATATTCATATTCATGTAAAAAAAAAAGGGTTGCAAGTGACTGACAGATACAAACATTGGCAAAGGAAGAGGAGAGGACCCTGCCCAGAAGAGCTTACAATCTAAGAGAACATGAGCAAGGTCAAAATATTTTAGATGTAGATACCTCCTTTACCTTACAATCTGACTGCACAATCTTTTTTAGGTTTATCTACAACTCTGTAGTGCAAGGACCAGCCTTGGATATAACTAGAAGGAAGTGGATAGATAACCCCCTGTATGGTGGCAATGCTGCACTTCTTGTGTGTTCAGAGCAGAGTTGTCATGTAGGCCGTGCCGCTTACTCTACTATTGGATAAGAGGATGTTGCAGGGGGCATGGCTACTAGCAATGTCACTGCTGATTCATAAATGTAAATATTATTAGGTTGAATAAAAACTATATAATAAATATTAAACACATATTAATGCAAATCATTACTTTATTAATAATACACAGTATTTATATAGCGCCAACATATTAAACCACGCTGTACAAAGTGCATAGTCATGTCACTAACTGCCCATCATCAGACCTAGAAAAGGGACGACAGTGGAGGAAGAAGTGACAGAGCAATTTGTTTCACAAAGAGGGATTTAAACTAAAACTTTCAATGTCTTGACTCAAATAATAATTTCCCAAAAATGTACAATACTAAGATTTATTTTTTCAAACAAGCGCCATCAAAAAATATTCCTTGATCTTTAATCCAGTGACTTTTTTCCATGCTTAAATAATGTGATCAGTCTGCTGCAAGCTGGAAGAAGCATTTCTTCTATCTCCGAAAGACCACAACATTGTAACTTTGCTGCAAATGATAATTAGCCTTACATGGTGAAAACAGTAAAGAACTGCTAAATCACCAAGGTTTATATTATTATAATATATGAGTCATCTATGAGCTGTTTTCACATTCTAGAATTTAGATTTTGCCCGTGAATAAAGATGGCTTTGTAATGAAAAAGTTGATAAATGCATTGTCGGGTGGAGTACTGTGATCTATGGCAGATTAATGTACTTGTTTCACTTAGAAATTACAACCATTAATGCACTTAGAATGAAAAATATATCTGATGCTAGGTTTAATAATAAAGTTATTATATTTGGAATACTCCTGTGTTTAAGCAGCATTTCTTTCCTAAAATCATAGTAATCAATAAACCATCAGTTTTATAAAGCAAAGGGAAATTATTATTATAATTATTACACAGAATTTATATAGCGCTGACATAATACACGGCGCTGTAACAAGTCCAAAGTCATTCATAGTCCCTAGCTATTCCTCAAAGGGGCTTACAATCCAATGTCCCTACGATAGTCTTATGTTTTTACAGTCTAAGGTCAATTTTGGGGGCTGCATGTTTTTGGAGTCTGGGAGGAAACAGGAGTACCCGGAGGAAACCCACGCAAACACGGGCAGAACCTGTGAACTCCTTTTGTTTGTCATGGTGCACTATGTTAATTAATTCCTGTTGTATAGCCAGACCTTAGAATTTAAAGCTGTACAGCCTTACCTTTTATTTTGTTCTTACCCTCATATTTGTCCCAAATCAGTGTCTTAAAACTTCGAAACAAGGAGCTAAAGCGTCAAACATACTATCAGTTACTGTAGCCTGAAATGACTCCTGGTTGTTTCAGGTCACAGTTCAGTAATGACGTCTTTACAGAAAGACTTATCTGTTCTATAGGGATATAGGGAGGGGTAAAAGTGGGATGTGCCCTACTGTGGTGACATTACTAGAAATGCAGAGGCATCGGTCGTCCAACGTGTTGTTGAATTACCAATGACCTTGCAGTCAACAACTTTCACTGCAATATAGTTTAGGCATAAAGGCATAGCAATTTGTTTTAGTATAAGGTTGCTCAGGGGTTAGCACTCAGTCTTTTGCAGAGGTAGGGCCCAGGTTCGATTCCCAGCCAGGACATCTGCATGGAGTTTGCAGGGTCTCCCCGTGTCTGCGTGGGTTTCCTCCCACATCCCAAAAATATGCAGTGAGGTTAATTGGCTTCTCCCTAAAAAAATTGACCTTAGACTGCATTAATGACATATGACAATGGTAGGGACATTAGATTGTGAGCTCTTTTGAGGGACAGCCAGTGACACGACTATGTACTTTGTACAGGGCTGTGTAATACGATGGTGCTATATAAATACTGTATAATGATAATAATAATATTAATAATAAAGTGTTCTACCTACCTATGAGTTTGTTCTTTCAACCATTCATTGAGTTATCCTAAACTCAATCTTTAAACTACTATTCGAAAGTAAAGCATTGTAAAACAAAACTGGTAACTGAACACAATCGGCATCTATATCAATTACATAGAAGTTTGGCTTTGTGTTGATGTCTTCTATCTTCTGAGCCATCCCATGGAGCCTCTTAAGTCCATCCTCATTGTATTTTCTCCACTGACTGTGATATCGCTAGCTCCAATTACTCTCTTATATGTCCCCTCTAGCTCGAGGCAACAAACAGTAGGTTATGTATGTTTTGCACTCAATAATGGGATTTTCACAGCGACCACTAAGAAAACTCAGTTTCCAGCATTAATAAACAACATAAATGATGTAAAAGAAGCTAGGATACAGAAGAATGGTAAAACCTCATGAAAAGTTAACACTTTAGAAGCAACCCCTGGGCTTGAAGCCAAACTTCCTCCTGAGAATAGAGTGTTTTATTCAAATTAGTGTTTTATTTTAATTTCACTTTATAGGCCCACCACATAAAAACAATGACATTGTGCTACGACAGTGGGGCTATTGTTTAAAGTTAAACAGAGAATTGATGAAGGTAACCAGAAGTGCGGACCTTCTGAAACCTGAAACGTGGTGTCCTCTATTACTTGAGCATTGACGTAATCTAGGAAGTCAGATCCTTAGCATATTGCTTCACATAAATCACAACTGGCTGCTAAATTTGAAGGTCAGGCTAAGCACTTTTTTTGGTAGAAAAGTCCAGTGGTATTCGTACATTACAAGGATTTTACCTAACTTTATTGTAGATCCCTTTAGCCTGGCATTCACCTGCGCACTGTGCCCACTTAGAATTAGAGAGTATGTCCTGTAGTCAATGAGCAGATTAGTTTCTGGTCATAGTCCTGTCATACTATTGGCTGCTAGTCCTATTTAAGCCTTTCTAATCCTAGATGCAGGTTGCTGGATCATCGGTGTGCTACCTGCTACTTTACCCGGTGTTATTTTGTTTGATAGATTTCTCTGACATTGACCCTGACTGGACTCTAACTCTGTTGCTTATTTTCTGCCTGCCCTAAACTAATATTTTCCTGACCCTGATTATCATCTGCTGCCTAACCTGACTTTGGATTGTCCTTAACCCGATGATCATCTGCTGCTTACCCTGACCCCCAACCATTTAGACCTAGACCAGCCTGTAACCCAATCTGTTCAACTCATATTCTACGTAGACCCAGCTTGACCAGATTGTAACCCTAACAATGAGTTTTACTTTGTGTTTTTTGTGATCTGGCTTTTAAATGGAAGGATTACCTTTATTACAACCACTCAGTGCACTTTGAGTTTCCTGACACAGAAATTTGCAATCTGCATCCCTTTAGAAGTAGTTAACCCTTATAGAGTACTGTATGTACTCTAGTATAAATTGATTTTTTTTTGGACCTGAAATCACCATTAGAGTTTTGATTTATAATCAAATGACGCCTAGTGGCATGTCTTGGAACTGCATTTGTCACTAGTTGGATAGATCAGAGCTTTCAAGGATCATCATTTAATAGAAAGTGATCCATCATAACCAACTCAATTAAAAGCAGACACCACATTTTATATTTGAATCAGATTACATTTGAGTAAATATTTCATCAAAATTACATTCCTATTGGGCAAGATGGCTAAAATTCTTAGTGCAGAACTCCAATTACAAAAGCAGGAAAAAGCGGGAGATGACGTTGCTACCAGTAACATTTTTTAGATTTCTATATTATATAGAATAATTTAACAGATTTAAGAACATCACAGCAGCTGCAGGTGATAACAGCAAAGTAACAATAAATTAGAATGAAGTTTGTGTAGAAATTGTATGTGCTTTATTTTGATAATTGTTATTACAGCCTGGGAGCTTACATTAATGTGCTGCCACAACAAGCTGTTTACATTATGTGTGTTTTGCTGTAAATTAGACCAACCCCCAAGCTACACAATATCTAAATTTCCAGTACTGCTGTTTGTTTTTTTCCTCTCTTGAACTTTGTAATGTGCTAGACTGGAAGAAACTGCATTGTATATGAGCTGCAATATAAATTAGAGCATTTTGGTTAAAAAATGCTTTGACATTATTTTGTCATTCTGTTGAAATTTTCCCTCTAGAGGCAAATTTTAAAGAGCTATGTCTTCTAAAATGATTTTTTACAGTTTTTGTAAAATTGGATCACATGCTGACTTCCTATTACACTTATAACCTTCAGTGGCTGGTATTGTGGAAATACAGAGATTTTCACAAGGTTATCTGACTCTGCTCAGCTACATATCAACCAGTTATGGATGTAGACAATAGTGGGTCCCTGTTGAACTGACTTAGGTCCACTCATGAGGGCCCCTGTTGGCTGAGAAGGGTCTTGTGCAGAAGCACACTTTGCACCTTCCGCTCCGGATATCAACCACTTTGCAGTAGCTGAGCTATTCAGGCTGCACTTACATTGATACCATATCCTATTACAAAGACTGGATATGGGTTCATCATAGTTTCAGCAACACCTGAATAACTTTTCCCATTTTTTGTGAATCTATATTATTTGCCTAAATCAGAGGGAATTAAAGTAATCCAGATGCAACAAAATTTGGGTGACCTTTCCTCTCCCCCTTTGTGGTTTCATTTACAGTTAGTCCCCGGGTTACATACAAAATAGAGACTGTAGGTTTGTCCTTTAAGTTCAATTTGTATGTACGTCAGAACAGGTACATTATTTTTTTAAATGGAATTAGGACAGATGTTTGTCTCAACATATTATTAGGCAGCGTGGTGTCAGTTACTGTATCCTCACTGTGAGTTAATCACAAACAAAGCAAAAAAAAACTTTATGGAGCCCAGACATTCATTCAACTTCTGGAGCAAACTGTGCTTTCAATGCAAAAAGAAACAACTGCAGAGTTTGTCTTGGTCATTGAAGCGTTACAAGATGTTGTAGAAGAGCTCGCTCTCAGCTGTGTCAAAAGATTTCTTCTGCAAGTCATGAGACCCAGCCCCCCATCAAGCCTTGTCCTGCACACGAACAAGGTGGGAAGCCCCGTTCATATCTAGGAAACGTCTGTATGTCGGATGTCCTTAACTTGAGGACTACTTGTATAGGGAATATGGTCTGATCTGTCTGTTTTTGATGTCTGTTCAAAATTGAATACTGTCAGTTTTCCATCTTTCTGTACACCTAACAAATCAGTCAGCAAAACACGTTGAATTTAAGGACAGATTACCAGTCTGTAGAATGTAAAACACAAGGCTGGATGGTAGATATAGTCAAATTTTATTTTTGACAATACATTAATTATACTTAAACTAACAATAGTGTACTGCTTTTGGTGAATTGTTTCATACATACATAGACGAATTGCATGCTTTAAAAAAAAACTAAATACACAAGCAATTTTATGTTTTAATACTATATTCTTCCACATGTAGACTGTAAACATATTGTTCAACCAAACAGAAAAGTGACAGAAAAGGATATGTTAACTTAGCAATGCAAAGGACCAATGCCTATCGAAGCGGTAGGATGTAAATAGTGGGTATGAGCTGCAAGTTTGGAGGTATAGTAAGTAAAGAGAAAGATAAGAGAAGAACGGTAAGAAAGAAAAGTGGGAAAGAGTGTTGGTGGAACAGGAAGGGCAGGACAATAGTACTGGATCATGGGCAAAGGAGTTGCCGTTTGGGGTCGAGAAAAGTGTTGAATCCTTAGGGTGCAAATAAATTCCAATACGGCTTTTCTGTCCTGCAATTTGGTCATGTTTTTCTTAGTCCAGTCCACTTCCTAAAACAGACTTTAAATTTCAAGGCTTTGGCTGTCCTTCAATCGGTTTTACCTAGAGATTGGCTTTAAAAAGCAACAAAAAAATAGGGCGTGAGTAACTTTCATTCCAGAAATGGACTGTAAACTGAATAAAAAAATAAATGAGGCTTTCACTCAATATTACTATTTTTTAGCAATATTACCATATTTACAACCAAAGAAAAAAACCTTGCCCAATTAGTTTTTAGTAGACATTCTTCCCAAATATTAATCTATTGCAGTGTTCCTCAACCAAGGTTCCTCTAGAGCTTGGCATGGTTTCCTTGAGCAATTAGCAGTTTGTGCCCCACAGGTCAGTTTAACAGGCACCATGTTTCTTCCCACTGGCCACCAAACTAATATACTGTGAGCTGTTAATATAGTAAATATAACAGGGGTTCCCTAAGACCTGAAAGTTATTTCCCCATCTTTAAAAGGTATAGAATGGCTGATCGAACTTATGATTATAATGGGATTGTAAATGGAACTACAATTTTTTGACAAGGAATATTCCCCATCAAATGAATTGGGATAATAAATCAAATAAAAAATCAAATAAATAAATTGGCCAACTCATACACACAATAAGAATTAGAAAAAATCCCTTATTTACATGATATTAAAAATGATGCCCTGCTATAGGATTTATTGATTAAAATTAAATGTCAGTGTAGATAACTAGATGTAGACAAGTAGTGTTGTACCAATGTACTGTTACACCCCAAACCTATATAACCTTGTCTATTGGATGTGCATAAATGGAGAAACAAACAGATTGCCATTCATATATATAGAACATAATATCTGATGCATAAGCCTATTTTTGAAATTTGAAGTTGCTTTAGAGTTTGGGGCTCAATTGAAAATAGAACCATTTTGTTTTGTGTAACAGATTGCAAATATCGCATAATGTTAGCTGGCTAAAGAGTTGGTGATGAGCAGCCAGACACCATGTAGCAGTGCTACCTCTATGCTGCATTTTAGCTCTTGCTCCTTCAGTAGTCCTCAAACATTTGGAAGCTCGGACTACTTCTTAGATCTTAATTTCCTCCTTGAAGTGATATCAGCTCTGTGTATGAATGCAGTGTCCGAAGTATTGTATGACTCATATTACTCAGTGGGGGTATTTGGATTAGCTGTACAATATAAACAGCTGATCACAGAGAAAATGTCCCTTTTGAATAACACCAAGCTAAGATGCACTCCTCCATTGCGATCTTCACACACAAAACAGCATAAATGACTTTTTTCTTTGATGTGGAGACACCAAAAGCATCTCATCCTGAACACGGAGAACTTATTCGCCCTGGAGAATGTGTGTAATTGACACTGCCACAGAGACTGATAAAGTTATTACATGATTTTTAAGCTACAAAAAAAATGGAAAAGAAAGACACATGGCCGTGCTGGGTAGATAAATAGCTCTGTTATTAGGGATTTGATCTTCCTCGAAGAGGTGATAGTACATACAGTGTTTTAAAGGAAGGAAGGTCTATACTGTGTTGCTTACAAGCAATACAGAAGTGCCAATAATACACACTGGAATATAAGCAGACCTAAACTATAATAAAAATTCTAACAGATTTTATTCCCACTTCCTGTTCTTTGCAGTGTCAAAAGCAGCATCTATGCTAGGGTTTCTCAAATTGGATTTTGTGGAACCCTAGGGTTCCTCCAGAGGTTGCTAGGGGTTCCTTGAGCAATGAGCAATATGTGACTTTCAGGTCAGTTTAGTAGAAGATACCTATGATTTTTTTGGCTATCTGTAAATGTGATATTCCTCCAAATGGACAGCAAAGACAGAGGCATTTTTCCTGCTGACAACCATGCTAACATACTGTGTGCTGGGGTCCTAAAGGTTTTTTTGAGGGTTTCTCCATAAAAAAAGGCCCAAAAAGAGAAAGCAAATGGGCATGTGACCCTTTGCTAATCCTTTGTGCTGGCTTTTGGAGATCCCTGATCTTATTGGTAATTTTTTAAAACATTATATTTTTATTGATTTTCAATAAGTTTTATATTAAACATACAGAACAAAGGGGGAGAGAATAGTCCTTTCCCAAACACAAATATACAGTAAAAGACCAATAACATGAAACAAGGTTAAAATGACCAAATAAACCCCATATCCTTCAGTATACAATTCCCGCTTCAACCCTCCATACCCAAATAGAAAATTCAGACCCAGTTACCCATTAAACCTCCCTCTACTTCCGTGAAACCACACCAGGAAACCAGTTACTTTACAGATTTGTCTACCCTTCTTGGGCCTCAGAATCAGTTGCTACACTCTGATCTCCCAGCATAGTCTTGTATAGTGGGGATACTTGGAAAATGATCCATGGTGCACAAATTTTCAAAAATCTCTCATTCCTTTTATATAGGCCAGAGGTCAGATCCTCCATTGGTTTAATCTCATTTACCTTGCAAAGCCACATTCTCAATGAAGGTACTAACGTTTGTTTCCACAAACTGGGGATGCATGCTTTTGCTGCATTAAACAGAAATTTAACCCTTTTTGGTAATTTACTGGTAACAAAAAGTACAATCAACTTTAACCTCATTAGCAGTAATGGCGAGTGTGGCTTGGGGTGAATTCCATACCAAAAGTGGTAACCTCAAGCCACACTCAGGGTGGAATTGCCAGGGAGTTTAAACAGCTTACCTGGTAAGCGGTGCCCGCGGCATCCTCCAGCGATGACCCCGGTGTCCTCCAGCGATGCCCAGCATCTTCTTCCTCTGGCGATGCCAGCTGGCAATTTGTGTAACCTGGCAATGCCCAGCCAAGTCTGCGTCGCCGGCTTGTGAGCGCTGTCCCCGGCAATTCTCTCTGATCTACTCTGTGCCCATTCCTTCACCCTGGCCCCCGCACTAATCAAACTATTCAACCTCTCCTTTTCTACTGGCCTCTACTCCTCTGCTTTCAAACATGCCATAATTTTTCCTATCCTAAAGAAACCCCTCTAGACCCCTCCCTACCTTCTACCTACTGTCCTATGTCCCTTCTCCCATATGTTTCCAAACTTTTTGAATGCCTTGTCTACAAAAGACTCACTGATTACCTGAGCACCATCTCTCTTCTTGACCCTCTCCAGTCTGGTTTTCAAGCTGCCCATTACACCGAAACAGCCCTAAAGCGGCCCATGACCTCATCAGAGCTAAGTCGCAAGGCAACCTTTCCCTCCTCTTTCTCCTTGATATTTCCTCTGCTTTTGACACTGTTGATCACCCCCTTCTAAAAAAAATCATGCGCTCCATTGGTATCAGTGACACTGCTCTCTCTTGGTTTGCTTCTTATCTGTCTGACCGCTCCTTTTAAGTGTCTTTCAATGGTAATTCCTCTTCTCCCACCCTCCTCCCTCTTGGTGTTCCCCAAGGTTCAGTCCTTGGACCGGTTCTCTCCCCTTAGGCAATTTGTCATTGCGTCATCTTTGATTATGTCCTCTTATTTACCCCCCATATTCAGAACATTTCCAGGTCCTGTCACTTTCACCGACATTTTAGGCAAGAATGATGTAGAGTGCTATGTTTTCCTCTCTGTTCCTGGCTATGGTTATCAAGAGTCAAGACAGGTTTTTTGAGAATTAAATGAGACTGCACTTCTCCTGAGCACTCCATATTATGTGCCTTCTTGTTTGAATAGCTTGTATAACATTACCAAACATCAACTGCTTGTAAAGCAAATAATAGTAACTAGTCAAGTTCTGACATTGAAGAACATATTAGAAGTTAAGGTACTATTTATTATAGCTTGAATAATGTGTATTTATGTACAAACATTGAAAACATTGGCAAGTATATATCCAAATCACAAGATTTATGGATTAACAGAATGGTAATGAATATATGTCCTTTGTCTATTTCTGGTGAACTCTAGGGATGGCAAGAAATACCTTTTGGATCTTCAGGAAACCTATCCTATAACACAGGTCAACATGTCATATTCATCAGATATAATATTATGTGGGCTTTGCAGTATTTTTGATGCGGATTTCAAATCTGTGTTAAGTTTTTCTGTAGCACGTCTAGTTTTTAAAAAGCCTAAACATATTACAACATTTACCAACAGTTTTCTTTTTTTAAGGTTAGAGACTGCGCTAACTGGGATTGATTTCATTTGTCATCATGCTGATAAATTGCCTTAATGATCCAGACAGTTTCTGTTACGTGTGTGGTTCATTCACAACGAAAGCACAACATCACCAAATTATTACAGAACTTAAAAAGATAAACAAATTATATTTCGAATGTCCACTTGGAGCTTGGGAGCTTACATGTCATCTGTACGAGTTATTCCAACAGACTGCGTGACTGGCTAAATCGGCATAAAGCAGCAATGCCATTTGCAATCCCAACGGTGTGAAGAGAACCGCGAGACCATCTAATCGACTGCTATTTTTGCCGCGTCAACAAAAGCGGATTCTCAGATAAAACTAAGAACAACATTGTATATCCCAGCCTCGGTTCTGCAATTAGGCTTGTTCCCCATGATGATTCATTGACAGTTCCGCCACATGGTAGACTTGCTTCTGTAGAAGGTGATGAGGAATGCTCTGGAGTTGCAGCCAGTTACAACCCTCAGAACGAGAGACCTTTGCACAAGCGGAGCTGAATGATCTTGTTCGTGATCTAAATCTCCTGACAACGTTCTTCACTAGTGATGGCTCACTGTGCTACTGTCATGATATAAATGCACTCTTTAACAGTTTTTCACAAGAGCATGTTCCATCTGAATGGCGTATCTTCATTGATTCCTCTAAAAGAAGCATGAAAGCAGTCTTACTGCATAATGGTAATTCCAACCAAGTTTACTGATTGCCCATTCCGTTAACCTAAAGGAGTCCTATGACGACATAAAATGACTACTTGAAGCAATCCAATATAAAACACACCAGTGGAACATCTGTGGGGATCTAAAGGTCAATGGCTTGCTAATGGAAATGCAAGGAGTTTTCACAAAATATTGCTGTTTCCTATGCCTGTGGGACAGCTGATCTACAGGAGATAATTACGTCAAGCATGATTGGCTACCAAGAGATACCTCTAAGTTGAGAACAAGAACTTTGTGAAGGCCTTTGGTAAATCAAACTTCATGGGTTTACAGTACCTTGTTGAGAAGTTTCCAAACATAAGCACTGCAAAAGAGGAAGGGATATTTATAGGGCCACAGATCAAGTCTGTTTTGAAGAATGATGTTTTCAAACAAACTCAGCAGCTGGGCTAGAAGCTTGGGATGCATTCAAGTGGCCGTGTGAAAATTTCCTGGGCAGCCATACGTCTCCGGGGCCGTGTTTGCCGCCATTTTTGTTCTTCCATCTTTTGTTTTCCCCTCGGTGGGGTTTCAGGGGTCCGCTGGGGTCCTCGGCTCGGTGCTTGCCGCCATTCTTCTTCCCTCTTCTCTTCCCTTCCCCTCCGGGGGGGTGGCTGGAGTCCTGTCTTCTCTGTCGAGATTTCGGCGCCACATAAACCAACTCCGGGTCTTTTTCCCTCAATGCGGTGAAGCACCCAATGCACGGCTTCTTTCTGCGCGGCTTGGAGTTTGTGGGGGGCTCCTGTCTTCTAGAGCGCGGCCGGGCCTGCTGACTGATGGACGATCCCGCCTTTGGTAAATCAAACTTCATGGGTTTTCAGTACCTTGTTGAGAAGTTTCCAAACATAAGCACTGCAAAAGAGGAAGGGATATTTATAGGGCCACAGATCAAGTCTGTTTTGCAGAATGATGTTTTCAAACAAACTCAGCAGCTGGGCTAGAAGCTTGGGATGCATTCAAGTGGCCGTGTGAAAATTTCCTGGGCAGCCATACGTCTCCTGCATACAAAGAAGGAGCTCAGAATCTGCTTGATTCATACCAGAAACTAGGTTGTCGCATATCATTAAAAATATATTTCTTGCACTCACATCTAGAATTCTTCCCGGAAAATCTTGGTATGGTGAGTGATGAACAAGGAGAACGTTTTCACCAGGACTAAGGCTAATAAGGTTTCTGGAATTAAAGTATGATGGCTGACTACTGCTGGATGCTGTACCGTGACAATCCAGTCAAAGAGTACACAAAAAAATCATACTCCAAGCATTTCTGAAGAAACAATGGTACCTGACTGACACTGTTCAGTAGATCTATACCACAGTGTGCCTTATTTTACTTTACACTGAATATGTATTACCATTTATTTCAATGGTGCTTACATTTTGGTACAAAATACATGCACGTACAAAGTTAACTATAATAGTACTCATAACTCAGGAACTGTGTAATTATTTTATCCATATCTCTCAGTATATTAGTGTGGGGGTCATTAGAAAGAATTCCTCTTACATTGCTGACCAGTGAAAAGAATGTCACCGTAACAGAAAGCCAAAAATATCATTAGTGTCACTTAAAATGACCTCAGAGTCACAAATTTATCATTGGTCAAGGAACCCCTAGCAACGTCTGAAGGAACCCTGGTTGAAAAAGAGAGTCAAAAAACAAGAACTTATGTAGGTGTAAAATGGGCAGTTAATGTAGAAATAAGCCAGACAGAACCTTTGTCTTGCTCCAAGTGCATTCGTTATGGGCTTTGTTGAAATTTACTGAAGTTAGAAAGTCTTGAGTGTTACATAAGTGGGTTACGTTTGATTGATATGATGAGTATGTTAAATGTTCAGCTTTTTTAAATAAATAGTCACAAAAAAGTAAATAATAACTTTCATTTTGCTAATAAAGCCAATCAATTGCAAGAGAAGTACATTTTTCCTAACTTTTCCAGCCCCATGTAAAAAAAAACTGTTGCATCTCCATCCCTTAGCTGCTATACTCAGCCATCAGCTGCCATGGTAGAAGAAATAGCCTATATACCTGCAGTGGAGATGAGGCACCTTTTCAATACCCAGTCCCATAGATAAGTATATACATTCTTCTATAGTGACCTATTTAGCAACAGTGACCGTGTGATGACTTTAAGTCACTGTCTCTGCAGCCCATTCAGCAACACAATTGGCCGATAGTTTCTGTTTTCCCCTTTGGGAAAGATTTTATCTCCTCTACAGTCATCAGGAGAATAGGTCCCCAGTGAACACCTTTCATTCCTGTGGAGTTGATTGCAAATTCCCTGAACATGATATTGCAATCTTAATGTCAGTGAGATCTATGAGAAGTTAAAAGAATGTGTTTTTTTCCATAAATCAAAATTAAATTTTGCTGCTGATTTGTAGAAGAATTTCGACTGGAACCCATCATCTGTTTACATGGTCTATTTAAGAAGAAAATTAACATCAAATCAGCTTTTATTGCCTTACCAAAGCACCGTTGACCCAAACCACCATTGAGTTTCATGGGCCTCAGTGCACCTGGTATTAACCTCCCTAGAGGTAACCCCGAGTGTGACTCGGGGTAGAAAAAAGTTGCTAAAAGTAAACCTATGGGAAGGCTAGTAAATACAGCGCTTACCTGATCCGCCTGCGTCCCGCGCCATCCAGCGCCGCGATCTCCGACTTCTTCCTTCTTTCTCCGGCCGGCTTCTGCATCTGATGAGACACCGGGAAGTGTGTACGTTGCCAGGTGGGCGGGGCGGGAAATTCAAAATTAATTTGTATTGCATTATATAATAGTATGAGTATAACATGTATTTTTAAATTTAAAAAAATTATTTATATATTTTTAATATATAGATTTTTTAATTTATTCAATTTATTGTTTTTAACACCAAAGAAAGCCAAGTAGCTTAGCCACATGTTTCCACGACCCATTGCTGTATACTATAAAGGACCAGAGAAAGATCATAGAGCTTGAAAGTTTAAAATCCTACGCGATACAGTTCTTTTGATTGCTTTTTTCTTAGAATATTTCTATAATACTTTTTTTTTTTTTTTTGGAAAACTAATATTATAACATATATAACAGTAACGTGGAGTCAATTACACACAAAATAAGATAATTTTTCACTTCTCACTGGTATTAATATTACGCTAATCATTCATCACCTGTTATCATGAAAAGTTATGAAAAGGTCCCCCCATGTTAAAAAAGATTGAGAAAGGATGATCTAGGGTCTGTTTTTGTAATTATGAATTTATCTCAGAATTTATGTTTCCATATAGGAGGGCTGGAAGGGGTGGGGGGAGTTCAGCCTACACCTACTTAAGGCTCCCTCCACAGAAAGAGTTCATCACTCATAGCACCTCAGCAGGATCTCTATGAAGACTGTGCAGGCTTTTCAGGGATTTAGGAACCAATTTACATGGCAGGTGGGGTGAGTTATGGAATCCTATCACTATCAGATGAACCTTGCATATGTCTATAGCAGCTGGGAACCAGAAGGCATTTTCTGCCCGAAAGATATCTTTTAGAGAGACCCTCCTGATTTCCATCAAGATTTTTGGAAGGCCTCTAAATAACAGGAATACAATAGATCAGGTTTTTCAACCAGTGTCCCGTGGAACCCCAGGGTTTCTCCAGTGGTTGGCAGGGGTTCCTCAAATAATTTGGGCCTCTTAGGTTACTTTTATTGATACCAGTGATCTTTTTGGCTATCTGTAAAGGTGACATTCTTCTGATCGACCACCATGCAAATGTAATGTAAGCTGTGGATTCAGTATTTATAGAGGGGGTTCCCTAAAACCTAAAAATATATTTTACCTTTTTCCCCATAATAAAAAAGCTGAGAAAGGCTGCACAATTTCATCTATCTATACATGGCAAATACAGTTTTGTACTTGGGCAATAATTGAGGGGTCCAAAATGTAACATAAACAATGTACAACATCAACTGTTCACCGGTAAAAAAAAAATATATAGGAAATATATAGTGAAAGTGTAATGATCTGGATAGTGTTGCTTAAAAATATACAAACCCCAATCCCAAAAGTAAACCCTCAGAAAAGTAAGTTTGTTGAATTTATCATAATTCTCCCCCATTAGACTAACTCAGTATAGACTTCATCATAGTTTATATAACACCAAGCAGGATGGACTTATTTGTAAAGACAAGCTCAAAAAGCCCTCCCAGTAGTACTGTGTACGCTCTGACAAGCTAACAACTTTGATTATTAAATGAAACTGACTACTGTTTATTAAAAAAAAATCCCATTTACTTAAAAGACGCAGCATGGACCCATGTGATGAAACAGAAGCCTCAATGAGCATCCTGCAGGCATGTACAGGACTTTGAAGCGAAACTATAGCAATGAGCAAATGCTGGGTAATGAGTCCAAATACTAAATGTATAACTTATGCATTTTATTTGTATGTAATATTAGCTGCGAGTTTTAAAAGTATACAGCTTGAAATAAAGGCATTTGGAGACAGGTCTAGTCTATTGGGATCAGCAATTGTGCCCAGCTTCAGTTCCAGGAGGGTTCAGAACCTGAACATATCTGAATTGTATAGAGAGTATATCCTGCTGTTAAATACTGCCAAATGTTAAGGTTAAAAGGCTAAAGAAAACCTAAAAATAGTGGAGTGAGGAGCCAGGCACTCCCATAGGGGAAATGTACCAAACAAAAAACCTAAAATAATAACATGTAACAAGGGTGCAATATGTTCATGGGACTTTTATAGCGATATGAACTGGAAAATATATGTTTACAATATAAAGGGTGATTATTGTTTTATCTTGCAGTATAAAATGAGAGATAACAGCTACAAATATTGTACAGTGGGTGGACAGTGAGTAAGCAGCTTTGTATGGCTGCAATATAAGAGGGAGATACAAGACAGTTTTTATCCTAAAATAAACTTTACAGAGTAATGTTTTGAGCAATATTTTTTGGTAATAATTTGAGTGCTAGAGTTAAATGTTGGAGTACTGGAATTGGCCACAAATTTGTGAGAGACAAAGCAGAATTTCGCCAGAGGCAAAAAAGATTTTGCAAACTAAGGTGTAGCTGCATAAACTACATGGCACCTTTTTAGTGCTAAAGTACTTGAGTTGTAAAAAAAACTTCAAGGTACCACTCAAGATTTCACTTGATGCATTATATTTCTACAGAACTGTAATTGACTTGCCAGATAGTTGGACAATCTTTACCTGCACCTCCCTAGCGTGGGACCCCGAACACTCCAATTCCAATGGTATTGGCATTGAAAAATATGCTTATTATGGCTATAGGCAATCATACAATATTCAGTTTATTTGAGTCTGACTTTAACACAGCCCTGAGATTCATTGGACAAGAATACCAGTTGGGTGATTTACATAATAATCTGGCTGCAGTAACTTTTAAACATATGATTTAACATGAAACACTTTTGATTACTGATAAAGCACATTAAAACCGCACTAAAAAATTGAATTATGTTAATCTATCTGCCTTTTAAATGCACAATTTGGACTTTACACACACTAATACCATGTCACACTGTGATTCATGATAACAGGTAATAGGAAAGTGATGAATGATTAGGGTAATAATAATACCAGTGAGAAGTGAAAAATTATCTTATTTTGTGTGTAATTGTCTCTACATTACTGTTATATATTTTATAATATTGTGTTTTTTTTTTAATTAAAAAAAAAGTATTATAGAAATGTACTAAGAAAAAAAGCAATCAACAGGAGTGTATCGCGATGGATTTGAAATGTTCTAGCTCTATGATCCTGTCCCTTATTGTATACAGCAATGGGTCATGGAAACATGTGGCTAAGCTACTTGGCTTTTTTTGGTGCTAAACAGTCTGTTGCATTGGTTTTTAATAACCAGGTGCACTGGGGCCTATGAAACTCAATGGTGGTTTGGGTCAATTGTGCTTTGGAAAGGCACTAAAAGCTGATTTGATCTTAATTTAGCTTCTTAAATAGACCATGTAAACAGAAGATGGGTTCCAGTCAAAATTCTTCTACAAATCAGCAGCAAAAGTCCATGTTTCTAATTTCATTATAAAAATGTACAAATTGTTTAATGATCCAGAAACTCCTGGAAACCTTTGCATGAACCCTAGGATTGGGAAACAATGTTCTATTGTAATCTGTAAAGTTATTCTTTCATAAAAATGTATTAAGGATTCAACATACCAACCTCTTTGGTTAACGGATCATGTTTTACTGTTCTGTGTGCATTTGATTTATCACTAATTTTAGGGCATGTTCAGACTGGCGGTGTGATTAGAAGCTCCCTTGCAGGACCCAGTAGCTGGAAAATTTGGCAGTAAGATGGCCTCCTTCGCCATTGTGTTTTCCATTATGCATCAGCTTTGGAACGTTTTACAGCAGACAGGAGTCTTGAACTGCATACTATCACCACCATGCGTTACTTATAAATGGCTGTAGGTGAGGTCCTTTATGTACTGTCTCAACTTCTGGAGTAGTTTGGGGGTGTGAGAAAGCAGTAACTGCACTACAACCTTACCACGATTAGAAACAAACTTTTAGAAACAAACTACACATTCAAATTTCAGGGGCTTTATTTTGGTACCCATTGGGAGATGGAATCCCAGTCAGGGTGCATCAAATAAAGGGAACCAGGGGATGCTGCAAGCTGCCTAGTCAAAGGAAAGGCAACTAATAATTTAATCAACTTTGCTGTTGCAAATCTGGTGGAGGGAACACACGGGGTGAGCTAGATTACAGTGGCGCACAGCATGGGATCACTAGCAAGATAAGAATCTCATAACAATTTAAATGTATTTTGCTATGTCAAGATTTATTTATGCTGATTTGTCAACTTATTGAAAGGTCCACTGTAAGCACTCGAAAGTTACATGTTGTAATAAATGATGGGCATTGGTTACCATCTTTCTTTCAGGGATTAGGAATTAGAATTTTAGCTCAATTATTCATTCATGTTTTGCTTATGGTGCCTTCATATACATAAATGTAAATAGATTTTATAACGTTTGATGCAATGGTGCCGTCCATTGATGTCAACTGATCTATTATCAACAGAGGGAATTCCAGGAACCTTCCATAACTGATGTGGACAGCTTTCTGTAAAACTTCCAATATCTACAAAAACACAAGCTTGTCAACTCTTAATAACAGCTGAAAGAAATTGCTGTCTACAGGCTACCATCATCTTCTTTTTCTGTTTGCTTAGCAATTATGGGTTTGTCTATGGATCAGGCTGATACCACAACACTTTTTAAACATAGAACTACTTCATGTAGCAGGTATTTGTGGAACTGAAATGTGCACTGGATTAGATGTTGTGTCTAATAGAGTCTGAAAGTGTTGGAGGCTCAATAATAGGATGTGTGGGATACCAGCACCATCTGTAGCTCTTGAACAAAAGATGCACTGAAAAAGTAATAAATAATAATGTGTTTAACTAGGCAGTATTAATAAAATAAAACAATACTGAATCTAGCTGCTTGATCATTAGAAGTACCCAAATGTAATTTTAAACTGAATTCTAATTTTTCTTTGTACACTCCTCTTGTAATCTTCTACAGCCCTCAGACTGGGAGAGGAATGGGCAATTCTGTAAGTCAAACAAGTTTTACTGTAACGCAAAAAAACATTGAACTTAACCTAGTGATGCTAAGCCCATGTGTGCCACTGGGTAAAAAAAAACAGCTGAAAGCGGTAACCCTGAGCCACACTTGGGGTAGCTATAAATATAAAGCCTTACCTGGTCCCATCAGAGTCCTCCAGCATCCTGCCATCCTCTTCATCGATCTGTCCCCCGTTAAGTGCACTGACGTTCCCCAAGAGTTCCCAGTGACGTCGGTGCATACGGCCGTCGTTATGGTCGCAGCAGGAATTTCAAATTATTTTGTATTGCATTCAATACAAAATAACTGTATTTAATGCAGTACACTGGATGTATATGTTTAAAAGCGAGTATAAGTAAGTTTTAAACACAAAATTAAGTCAAAGTTTACTATTAAATTTATTTTTAAATTTGTTTTTTTTAAAATGTATTTAATTAAAAATTTTGATATGATTTTGTGTTTAAAACTTTTTTATACTCTAACTAATATAATATACTGTAAAATAAATTTTCATGAAAGACAATATACCCCTTTAAACATTTAAATCCAGACAGAAAGGAATCACCCAGGAGGTTAAAGCAGTCTCTTACTGTTCTGCCTAATTTATTGGGTTAGGAATAGAGGAAGCTGCAACTCAACTCTTCAAAATTTGTGTGCAAGATTTTGGCCACAGGGACAACAAGTAATTGTGATTAAATTGAAAGTACAGTTATTTTTTTTACAGCACACATTTTTTTAAATATCCTTGCTGTTATCACCAAATTGTGAATTTGTATGTCAGTGTCAACATTTGTTACGTTGGCCCTCCAATTTATATGTTAGTGCATTCAGATTAGTCGCTACTGGAAAGGTAAAGTAATCACTGCAGTCAAGCTGTTAGAAAAAGGTGAAATAGAAAACCATGCACAATGTAAATACATCACTTTCAATTAGTTGGCTACCTTTTTTTGTGCATTATATATAGCAGCGGTTGTTAGCCCTTCGGGTCATGCCGGCGCTGCTGCTCCTAATTGCAGGCACGGGCGCCGGGTCCTATCTTTCAGGTAGAGTAACCCCACTACCTATGTTCCATGCCAGAGTTTCCTTCCTGCTGGAGACTTGCTCCGGTTTTTGAGCTGGGGTGGGTGTGTCTCTCTTCATCTATGAGGTAACACATACACGCCCTTTGTTTCTACAGCCTATGGCTGGATCTCTGCTAGTATTTAAAGGCACCTCCTACTACAGGAAGTTGCCTGAGCAATCTCAAGGTTTTAGCTTGTCTAAACTCATAGTGCAAAGGTGCTTCCTCTGCTTTGCTGTGTACCGGACTTTGTTTACTTACCCTTGGACTTTGCCTGTTTGCCGCTTGACCCTGACTTCGGATTACGTTTATGGACTTTTGCCTGATTGCCGCCTGACCCTGACCTTGGATTACGTTTATAGACTTTTGCCTGATTGGCGCCTAACCCTGACCTCGGATCTTGTTTTGGACTTTGTCTGATTGTCATCGCCCTTTTGGCCAAACAAGCCCTCACGGGGCTTGCACAGAGTACCCTAACCCCCCTCGTCAGCTGCCACTGGGGGTCGCTCTGGCAGAGTGGCACAGTGGCATCGTGGGTCCACACCCACGTGCACTACAGTGGTGAAGCTCGGTCACTGTGCAGCATTGGAAACAAGAAATCAGAGTAAGAATATGAAAAAGTAAATATGGCCGCACAGATACAAGAATGCACTAGATGATATATATTCATCCTTGAGAAAATTTTTCTTTCCGGAAGCATTTTCATAGGACCAGAAATCTTATATTATGTAAATCCCCAGATAAACCCCATTTTCATGTATATTACACCAAACAGGTAGGGAGCCCCATATGCCGTCAGGAAAGGAAATTATGGTAAGGTCAGTATAGATCTTTGATTTTGCTGGCTCATCGTGGCAGCCTACAGTGGATATAGCATAAAAGTGGGATGAACTAACAATTTAACCAGTAGAATATTAACAAGAGTGTAGCCCTAGGAGCAATATTGTCTCTTCCAAATTATACAAAAGTCAGACAGGATAGATCCCTTCTTTAGTTCACTGTAAACATTCTAGGCAGAGCCCAGGCAGCAGACTTGAAAATGGGCCCTGATGCCGCTTTGCAGAACTTATATGACAAAGCTGCGGCCCCATGTGTTGAAAGCGCACCAGTCGTCATGGGATTTGCTACACGTTGTGGAGTGTAGGTCGCCTGTATGCTTCTAGTAAGCAATCAAGAGGTTATAGCCCTTGACAATGTCCAGTTCCCCTTCCTATCACCATGAATGACCGCAATGTGTGTCAACATTTCGTCTATTGGACACATGTAATAGAAGAGCCATGAACTGGCTTGCCCAAATACTGCGTGCTCAGTATATTATTGTGAAGTCAGTGTACTGATAGGGTTCCTTGACTCCCTTACAGTTTCATGACCATTGCCCAGGGTGAAGTGATATTCTTAATTTACAGTTCTTAATAAGCATGTTACTCATTCTCCTTATCCCAGTCACAGTATGATTTTCCCAGAAGTGTCACATGGGAACGGCAAATGAGCCATGTGCAAGCTCCAACAAGTTGTATTGGAGACTGGGATGGGCTTACTTTCCAGATCCAGTAGATGAACAGAACAGTTTGATGGCAAGGAAGGCATGATGCTGTGAGGGGTGGGGGCAAAGAGGACATTTGACTTTTTCCAGAATTACGGAAGGAAAGGGACACTTTAAGAGCAAAATGGGCAAGGCCCCAGCGAGATTTGAACTCGCGACCCCTGGTTTACAAGACCAGTGCTCTAACCCCTGAGCTAT
>NC_092858.1:13393943-13394496 GCF_032062135.1 Pyxicephalus adspersus
ATAGCGGTCTCTTACTGTTATGCCTAATTTGTGTTGGGAAGAGAGGAAGCATTGGAAACAAGAAATCAGAGTCAGGATATGGAAATGTAAATATGGCCACACAAGTACACATATGCACTTGAAGATATATATTCACCCTTCATAATTTTTTTCTTTCCGGAAGCATTTTTATGGGGGCACACAGTTGGGTAAAGCTCAGTCTCTTTAAGCCAATATGACCAATAAACTTTAATTATGTAAATCCCCAGATAAACCCCATTTTCATGTATAATGCACCCATCAAGTAGGGAGCCCCATATGCCGTCAAGAAAGGAAATTATGGTAAGGTGAGTATACAGTTTTGATTTTGCTGGCTCATCATGGCAGCCTACAGTTGATGTAGCATAAAAGTGGGATGAAGTAACAATTTAACCAGTGGAATGAAAAGAACAGTGTCGCTCTAGGAGCCATAATAGCTCTTCCATATTAGACAACGGTCAGACAGGATGGATCCCTTCTTTAGTTCACTGTAAACATGCTAGGCAGAGCCCAGGCAGCAGTCTTGAAAATGGGC
>NC_092858.1:13394747-13395319 GCF_032062135.1 Pyxicephalus adspersus
GGACACAAGGGCGGCCATAGCATGTGTAGAGTGGTAAATGCTGGGTGGAACCTTAGATTGTGGAGAGGTTAGAGCACCAGGACTTTGGAAGCTTCAGTGAAAGATGCCGATTCGAATAAACAATTGTGAACAGGTAACATCCAAATCTTGTGGAAACTGGCTCGACCAAATACTGGGTGCTCAGTATAGTGTTCTGAAGTGACTGGACTGATAGGGTTCCTTGACTCCCTTACAGTTTCATGACCATTGCCCAGGGTGAAATGATATTCTCAATTTACAGTTCTTAATAAGCATGTTACTCACTCCGGTTATCCCAGTCACAGTATGATTTTCCCAGAAGTGTCACATGGGAACGGCAAATGAGCCATGTGCAAGCTCCAACAAGTTGTATTGGAGACTGGGATGGGCTTACTTTCCAGATCCAGTAGTTGAACAGAACAGTTTCATGGCAAGGAAGGCATGATGCTGTGACGGGTGGGGGCAAAGAGGACATTTGACTTTTTCCAGAATGGCGGAAGGAAAGGGTCACTTTAAGAGCAAAATGGGCAAGGCCCCAGCGAGATTTGAACTCG